>NC_082704.1:16031081-16631081 GCF_949987515.2 Delphinus delphis | reverse complement strand
ACATGATACTATTCATAGAAAATCCTAAATATGCCACCAGAAAACTACTAGAACTAACCAATGAATTTCGTAAGGTTGCAGGATACAAAGTTAATGCACAGAAATCTCTGGCATTCCTATAAACGAATAATGAAAAATCAGAAAGAGAAATTAAGGAAACAATCCCATTTACCATTGAAACAAAAAGAGTAAAATACCTAGGAATAAACCTGTGTAAGGAGGCAAAAGACTTGTACTCAGAAAAATATAAAACACTGCTGAAAGAAATCAAAGATGACATAAACAGATGGAGAAATATACCATGTTCTTGGATTGGAAGAATCAACATTGTGAAAATGAGTCTACTACCCAAAGCAATCTACAGATTCAATGCCATCCCTATCAAACTACCAATGGCATTCTTCAAAGAATTAGAACAAAAAATTTTACAATTCGTATGGAAACATAAAGACCCTGAATAGCCAAAGCAATCTTGAGAAAGAAAAACGGAGCTGGAGGAATCAGACTCACAACTTCAAACTATACTGCAAAGCTACAGTAATCAACACAGTATGGTACAGGCACAAAAACAGAAATATAGACCAATGGTACAGGATAGAATGCCCAGAGACAAACCCATGCACATATGGTCACCTAATTTACGACAACGGAGGCAAGAACATACAATGGAGAAAGGACAGCCTCTTCAATAAGTGGTGCTGGGAAAACTGGACAGCTACATGTAAAAGAATGAAATTAGAACACCACCTAATACTACACACAAAAATAAACTCAAAATGGATTAAATACCTAAATGTAAAACCAGACACTATAAAACTCTTAGAGGAAAACATAGGAAAAACACTCTTTGACATAAACCACAGCAAGATCTTTTTTGACCCACCTCCTAGAGTAATGGGAATAAAAACAAAAATAAACAAATGGGATTTAGTTAAACTTAAAAGCTTTTGCACAGCAAAGGAAACCATAAACAAGACAAAATGACAGCCCTCAGAATGGGAGAAAATATTTGCAAATGAAACAACAGACAATGGATTAATCTCCAAAATATACAAGCAGCTCATGGAGCTCAATATCAAAAAAGCAAACAATCCAATTAAAAAATGGGTGGAAGGCTTAAATAGACATTTCACCAAGGAAGACATACAGATGGCCAAGAGGCACATGAAAAGATGTTCCACATAACTAATTGTTAGAGAAATGCAAATCAAAACTACAATGAGGTATCACCTCACACTGGTCAGAATGGCTATTATCAAAAAATCTAGAAACAATAAATGCTGGAAAGGGTGCGGTGAAAAGGGAAACCTCCTGCATTGTTGGTGGGAATGTAAATTGATACAACCACTATGGAAAACAGTATGGAGGTTTCTTAAAAAACTACAAATAGAACTATCATATAACCCAGCAATGCCACAACTGGGCATATACCCTGAGAAAACCATAATTCAAAAAGACACATGCACCACAATGTTCATTGCAGCACTATTTACAATAGCCAGGACATGGAACCAGCCTAAGTGTCCATCTGACAGCAGAATAGATAAAGAAGATGTGGCACATATACACAATGGTATATTACTCAGCCATAAAAAGAAACGAAATTGAGTTATTTGTAGTGAGGTGGATGGACCTAGAGTCTGTCATAGGAAGTAAAGTAAGGAAGTCAGAAAGAGAAAAACAAATACCATATTCTAACAGGTATATATGAAATGTAAAAAAAAAATTGTACTGATGAACCTAGTTGCAGGGCAGGAATAAAGATGTAGACATAGGGAATAGACGTAGAAATGTCTACATAGAGATGTAGACATAGAGAGGACATGGGGTGGGAGGGGGAAGCTGGAGTGAAGTGAGAGTAACATCGACATATATACACTACTGAATGTAAAATAGTTATCTAGTGGGAAGCAGCAGCATAGCAGAGGGAGATCAGCTGGTTGCTTTGCAATGACCTAGAAGGGTGAGATAGGGATGGTGGGAGGGAAGCTCAAGAGGATGGGTATATGGGGACATATGTATGCATATGGCTGATTCACTTTGTTGTACAACAGAAACTAAAGTAGTATTGTGAAGCAATTATACTCCAATAAAGATCTATTAAAAAATAATAAAAGAGAGAGATCCAGAAGGAACAAATTAACATTTTTTTCATTCACCTCAAAAAATAGAGAGGGATGTGTACCAGATAGAAAATTAGTAAACAAGACAGTCATATCCTGCTTTCAACGAGCTTACATTATTTTGTTGTTGTTTAATGGGAACTTATATAACTGCTCCCTAAGTGCCAGGCATTGTCCTCAGAACAAATATTAACTCCTTTAGTCCTCACAAAACATTATGAAGTATTATTATTCCCATTTTACATATGAAGATACAACTGAAGGCTTGATTCAAGCCTCATCTGGACTATCGCAGCAACTTTCCAATGAGTCTTGCTGTCTTCAAACTTGCCCCTATCCATTCCATCTTCCACAATGCTGCCAAGTTGATCTTTCTAAAATTAAAACCAACCATATACTCTTTAAACTCTTCAGTGACTTTCCACTTAGAACAAAGTCCCAGTCTTTATCATGGTGAAAAACACCATTCATTTATGACCCCCACCTAACTCTGCAACCTATTGTTTGCCTCACTTTCTCTTTACATGGTCTTCTCTAGCTATGCTGAGCTGCTTTTGGTTATCCAAACTAGGAAGGAGTTTTCATGTCTCTAGGCCTTAGTACATACTTCTCTCTGATTTTCCTTTCTACCTTCCAACAGGTTTCCTGACTAGGATGCACATATCTTAAAAGACTCAACTTCAAGCTTTCCTTCTCAGTTACCCCTTCCTGACAATCTCTCAGTAGAATTGACCAGACTCTTTTTTTTTTCCCATTATACCGGGTATTCCTATCAAAGCATCTGCAACACTTCTTTTGCATGAACTCTTTTAGATATCTGTATCTCCTTACTAAATGATAAGATTATTGAAGTTAGGAACCAGACATATTTATTTCTGTTCATGGAGCTTCTGACATATTGTCTGAAACCATAGTATAATCAATAGATATTTATTTAACAAGTGAATATGTGAATAAATGAATCAATCAATAGATGAAGTAATTTAAATTTCTATGAATCAATCAATCAGTGAATCAATCAATAGATCAATTAATGTGAATTTTATGGAAACTTGACTTCTGCATGGAGTTTATAGTCCCTCTACAAGCTATGCTGAGTCAATAGACTTTCATCATCATGTTCTTTCTCAGGAGCCTAAAATGCTTCTGACCTGAATACATCAAATGACTACATGATAAAGAACTTCCAGGAGGAGGAGGAACCAAGATGGAGGAGTAGAAGGACGGGCTCTCACTCCCTCGTGCGAGAACACCAGAATCACAACTAACTTCTGGACAATCATCGACAGGAAGACACTGGAACTCACCAAAAAAGATACCCCACATCCAAAGACAAAGGAGAAGCCACAATGAGACGGTAGGAGGGGTGCAATCACAGTAAAATCAAATCCCATAACTGGTGGGTGGGTGACTCACAGACTGGCGAACAATTATACCACAGAAGTCCACCCACTGGAGTGAAGGTTCTGAGCCCCACGTCGGGCTTCCCAACCTGGGGGTCTGGCAATGGGAGGAGGAATTCCTAGAGAATCAGACTTTGAAGCCTAGTGGGAATTGACTGTAGGACTTCCACAGGACTGGGGGAAACAGAGACTCCACTCTTGGAGGGCACACACAAAGTAGTGTGTGCATCGTGACCCATGGGAAGGAGCAGTGATCCCAGCGGAGACTGAAACAGACCTACATGCTAGTGCTGGAGGGTCTCCTGCAGAGGTGGGGGGTGGCTCTGTTTCACCATGGGGACAAGGACACTGGCAGCAGAAGTTCTGGGAAGTACTCCTTGGCATGAGCCCTCCCAGAGTCTGTCATTAGCCCCACCAAAAAGCCAAGGTAGGCTCCAGTGTTGGGTTGCCTCAGGCCAAACAACCAACGGGGAGGGAACCCAGCCCCACCCATCAACAGTCTAGTGAATGAAAGTTTTACTGAGCTCTGCCCACCAGAGCAACAGTTAGTTCTACCCACCACCAGTCCCTCCCATCAAGCCTCTTAGATAGCCTCATCCACCAGAGGGAAGACAGCAGAAGCAAGAAGAACTACAGTTCTGCAGCCTGTGCAACAAAAACCACATTCACAGAAAGACAGACAAGATGAAAACGCAGAGAGCTATATACCAGATTAAGGAACAAGATAAAACCCCAGAAAAACAACTAAATGAAGTGGAGATAGGCAACTTCCAGAAAAAGAATTCAGAATAATGATAGTGAAGATGATCCAGGACCTCGGAAAAAGAATGGAGGCAAAGATTGAGAAGATGCAAGAAATGTTTAAAAAAGATCTAGAAGAATTAAAGAACAAACAAACAGAGATGAACAATACAATAACTGAAGTGAAAACTACACTAGAAGGAATCAATAGCAGAATAACTGAGGCAGAAGAACGGATAAGTGACTTGGAAGACAGAATGGTGGAATTCACTGCTGCGGAACAGACTAAAGAAAAAAGAATGAAAAGAAATGAAGACAGCATAAGAGACCTCTGGGATGACATTAAGCGCAACAACATTGGCATTATAGGGGTCCCAGAAGGAGAAGAGAGAGAGAAAGGACCAGAGAAAATACTTGAAGAGATTATAGTCGAAAACTTCCCTAACATGAGAAAGGAAATAGCCACCCAAGTCCAGGAAGCGCAGCGAGTCCCATACAGGATAAACCCAAGGAGAAACATGCCGAGACAAATAGTAATCAAATTGGCAAAAATTAAAGACAAAGAAAAATTATTGAAAGCAACAAGGGAAAAATGACAAATAACATACAAGGGAACTCCCATAAGGTTAACAGCTGATTACGCAGCAGAAACACTACCAGCCAGAAGAGAGGGGCATGATATACTTAAAGTGATGAAAGGGAAGAACCTACAACCAAGATTACTCTCCCCGGCAAGGATCTCATTCAGATTCGATGGAGAAATCAAAAGCTTTACAAACAAGCAAAAGCTAAGAGAATTCAGCATCACCAAACCAGCTCTACAACAAATGCTAAAGGAACTTCTCTAAGTGGGAAACACAAGAGAAGAAAAGGACTTACAAAAATAAACCTAAAACAATTAAAAAAAGGGTAATAGGGACACACATATCGATAATTACCTTAAACGTGAATAGATTAAATGCTCCAACCAAAAGACGCAGGCTGCTGAATGGATACAAAAACAAGACCCATATATATGCTGTCTACAAGAGACCCACTTCAGACCTAGGGACACGTACAGACTGAAAGTGAGGGGATGGAAAAAGATATTCCATGCAAATGGAAATCAAAAGAAAGTTGGAGTAGCTATACTCATATCAGATAAAATAGACATTAAATTAAAGAATGTTGCAAGAGACAAGGAAGGACACTGTGTAATGATCAAGGGATCAATCCAAGAAGAAGATATAACAATTATAACTATATATGCACCCAACATAGGAGCATCTCAATACATAAGGCAACTGCTAACAGCTCTAAAAGAGGAAATCGACAGTAACACAATAATAGTGGGGGGCTTTAACACCTCACTTAAACCAATGGACAGATCATCCAAAATGAAAATAAATAAGGAAACAGAAGCTTTAAATGACACAATAGACCAGATAGATTTAATTGATATGTATAGGACATTCCATCCAAAAACAGCAGATTACACTTTCTTCTCAAGTGAGCATGGAACATTCTCCAGGATAGATCACATCTTGGGTCACAAATCAAGCCTCAGTAAATTTAAGAAAATTAAAATCATATCAAGCATCTTTTCTGACCACAACACTATGAGATTAGAACAGGGAAAAAAACGTAAAAAACAAAAACACATGGAGGCTAAACAATACGTTAATAAATAACCAAGAGATCACTGAAGAAATCAAAGAGGAAATCAAAAAAATACTTAGACAAAAGACAATGAAAACGCGATGATCAAAAACCTATGGGATGCAGCAAAAGCAGTTCTACGAGGGAAGTTTATAGCTATACAAACCTACTTCAAGAAACAAGAAAAATCTCAAGTAAACAATCAACGTTACACCTAAAGGAACTAGAGAAAGAAGAACAAACAAAGTCCAAAGTTAGCAGAAGGAAAGAAATCATGAAGATCAGAGCAGAAATAAATGAAATAGAAACAAAGAGAACAATAGCCAAGATCAATAAACTAAAAGCTGGTTCTTTGAGAAGATAAACAAAATTGATAAACCATTAGCCAGACTCATCAAGAAAAAGAGGGAGAGGACTCAAAACAATAAAATTAGAAATGAAAAAGGAAAAGTTACAACAGACACTGCAGAAATACAAAGCGTCCTAAAAGACTACTACAAGCAACTCTAAGCCAAGAAAATGGACAAATTCTTAGAAAGGTATAACCTTCCAAGACTGAACCAGGAAGAAACAGAAAATATGAACAGACAAATCACAAGTAATGAAATTGAAATTGTGATTAAAAATCTTCCAACAAACAAAAGTCCAGGACCAGATGGCTTCACAGGTGAATTCTATCAAACATTTAGAGAAGAGCTAACACCCATCCTTCTCAAACTCTTCCAAAAAATTGCAGAAGGAACACTCCCAAACTCATTTTATGAGTCCACCATCACCCTGATACCAAAACCAGACAAACATACTATAAAGAAAGAAAATTACAGACCAATATCACTGATGAATATAGATGCAAAAATCCTCAACAACATACTAGCAACCAGAATTCAACACATTAAAATGATCATACACAATGATCAAGTGGGATTTATCCCAGGGATGAAAGGATTCTTCAATATATGAAAATCAATCAATGTGATACACCATATTAACTAATTGAAGAATAAGAACCACATGATCATCTCAATAGAGGCAGAAAAAGCTTTTGACAAAATTCAACACCCATTTATGATAAAAACTCTCCAGAAAGTGGGCATAGAGGGAACCTACCTCAACATAATAAAGGCCACATACGACAAACCCACAGCAAACCTCATTCTCAATGGCGAAAAACTGAAACCATTTTCTCTAAGATCAGAAATGAGACAAGGATGTCCACTCTCACCACTATTATTCAACATAGTTTTGGAAGTCCTAACCACGGCAATCAGAGAAGAAAAATAAAAGGAATACAAATTGGAACAGAAGAAGTAAAACTGTCACTGTTTGCAGATGACATGATACTATACATAGATAATCCTAAAAATGCCACCCGAAAAATACTAGAGCTAATCAATGAATTTGGTAAAGTTGCAGGATACAAAATTAATGCACAGAAATCTCTTGCATTGCTATACACTAATGATGAAAAATCTGAAAGAGAAATTATGAAAACACTCCCATTTACCACTGCAACACAAAGAATAAAATACCTTGGAATAAACCTACCTAGGGAGACAAAAGACCTGTATGCAGAAAACTATAAGACACTGATGAAAGAAATTAAAGATGATACCAACAGATGGAGAGATATACCATTTTCTTGGATTGGAAGAATCAGTATTATGAAAATGACTATACTACCCAAAGCAATCTATAGATTCAATGCAATCCCTATCAAATTACCAATGGCATTTTTTACAGAACTAGAACAAATCATCTTAAAATTTGTATGGAGACAAAAGACCCCAAATAGCCAAAGCAGTCTTGAGGGAAAAAACGGAGCAGGAGGAATCAGACTCCGTGACTTCAGACAATACTACAAAGCTACAGTAATCAAGACAATAAGGTATTGGCACAAAAACAGAAACAGATTAATGGAACAAGATAGAAAGCCCCGAGATAAACCCATGCACCTATGGTCAACTAATCTATGACAAAGGAGGCAAAGATATACAAGGGAGAAAAGACAGTCTCTTCAAAAAGTGGTGCTGGGTAAACTGGACAGCTACATGTAAAAGAATGAAATTAGAACACTCCCTAACACCATACACAAAAATAAACTCAAAATGGATTCGAGACCTAAATGTAAGACGGGTCACTATAAAACTCTTAGTGGAAAACATAGGAAGAACAACTCTTTGACATAAATCACAGCAGGATCTTTTTTGATCCACCTCCTAGAGTAATGGAAATAAAAACATAAATAAACAAATGGGACCTAATGAAACTTCAAATTTTGCACAGCAAAGGAAACCATAAACAAGATGAAAAGACAACCCTCAAAATGGGAGAAAATATTTGCAAATGAATCAACGGACAAAGGATTAATCCAAAATATATAAACAGCTCATGCAGCTCAGTATTAAGGAAAGAAACACCCCAATCCAAAAATGTGCAGAAGACCTAAATAGACATTTCTCCAAAGAAGACATACAGATGGCCAAGAAGCACATGAAAAGCTGCTCAACATCACTAATTATTAGAGAAATGCAAATCAACACTACAATGAGGTATTACCTCACACCAGGTAGAATGGGCATCATCAGAAAATCTACAAACAACAAAAGCTGGAGAGGGTGCGGAGAAAAGGGAACTCTCTTGCACTGTTGGTGGGAATGTAAATTGATACAGCCACTATGGAGAAAAGTATGGAGGTTCCTTAAAAAACTAAAAATAGAATTACCATATGATCCAGCAATACCACTACTGGGCATATACCCCGAGAAAACCATAATTCAAAAAGAGACATGTACCCCAATGTTCATTGCAGCACTATTTACAATAGCCAGGTCATGGAAGCAACCTAAATGCCCATCGACAGACGAATGGATAAAGAAGTTGTGATACATATATACAATGGAATATTACTCAGCCATAAAAAGGAACGAAATTGAGTCATTAGTTGAGACGTGGTTGGATCTAGAGACTGTCATACAGAGTAAGTCAGAAAGAGAAAAACAAATATCGCATATTAACGCATGTATGTGGAACCTTGAAAACTGGTACAGATGAACTGGTTAGCAGGGTAGAAGTTGAGACACAGATGTAGAGGACAAACATATGGACACCAAGGGGGGGAAACCCCGGTGGGCTGGGGATGGTGGTGTGCTGAATTGGGTGATTGGGATTGACATGTATACACTGATGTGTATAAAATTGATGACTATTAAGAACCTGCAGTATAAACAAACAAACAAAAGAATTTCCATAATACTAATTGCCTTTTGTTAAGTGTTTCTTATGTTCTAGACACATTGCTTATCACTTTCCATATAAACTGTTTTATCTCCTTAAGCCCATTTCTTAATCTACAAAATTATTATGTGTTTCATAGGTCTATTATAAAGGTAAATGAGCTAATCTATATATCTATGGATATATATTCCCCCCAAAAAAAACAGATAAGGCACAGTGTATTCTACCTGAAATTTAGACCTAATCCTGAGATCTATAGGCTTGTTCTGATTCTATTTAAAACCCTTAAAATAATTCCATGAATTTGCATATTTCTTTATCTTCAAGTGTCTTTCATACTCAGTATATAATTTGGTTCTTACAATGCCCATATGCAGTACTTAGAGTGGGGATTATTGTTCACCATTTCACAAACAGGAAGAGGTTAATAGACATAGTACAATAATAAGGCAAGTTTGTGACATAGCCAAGCCTAGAACCCAGATCTCCCCACAGGGCATTTGCGTTTTTTATACTGGGGCCATTTATGATAAAGTCTCATATTCTAAAATTTGTGTCATTTAAATGAGCACATTTGGTACAACTCTCTTGTGTGAAACTCATAAAAAGTTTTTGAAATTAAATCCCACTGCTTGGCTTATGTTCATACAGAACATTTTTTTCTTGTTTTTAAGCCTTCAAAGTTTCTTCACCCTCATCTTGAGGAAGAGTTCTACATTTTCCCCATTGTTTACAATTAGTATGTCATCATACAGCTGGAAGTTTCAGGTGACGTTAACTGCCAACCAAGTCTGCCAACTTCTTAACAATGCCCAGTGTGGCATCTTTTGGGGTTTGTAAGAAATAATTTTTAATTGCTCAACTTTGAACAATGCACTGAGGATAATCATGCCTCCTGAGCCTGGACAAACCTCCAGACACAAAGCTGTTAGAAGTGTTCTGTAAGTTCCTTTATAAACCATTCAAAAGTTAAAACCCTAGACCCTTAGTAGTCACACCATAGCCCTTTTCTTTAATATGTTTCAAATGGAAAATATTTGAATTTGGAGGGAAAGAATGACTTTACAGTATTTAGTCTGAACCACCTCTAGAAGGAGGCATTCATTGATTCATTCTTTATTTCAACAAATATTTATGGGGTACCTGCTGTACCCTAGCACTGCTGGACCTGGGATAAAGTATTTAATAATCTTACTGCATGTTACATTAATTAGGGTTCCCTTCCTTTATTCTAAACTTATAGCTTATATTGTTACCAATGTATTGTCATAGGCAAGATGGAACATTTGTCTCAAACCTTAATTTGTTTTTTCAATCTGGTATTCACAGATATTTTCAAAGTTAATAAGGCAGTGTTGTGGGTTCCCTTTAGTGATCATTCATTAAGGTGTTTTTCTTATATTTCTTCTTTTACTGATCCCTAGTTTTCAAAGGCAAATTCTTGCCTTTGTATTTGACAGCAAGGGCCAAATACAGAGACGCACTTGGGTACTGTGCAATTACAAGAAATAAATATTTCGCGTGAATTTTTAAAAAAGAAAAAGATGTGCTCTTTTTGTCTGGGATCAACCTCAAAGAATCACAGGTGGGAAGAACATTTTTTCAATTGAAGATGAGCACATCATATTGCAATGTTAAGACAAATTTCCTTATAAATCTGTTTAAAGACTATTATGAGTTGTTTGGCTAGTCAGTCCTCTCTGGAACCTCATCTCCCTTTTTTTCTGCTAACACATGGTTCAGGTCTACCTCGTAACATAAAGGAAAAGGTGAAGGCAGAATTGTTACTTGCTAAATGAAGATTATAATTTTGTGCATAATTTCATACAGGCACCCAAAGACTATGATGAGGAATTGCTTATACTACAGTCAGCCATTTGGAAAACACTACACACCCTTTCTTTTGCTCATCCTCTGATTGAGGATCTTTCAAGAGTGCATCAGAAGCAGTTACTGAAGAGGTCTTCTGCCAGTCACAATCTTTCCAAAACAGAGAAATGTATTCCCACCAGCTTAGTCCGCAACCCCTGCCTCTTTCCCTTTGCCCACAGTAACTCCTGCTGTTCAGTCTTTGAAGGGCTTCATTTGACTGTTAGGATACCTCCCTACACTAAGCTACAGAATCCACAAATGTTTCCTTTTTTTTACCTTAACCCAGGTCTTTCCTGACACCCTTTTACTAGGACTTAACATAACTTCCTTAGCTGTCTTCCATATACAGGAAAGATATTTATCACACACTATCAAAAAAGAATGCTTTGAATAGGAACAGTTTCTCTAGAACCAAGGGTGTCATAACTGGAATGGGCCTTAGAAATGGTCTGTACAGTAAAAAAGAAAAAAAAAACTGAGCCCCAGAAAGTTGAAGTGACTTGCCCAAAGTCAGGCAGCTTGTAAGGTGTCCACTCTTTCGTTAGGTCCTCCCTTTTATCCAATTTCAGAAATGACACATTAGGGATGCATTCAGTGGTTATAAGGCTGACTGAAGTTAAGTACGCTCATAAGAACTCATTCTTTATCCTAAATATTACTGTTTTCTAATTGGCAGGGAAACAAGCTCCAGCTAAAGATAGATGTCTCAATAAAGTGGTAACAATATCATGTCACTCTGAGTTACCCAAAGACCTGGACAAAATCCTGCTCAGTACCAGCTTTGATACATTTGCCCTCAAAGCAAGCATCAAGCAACAGACCATATGGATAATTTCTAAAAGTCAGTGACCTGGAAGCAATAAACCCTGAGTTTCCTATCCATCTCTGTCTCTAATTAATTGTGTGACCTTTAGTCAATTCACTTCATTGCTTTAGGCTACAATTTTCTCATTTATAAAATATAGGAACCAATTTATGTGAATGTGTTTGGAGAAGCAAAAATAGCTAACAATGATAATATTTATTGAAACTTACCATGTGCCAGGCACTATTATACGCATATCCATGGGCGTTTCCGCAGAGCTGGAACTCCCGGCTCGGGGGGGGTCTCTTCCCTCCGCCGTCACAGGACTGCCCCGGAGCCCGAGGAGAGGGCGGCCTCACGGAGGCTGCCAGCTCTGGAGGGGCCCCGGCGGCCGAAGCCACGACAGTCGTGGGGACGGTGGGCCAGAATCATTGTACCTAGGGGGGAGGAGGAAGATGGCAGAAGAGTAAGACGCAGAGATCACCTTTCTCCCCACAGATACACCAGAAATACATCTACACGTGGAACAACTCCTACAGAACACCCACTGAACGCTGGCAAAAGACCTCAGACCTCCCAAAGGCAAGAAACTCCCCACGTACCTGGGAAGGGCAAAAGAAAAAAGAATAAACAGAGACAAAAGGATAGGGACGGTACCTGCACCAGCAGGACGGAGCTGTGAAGGAGGAAAGGTTTCCACACACTAGGAAGCCCCTTCTCGGGCAGAGACTGCGGGTGGCGGAGGGGGAAAGCTTCAGAGCCACAGAGGAGAGCGCAGCAACAGGGATGCGGAGGGCAAAGCGGAGAGATTCCCGCACAGAGAATCAGGGCCGACCGGCACTCACCAGCCCGAGAGGCTCGTCTGCTCACCCACCGGCGTGGGGTGGGGGGTGGCTGGGAGCTGAGGCTCGGGCTTTGGAGGTAAGCTCCCAGGGAGAGGACTGGGGTTGGCGGCGTGAACACTGCCTGATGGGGTTAGTGCACCACGGCTAGACGGGAGGGAGTCCGGGAAAAAGTCTGGACCTGCTGAAGAGGCAAAAGACTTTTTCTTCCCTCTTTGTTTCCTGGTGCGCGAGGAGAGGGGATTAAGAGCGCTGCTTAAAGGAGCTGCAGAGACGGGCGCGAGCCGCGGCTAAAAGCGCGGACCCCAGAGACGGGCATGAGACGCTAAGGCTGCTGCTGCCGCCACCAAGAAGCCTGTGTGCGAGCACAGGTCACTCTGCACACCCCTCTTCCGGGGAGCCTGTGCAGCCCGCCACTGCCAGGGTCCCGTGATCCAGGGACAACTTCCCCGGGAGAATGCACGGCGTGCCTCAGGCTGGTGCAACGTCACGCCGGTTTCTGCCGCCGCAGGCTCGTCCCGGATCCGTGCCCCTCCCTCCCCCTGGCCTGAGTGAGCCACAGCCCCCGAATCAGCGGCTCCTTTAACCCCGTCCTGTCAGAGCGAAGAACAGACGCCCTCTGGCGACCTACACACAGAGGCGGGGCCAAATCCAAAGCTGAACCCCGGGAGCTGTGAGAAGAGAAGGGGAAGAGAAGAGAAAGGGAAGAGAAAGGAAAGTCTCTCCCAGCAGCCTCAGGAGCAGCGGTTTAAATCTCCACAATCAACTTGATGTACCTGCATCTGTGGAATACCTGAATAGACAACGAATCATCCCAAGTTGAGGAAGTGGACTTTGAGAAAAAGATATATTATTTTTCCCTTTTTCCACTTTTTGTGAGTGTGTATGTGTATGCTTCTGTGTGAGATTTTCTCTGTACAGCTTTGCTTTCTCCATTTCTCCTGGGTTCTGTCCGACCACTTTTTTTTCCTTTAAAAAAATTTTTCTCTTAATAATTATTTTTTATTTCTTATTTTAATAACAATTTTTTTATCTTACCTTATTTTATTTTATCCTATATCTTTCTTTCTTTCTTTCTACTTTTTCTCCCTTTCATTCTGAGCCGTGTGGATGAAAGGCGCTTGGTGCTCCAGCCAGGAGTCAGTGCTGTGCCTCTGAGGTGGCAGAGCCAACGTCAGGACACTGGTCCACAAGACACTTCCAAGCTCCACGTAATATCAAATGGCGAAAATCTCCCAGAGACCTCCATCTCAACGCCAAGACCAAGCTTCACTCAACGACCAGCAAGCTACAGTGCTGGACACCCTATGCCAAACAACTAGCAAGACAGGAACACAACCCAACTGATTAGCAGAGGGGCTGCCTAAAATCATAATAAGGCCACAGACACCCCAATACACACCTCCAGAAGTGGACCTGCCCACCAGAAAGACAAGATCCACCCTCATCCACCAGAACACAGGCACTAGTCCCCTCCACCAGGAAGCCTACACAAACCACTGAACCAACCTTAGCCACTGGGGACAGACACCAAAAACAACGGGAACTACGAAGCTGCAGCCTGCAAAAAGGATACCCCCAAAACAGTAAGATAAGCAAAATGAGAAGACAGAAAAAAGGCAGATGAAGGAGCAAGGTAAAAACCCACCAGACCTGAAAAATGAAGAGGAAATAGGCAGTCTACCAGAAAAAGAATTCAGAATAATGATAGTAAAGATGATACAAAATCTTGGAAATAGAACAGAGAAAATGCAAGAAACATTTAACAAGGACCTAGAAGAACTAACGAGGAAACAAGCAACGATGAACAACACAATAAATGAAATTAAAAATACTCTAGATGGGATCAACAGCAGAATAACTGAGGCAGAAGAACAGATAAGTGACCTGGAAGATAAAATAGTGAAAATAACTACTGCAGAGCAGAATAAAGAAAAAAGAATGAAAAGAACTGGGGACAGTCTCAGAGACCTCTGGGACAACATTAAACGCACCAACATTCGAATTATAGGGGTCTCAGAAGAAGACGAGAAAAAGAAAGGGACTGAGAAAACATTTGAAGAGATTATAGTTGAAAACTTCCCTAATATGAGAAAGGAAATACTTAATCAAGTCCAGGAAGCACAGAGAGTCCCATACACGATAAATCCAAGGAGAAATATGCCAAGACACATATTAATCAAACTATCAAAAATTAAACACAAAGAAAACATATTAAAAGCAACAAGGAAAAAACAACAAATAACACACAAGGGAATCGCAATAAGGCTAACAGCTGATCTACCAGCAGAAACTCTCCAAACCAGGAGGGAGTGGCAGGACATATTTAAAGTGATGAAGGAGAAAAACCTACAACCAAGATTACTCTACAAAGCAAGGATCTCATTCAGATTTGATGGAGAAATTAAAACCTTTACAGACAAGCAAAAGCTAAGAGAGTTCAGCACCACCAAACCAGCTTTACAACAAATGCTAAAGGAACTTCTCTAGGCAAGAAACACAAGAGAAGAAAAAGACCTACAATAACAAACCCAAAACAATTAAGAAAATGGGAATAGGAACATATATATCGATAATTACCTTAAATGTAAATGGAATAAATGCTCCCACCAAAACACACAGACTGCTGAATGGATACAAAAACAAGACCCACATATATGCTGTCTACAAGAGACCCACTTCAGACCTAGGGACATATATAGACTGAAACTGAGGGGATGGAAAAAGATATTCTGTGCAAATGGAAATCAAAAGAAAGCTGGAGGAGCAATTCTCATATCAGACAAAACAGACTTTAAAATAAAGACTATTACAAGAGACAAAGAAGCGCACTACATAATGATCAAGGGATCAACCCAAGAAGAAGATATAACAATTGTAAATATTTATGAACCCAACATAGGAGCACCTCAATACATACGGTAAATACTAACAGCCATAAAAGGAGAAACAGACAGTAACACATTCATAGTAATGGACATTAACACCCCACTTGCACCCATGGACAGATCATCCAAAATGAAAATAAATAAGGAAACACAAGCTTTAAATGATACATTAAACAAGATGGACTTAATTGATATTTATAGGACATTCCATCCAAAAACAGCAGAATACACATTTTTCTCAAGTGCTCATCGAACATTCTCCAAGATAGATCATATCTTGGGTCACAAATCAAGCCTTGGTAAATTTAAGAAAATTGAAATTGTATCAAGTATCTTTTCCGACCACAACGCTATGAGACTAGATATCAATTACAGGAAAAGATCTGTAAAAAATACAAACACATGAAGGCTAAACAATACACTACTTAATAACAAAGTGATCACTGAAGAAATCAAAGAGGAAATCAAAAAGTACCTAGAAACAAATGACACTGGAGACATGACGACCCAAACCTATGCAATGCAGCAAAAGCGGTTCTAAGAGGGAAGTTTAGAGCAATACAATCCTACCTTAAGAAACACGAAACATCTCGAATAAACCACCTAACCTTGCACCTAAAGCAATTAGACAAAGAAGAAAAAAAACCCCAAAGTTAGCAGAAGGAAAGAAATCATAAAGATCAGATCAGAAATAAATGAAAAAGAAATGAAGTAAACAATAGCAAAGATCAATAAAACTAAAAGCTGGTTCTTTGAGAAGATAAACAAAGTGATAAACCATTAGCCAGACTCATCAAGAAAAAAAGGGAGAAGACTCAAATCAATAGAATGAGAAATGAAAAAGGAGAAGTAACAACTGACACTGCAGAAATACAAAAGATCATAAGAGATTACTACAAGCAACTCTATGCCAATAAAATGGACAACCTGGAAGAAATGGACAACTTCTTAGAAATGCACAACCTGCCGAGACTGAATCAGGAAGAAATGGAAACTATGAACAGACCAATCACAAGCACTGAAATTGAAACTGTGATTTAAAATCTTCCAACAAACAAAAGCCCAGGACCAGAAGGTTTCACAGGCGAATCCTATCAAACAATTAGAGAAGAGCTAACACCTATCTTTATCAAAGTCTTCCAAAATATACCAGAGGGAAACACACTCCCAAACTAATAACGAGGCCACCATCACCCTGATACCAAAACCAGACAAAGATGTCACAAAGAAAGAAAACTACAGGCCAATATCAATGATGAACATAGATGCAAAAATCCTCAACAAAATACTAGCAAACAGAATCCAACAGCACATTAAAAGAATCATACACCATGATCAAGTGGGGTTTATTCCAGGAATGCAAGGGTTCTACAAAATACGCTAAACAATCAACATGATACACCATATTAAAAAACTGAAGGAGAAAAACCATATGATCATCTCAATAGATGTAGAGAAAGCTTTCGAAAAAATTCAACACCCATTTATGATAAAAACCCTCCAGAAAGTAGGCATAGAGGGAATTTTCCTCAACATAATATAGGCCATATATGACAAACCCACAGCCAACATCATCCTCAATGGTGAAAAACTGAAACCATTTCCACTAAGATCAGGAACAAGACAAGGTTGCCCACTCTCACCACTCTTATTCAACATAGTTTTGGAAATTTTAGCCACAGCAATCAGAGAAGAAAAGGAAATAAAAGGAATCCAAATCGGAAAAGAAGAAGTAAAGCTGTCACTGTTTGCAGATGACATGATACTATGCATAGTGTATCCTAAAGATGCTACCAGAAAACTACTAGAGCTAATCAATGACTTTGGTAAAGTAGCAGGATACAAAATTAATGCACAGAAATCTCTTGCATTCCTATACACTAATGATGAAAAATCTGAAAGAGAAATTAGGGAAACACTCCCATTTATCATTGCAACAAAAAGAATAAAATATCTACGAATAAACCTACCTAAGGAGACAAAAGACCAGTATGCATAAAATTATAAGACACTGATGGAAGAAATTAAAGATGATACAAATAGATGGAGAGATATACCATGTTCTTGGATTGGAAGAATCAACATTGTGAAAATGACTCTACTACCCAAAGCAATCTACAGATTCGATGCAATCCCTATCAAACTACCACTGGCATTTTTCACAGAACTAGAACAAAAAATTTCACAATTTGTATGGAAACACAAAAGACCCTGAATAGCCAAAGGAATGTTGAAAATGAAAAACGGAGCTGGAGCAATCAGGCTCCCTGACTTCAGATTATACTACAAATCTATAGTAATCAAAACAGTATGGTACTAGCACAAAAACAGAAATATAGGTCAATGGATTAGGATAGCAAGCCCAGAGATAAACCCACGCACATATGGTCACCTTATCTTTGATAAAGGAGGCAGGAATGTACAGTGGAGAAAGGATAGCCTCTTCAATAAGTGGTGCTGGGAAAACTGGACAGGTACATTTAAAAGTATGAGATTAGAACACTCCCTAACACCATACACAAAAATAAGCTCAAAATGGATTAGAGACCTAAATGTAAGGCCAGAAACAAACTCTTAAAGGGAAACATAGGCAGAACACTCTATGACATAAATCACAGCAAGATCCTTTATGACCCACCTCCTAGAGAAATGGAAATAGAAACAAAAATAAATGAATGGGACCTAATGAAAGTTAAAAGCTTTTGCACAGCAAAGGAAACCATAAACAAGACCAAAAGACAACCCTCAGAATGGGAGAAAATATTTGCAAATGAAGCAACTGACAAAGGATTAATCTCCAAAATTTACAAGCAGCACATGCAGCTCAATAACAAAAAAACAAACAGCCCAATCCAAAAATAGGCAGAAGACCTAAATAGACATTCCTCCAAAGAAGATATACAGATTGCCAACAAACACATGAAAGAATGCTCAACATCATTAATCATTAAAGAAATGCAAATCAAAACTTCGATGAGATATCATCTCACACCGGTCAGAATGGCCATCATCAAAAAATCTAGAAACAATAAATGCTGGAGAGGGTGTGGAGAAAAGGGAACACTGTTGCACTGCTGGTGAGAATGTAAATTGATACAGCCACTATCGAGAACAGTATGGAGGTTCCTTACAAAACTAAAAATAGAACTACCATATGACCCAGCAATCCCACTACTGGGCATATACCCTGAGAAAACCATAATTCAAAAAGAGTCATGTACCAAAATGTTCATTGCAGCTCTATTTACAATAGCCAGGAGATGGAAGAAACCTAAGTGTCCATCATCGGATGAATGGATAAAGAAGATGTGGCACATATATACAATGGAATATTACTCAGCCATAAAAAGAAACGAAATTGAGTTATTTGTAGTGAGGTGGATGGTCTTAGAGTCTATCAAATAGAGTGAAGTAAGTCAGAAAGAGAAAGACAAATACCATATGCTAACACATATATATGGAATCTGAGGAAAAAAATGTCATGAAGAACCTATATGTAAGACGTGAATAAAGACACAGACCTACTAGAGAATGGACTTGAGGATATGGGGAGGGGGAAGGTTCAGCTGTGACAAAGTGAGAGAGTGGCATGGACATATATACACTACCGAACATAAAATAGATAGCTAGTGGGAAGCAGCCGCATAGCACAGGGAGATCAGCTCGGTGCTTTGTGACCACCTGGAGGGGTGGGATAGGGAGGGTGGTAGGTAGGGAGACGCAAGAGGGAAGAAATATGGGAACATATATGTGTGTATAACTGATTCACTTTGTTATAAAGCAGAAACTAACACACCATTGTAAAGCAATTATACTCCAATAAAATGTTAAAACATAAATAACTAAATAAAATAATTTGGACAAAAAAAGCATATCCATGTATTTACTCATTTCCTATAAAAAGGAAAATTAGGCTCAGAGTATTTGGATTACTTGAACAAGGTCACATAATTAGCAAGCCCCTGGGTACACAGCCATAAAGACTACCTCAGACTGCTTCCCACTACCCTATTATCTACTGGCACTACCATAAAAGGTCCTAAAGAAGTAGAAAAACAAGTATCTGGCTTCTGGTTACCTATGATATAGCTGAAGAATCAGATAACATAGAGAACCATGTAACAAAAGAGCCAAAAACTAGGTTTAGTGTTGAAAGATGGATTAGGTACTATTTTGCTTTCCAAGTTGGTATAACATCAGGATTATTGGTGTAGAAGGAGTAGGGGTGAGCACTCATGGAGCAATGGAGAAAGTAACCAGACTTAAGTGGAGAGAACTTGTTGAGCAGTCGTAGGAGACAGAGGTGGATGTGGGAATCAATAACAAATACCACCAAGTAGCTTTTCTGCATAGCACTTACCACAGGTGTGTATTTATATTCTTGATAGTTTGGTTAATGTCAGTTTTCCCTACCAGACAGTAAGCTCCATGAAAGTGGGAACTGTGTCAGAATTTTTTTTTGCTCCGTTGTATCCTCAATGCAAAGCACATTGCCTAACACATAGTGGGTACTCATTAAGTATTTGTAGAATAAATATATTCATGTGTAAATGCGCGAACAAATGAATGTTAAATGATAGATGAGGAACTGCCACAGTTGGCCTCGCATGTCAGATGAAGGAATACAGACTTGATACAGTTGAAAAAAAGCTCCCATGGAAGCTCTTTGAGCAGGCTGGGGTGGTGGAAGTGGGAATGGAAAGGCAAACATAAGGGCTATTTCAACGTGGGAATCAATAACACATGCACTCTGTTGTGCACTCTCTATCCCAGCTGTCCCCTGATAGACATTTCTCTACCAGCTGCAGGCTCTGTCACGACACCAATTTAATACTGAAAGAATGTGAAGAGACTATGGACCAAAATAAAAGAGAATTATTTCTTAGTTCTCTGGAAAGCCCAACAGTGGTATACAGAAGTCTCATGGTCTCAAAAGTCTCCTTTCTCTTTCTTTATTTCTTTTCCCTACACAAAATACTACTTTTTTTTCAAACAGCTCTGGTTTGGCAAAATTTAATTGCCTGTTTGGGATGAGGTCCCTGAAGCTCTCACAAGCTAATTATTTCTTTCTGCTGAAGACCAGAAACTTTGAACTGTACTCGTGAGATAAATGGTCTGGTAGCACTTTGGAACTTCAAGTTATTTAAGTTACTGAGCAGCTCATCAACTTTCTCCCTGCATTTGGAATTGAATCTGGAAGAGAATCAGACCCCAGACATCATAAGTATGCTGATGATGTAGGATTTATAGATTTAGTTCAGAGCGAAGTATGCTCCCAGAGATAGAGCTCTGGTGACAGCTTCCGGGTAAACATACATCGATGGATTCTTAACCTAGATCAAGAGAAGGGGAGGAACGGCACAATTTCTAAAAACCAAACTGCTCAATGAAAGGCAGGTTCTGGTAGTTATATTTTCTGGACAAGTGAGGGGTAACCAAACAGCTTTGCGCTTCAACCCCAGTTTAATGCTTTTGAAATGTCTGAGTCTATTGTCCAGCCTTAGTGGGTAGAGTAACTGTCATTAGATCTTTTTGCTGACCGAGGGATGCTCAGGACCTTGGAGTCTTCAGGTTGTATACTTTCACACTCTGGCACTGAAAATAGGTAGTGGAGAAAGAGTAGGAAACTGGGTAGGGTATACACAGAGCCCAGGACACTTCCTTGAAATCATCCAATTTAGTTTAAAGCCCTGGATGCAGCATGTTTTATTATCATTTCCCTCTTTTTAAAGAAAGTGACAATTTGGTTTAATTGTGTCCCAGTTCATCAAGATAAGATAACAGATAGATAAATATTGCCAAGAGGCAAAAGGTGTCTAATCTAGCAGGTCGAAAATTGAAATAACCTAAGGGTCTTGATGCAAAGTATTCAAATGACCTCAATCGTCCTTGTTATAACTTTTCTAGGGAAGATAGAACAAAGATGTACATGAGTCAAAGGTCAGTGAAAGAAATGTTTGCCTAAGAAATTAAATGATTTAATCAGATACCATCACCAAGGGCTGCACATTAAAGTTTTTGGCAATTGTAATTTGATCTAACCAAAAAAATATTTTTTTTCTTCGAAGGTTTCCAGGCATTTGAGAGTTTGAGAAGCTGGGAAGGCTTTTGAAATCTCACCAGGAGAGTTTGCACGGAGATCGTCATGTTCCAAACCTGACAACTGTTGGAAACTTGGTATTTTCAGCAGTCTCATTCTGCTCCACCTACTGGTACTTGAGAGGAACCTCCAATGGTAAGTCAGTAACAGGAAAATGTTCCAGTTTCTTTCATTCCCCCTCCCACTTTTTTTTTAACCTCTAACCATTTATCAGACATGGGCAACCTCCAGGAAGGCAAGAGGGCAGCTGTTAGCTGAAAGAAAAGTTAGGCTATATAAATAATTGCAGGCAACAAGACTAAGATGGGAAACATTCTAAGCCCAGTTTTCCAGGAATCTTTTAACGATAATTTTAGGATGAGACAATCAGCACTGCCTTGGAGAGCAGGGCCCAGACTAAATGATAAATAGGTCCCTCAGTTTAGATGCTGAGTAGCCTTTAAGTGTGAAAGGGAAGTTGTCATCAATTTTAATTCCATAGGTTCAGACACAGTACTAATGGAGGCAAGGTCACGGGTTCGATCCCAATCTCTATCAGTAAGCTTAACACCATAAAAACAAGTCTTCCGGCAACCATAGACAGATCACCAATTTTTAATCAAATCGCTCATCAATTTATTCAACTAGGCTCATAAAAGACTGAGGGATAGACTCTATAAATAATACCTCAATACCAGAGAAATAAAATACATCCTGCTGGTCATTAAGAATTATAGGTTCATATAAGGAGGGAAAACATTTATTTATCAATATTTAACAGCAAAATCAGTGTGCTTTATAGAGTTCTAGGAGCAACAGAGACTTTTACATGGCATAATAATCAGCCATCTACTTCTATCTCATCCTCCCATCTGCAGCTTGTCCATCATCTTTTTAGAATGGCCCATATATAGGTAATTGGGAGTTAAACATAGACCACAAAGAAATTTAAGGTATGACCGTACTAACTTAAAATATAACAGGCTTCAGTGCATTGTTTCATATAGCCATGTGACTCTCATCTTTCTGCATTTTCCCTCTGTGGAAATGATTATCTCACTAGGTCTCTCAAGATCTGAGGACACTCCTGTGAAGGCAGATTACTATCTTCTCCCTCCCTTACATGTGTTTGACACTTCACAAGTGGCATATACTTTCACTTCCATAAATTTACCATTCTCATGTACTTAGCCTGTCTGAGAGGCTGAACAAAGTAGAGAACTAGACACAGGGACAGGTTACTTGGACTCCAGGACAGGGAAGTGGGGGAATTGTAGAATCTTCTTTGCTAAAGACTTTTAAGGACAAGCGAGTCTCCCATTTCAAAGATGGTTAGAGAAACTTCATCCCTTAGTAAACTCCTTCTGTAGCCCACAAGAATTGCCAACAATGGAGGAAAATGTAGTAGATTCCTCATATTCTGAGGAGTGTTAAGTTTTGTTTTGTCTTCCTTTTAATTGAAGGAAATCAGAGAATCCTAGCATGTTAGAGCTAGAAGGGCTCTTAGAGATCACTTAGTTTAACTAGATTGCAAATAAAAATCTAAGCCAATGAGGGGAAGAAACTTATCCAGAGAAATAGCCAGTGAGTAGCAGAAGCTTCAAGGAAGGGATTAGAAGAAAAGGGAGAGTTAATCTCATGAAGGAGCACATACACATTAGGGGGTGCTTGCCATATAAACAGCAATATCTAGGGAAGAGGCAGATGGAAAAAGAGAGGCTGTCTTTCAATGTGGAAAAGCTAAAGAGTTCCATTCACACATTCATTCAGCAAATAATTCTTAAGCACCTTCCATGCAGCAGGCACCATTCTAGGTTTTGGGCATACAGCAGTGACTTCACTGAGTATGCATTCTAGTTAAGAGAAACAATCAATAAACATAATTAATAGATAAAATATACAAGATGCTAGAAATAATAATTCTAAAGAGAATTGGAAAGGGGAACATAAAATGCCAAGGGCTAGAGATGAGCTTTTAGACAGGGTGGCCAAAGAAGAACTGACTAAAAAGATGCATTGTGAGTAAAGACCTGAGAGAAGTGAGAAGGTAAGCCATACAAGGATCTTGGTTTCAGAAATATGGAGCAGCGAGATCAAAGAGATCAAAGGCTCTGAGAAAGGGACATGCCATGAGTGTTTAAGGAACAGTGAAGAGGCCAGTGTGACTAGAACAAAGTGAGCAAGGAAAAGAGTAGTAGGAACAGAGGTCAGAGAGGTAAAGAGGAGGCAAACCATGTAGTGCCTGATAGGTCATAGTAAGGAGGTTGGTGTTTAATTAGGTTGAAATGAGAAGCTATTGAAATTTTTTAATGTAAGAGTAACCTGATCTGACTTACGATATAACTGAATCATTTGAACTGAATGGAGGCAAAGCCAGAAACAGGGGAACCAATAAGGAAGTTATTGACAAAATCCAGGTGAATAATGATAATGACTTGGAATAAGGGATGGCAGTGCAGGTGGCAAGAGGAGTAGTTAAATTCTGAATAATATCTGTAACAGCCCAGGACTTTATACGTTCATTTATTCATTAGATATCAGTTCCTTATGATGCCCCAGGCACTGTTCTAAATACTAGGGATAAGCCAGTAAACAAAGCAGACAAGGTTCTGTTCTCAATAAATTTACATTCGAGTGGGAGACAAGTAATCGAGTAATACAGGAGTCCCCAACCCCTGGGCTGCAGACCGGTACCGGTCTGCTGGCCTGCTAGGAACCGGGCCACACAGCAGGAGGTGAGCGGCGGGCGAGCAAGTGAAGCTTCATCTGCTGCTCCCCATCGCTCCCCATCGTTCGCATTACCACCTGAACCTTCGCTCGCATTACTGCCTGAACCATCCCCCCGCACACCCCGCCCCATCCGAGGAAAAACTGTCTTCCAGGAAACCAGTCCCTGGTGCCAAAAAGGTTGGGGACCGCTGAAGTAATAAACAATCAAATCATTAATGTAGTTTCAAATATTGGAATGTGCTGTAAGGAAAATTAAGCAGCGTGAGGGAAAAGAGAGTGATGAGGGTGAGAAGAGAGTGACTTTTCAGGTAGGCTGGTCACTCCTTACCACTCATACTTTTAGAAACATCACATTAGATTTTCACATTGCTAACTGGGGCTCAGCAATCACAACACGGAAAACGCCAGAGGACCTGGAAATGTAACTCCAACCACAGACATTAGCAGAGGGTTTTCATAGACCTCAAGGGTTCCATGACATATTATATTTACATAATATCAGGTTAGATCAAAGAAATATTTGGGGACTTCCCTGGTGGTGCAGTAGTTAAGAATCTGCCTGCCAATGCAGGTGACATGGGTTCGATCCCTGCTCCAGGAAGATCCTACCTGCCGCAGAGCAACTAAGCCTGTGCACCACAACTACTGAGCCTGCACTCTAGAGCCCGCGTGCCACAACTACTGAAGCCCACGTGCCGAGAGCCTGTGCTCCGCAACAAGAGAAGCCACTGCAATGAGAAGCTCGCACACCACAATGAGGAGTAGCCCCCGCTCGCCGCAACTAGAGAAAGCCCGCGTGCAGCAACGAAGACCCAACGCAGCCAAAAATAAATAAATAAATTTATTTTAAAAAAAGAAATACTTGGCAGGACTCTAGGACAAGCACCGTGGTAGATACTAGCACAATGGGAAAATGGAGGTATGAACAATCTAGGAGTGACAGACAGACACAAGAATAGGCAATATTTTAGCTAAGACTATCAGAAGGTACCCTCTTGGTGGAGATTAGTAACTCAAGCTGACAGAGGTTCAACCATCTCTATGAATAGATTTGTCTTTGAAAATGGAGAACGAGTGAGAGAAGCAGGAAGATGCCCTCCTTTTCCTCTCTTCTTACTTGGAAAAAAAATGATACTAAAAAGTATCTGGCAAAAGTGGGTTGCAGAACTTTTCATATAACCATTTTAAAAGAATGGGGAATTTGCTGTTTTCCACGGGAGGGAGTAGATTTTTAGCTTTGCCTCTGTATCCATCATAGATATCTCATTTGTATTCTTCTATCTTTTGAAGAGGACAACGAGAATGATCCTGTACACCCTAGTTATTTCCAACTTTCTCATACCATCCCTCCATCTTTATTCTCATTCTTTCAGGTAAAATTAGGCAACTACATTGGCACCCATCCAATGAATAGTGGCAAGTGGGAAGAATGGCCATGGACAACGCTACAGCAGTATTTGAGTTTCTTCTTATTGGAATCTCTAACTATCCTGAATGGAGAGTCACATTTTTCACATTGGTACTGATAACTTACCTCAGAACATTATTGGGGAATGGACTGATCATCTTTCTTATCCACGTTGACCCCCACCTCCACACTCCAATGTACTTCTTCCTTAGTAATCTGTCTTTCTTAGACCTTTGCAATGGAACAGTCTCCATGCCCCAGGCCTTGGTGCATTGTTTCTCTACCCATCCCTACCTCTCTTACCCACGATTGTTTGACCCAAATAAATGTCTCCTTGGTCTTGGCCACAGCAGAGTGCCTCCTGTTGGCTGTCATGGCCTATGATTGTGTGGTTGCTATCAGCAATCCCCTGCGCTATTCTGTGGTCATGAATGGCTCAGTTTGTGTTTGGCTGGCTGCTACCTCATGGGGGGCATCACTTGTGCTCACTGCCATGCTCATCTTATCTCTGCAACTTCATTTCTGTGGGGCTAATGTCATCAACCATTTTGTCTGTGAAATTCTCTCCCTTCTTAAGCTGGCTTGTTCTGATACCAGCCTCAATGAGCTTATGATCTTCATCACAAGTATTTTCCCTGCTCCTACCCTTTGGGCTTTTTCTCCTCTCCTATGTCCGAATTGCCACTGCTGTTCTAAGGATTCGCTCAGCCCAGGGTAGGCTCAAGGCCTTTTCTACCTGTGGTTCTCATTTGACTGTGGTGGCAATCTTCTATGGGGCAGCCATTTCCATGTATATGAAACCACAGTCCAAGTCATCCCCTGACAAGGACAAGTTTATCTCAGTGTTTTATGGGGCTTTGACACCCATGCTGAACCCCCTAATATATAGCCTGAGGAATAAGGATGTTAAAGGGGCAATGAGGAAAGTTATGGCAAAAAGGGCATAAGACTTCTTTGCTTCTAAACTTCTAAAATAACATTCAGCTACATCTTCACTGACAGAAAAAAACTGTTTAAAACGTCTGACTTTACCCTTGGTAGAGTAGGTGATCATTATATGAGAAGCTTCAGGAAGTGCTCCCACCCCAAAGTATTATTCTTACTGAGACTTGAATTTCCGTTACAGGCATTTTTTTTACTCTTTCTTTACATATAACACATTAGTGGTCGGCCACCCATTAAGTTACTCAACTTAAGGTAAATAAATTTATCAGAATCATTTCCTCACTGACAGAAGAGACCTAAGCAGCAAGAGAATCTCCTATGACTGTTAGCAGGAGGCGAGGCATAACTGAAATTGGAAAATAGGACAAAGAATGGTATAATAAAAGGTCAGAAGACAAATGTCAGAAATTTTACAACTTTACTGAAGGCAAACCCTGTTGTAAAAGCACAATCCCTTACTCTACTTAACCTCAGAGTCATGAGAAAATTTTATCATAGACATTTCCTACATTAGTGTAGAGTGTTTCATTTTTTTCTTTTTCTTTTTCTAAACTTCTTTCAAATATATTATTTCATTCTGTATTCCTAATATCTCTGTAAAATTGGTAAGAAAAGTCACCATAATCCACCCCTCATGTTAACAATGAGAAAAAAAAATAGAATGAGTAAATCACTTATCAAAATAGCATAATTTTCAAATAAATGCAACATTCATTCAAATTCCATCTATTATACATTTTTTTTAATTATGGTATTCTCAGCCACTGAAACCATGTTTTAATATCAAGAAATAAAAAATATTTAGAAAAAAATCCAAGTGATTTAAATCTTTGATTTATTCATTCAACAAATATTAACTTTCTACTTTCAACCAGGAACTAGGTACTAGGTGCCAGGGCAAGTTTCATACATTACGCAAAACATTTCAAATTAACATTGTGAAATAAAGTTACATTGGTGAAATCAATAAAATTTTACAGGAGAAAACAATAGAGCCTTCAAGTAGAGAGAAATTCAGAAATTAGGAGAAATATGCAGAGTACTCATTTTAATGACCCTGCTTTTGGGGGGAGAAATATTCTACTCTTTATTACAGCTCTCTATTTGCAGCTTAAAATGAGAATTATACTTTTGTTAATGGTGCCCCTACTACAAAATGGTAGCTCTGTCACTATATGCTTTGTCTCTTTATTGACTTGTTGGTACAGGCACAGCCTATAGACAGAGTGACATAGTGGAGTTTGGAGATAGGGCTGCAGAATTGATTCTGCTACTAACTAGCTGTGTGACCTTAGTTATAGCACTCTTTGGCCCTCAGATTTGCTCATCAATATAATAGGAAGGTTGTGTTTTGTTACCCAAGGATCTCTCTAGTCTTAACATTCTGCATCTAGGTGTTATATATATTTTCTTAAAAAAATAGAATAATATCATCAATTTACTCTGCAACTTGCTTTTTCCACTTGACAATATATCATGGACATTCCTCAAGATCAATATATATAGATCTATCTGCGTGACTTTAAATGTTAGCTTTGACTGGAAAAGTAGACACACATAACAGCTAGTTAACATAGCTATGGCCCTTCCAGCACTAACATTCTGTTTCTAGGCATCTAAACCCCAAAGACAATCTAATTCAACATTGATATTAATTCATTTTAAATATAAAAATGAATTCTATGAGGGTGCTGTGGAATGAAATCAATTCTTGATTGTTGAAAACTCCTAAGGTTGACTATCGCTTCCACCTGATCACTCACAGGCATTGTGAGAAGCATTCCACTGTGCACCTCATCCTAGGCAGCTGGGTAGTGAAGCTTACCTTGCTTCACCCTGGAAAGCAAATAAAGACTGGTTTGAAACTAAGATAGTTCTGTTAGAAATTGAGGAGAAAGTCTGCAAACTGAAAAATAGTTTCCAAGTGATATTTTCCAATAGGGATTTAGGAAAAAGACGCCACACCCCATTCACAGGATTTGGGATTTCACTTGAGGAAAGGCAGTGAAGTATAACTATTTAGAGCACAGGCCCTGGAGCCAAACTTTTTGGATTCAAACTTTCATTCTACCACTTTTATTTCAAGTTACTCTCTCTGCTTTGATCTCTTCACCTAAGTGAGCTAATAGTACTTGTAACACTAACTGTAGTGTTCAGAGTTTGATCATGTAGACACAACCACTCTAGTTATATCAGGCAGGAAGGGATTTAATAAACAGAATTAGAGGCCTATGAAGCCTTTGGAAGGGCTGTGAGAGAGAAGGTAAAGGAATATTGCCAACAACCTCAGACAGTTGCAGGAATCGCAGGAATCTTGGGAAGTTTTAGGGATATTATGTAGGAAACTGCTACCAATGATGTTACTGAAGTAGATGTTTCAGAGAAGAATGCTCAGAAGCCATTTAAATCTCTGTTTACAAAGTCTACACACTTTTACAATACAGGTGAGAGCTAAAAAGGATGTGTTGAATGTGACTTCATAGCTTGGTTATAAGAACTGTATGACTCAATTCATGTAAAGCACTTAGAAAAGTCCCTGGCCTATAGTTATAGTCCCTGTCTATAGGCTGTGCCTGTACCAACAAGTCAATAAAGAGACAAAGCATATAGTGACAGTATATATATATATAGTTAGTCTATAGTTAGCTGTCATTGTGAAGTCTGGATCACGTGAGCCTAAGACGCCACGAATTGAAATGCCTACTTGCTTCTTAAATAGTGCCTTCCAAGGTTGCTCTCTCACCCATGCATTCAAGCATCTGTACATATATCATTCAATTAATATGCATTTATTAACTACCTACTATACAGCCGGTACTGTGGTATTGCCAGAGATGCGGTGGTCAAATAAAAGCATATTTGATCCTTCCCCTCAAAGAATTCATTGTCTAGGTGGGAAGAAAGACGTGTACGCAAGCAATATTACTATGTGAATTTATATCTTCCTAGTTCTTAAAATTATAAAGCACTTTATACACTTTACAGTTTATCTTATTCTTGAACATATATTACCTCATATCATCTTCTAAATAATTTAATGAGATTAACAAACATATATTGTTATTAATATTATGAAACTGACATTAAGAGGTGATAAAAAGATGTAGAAAGGCTGTGATATCAAGGTCAACAGTTAGCGATATGACTGGGAAGAGAATACAGTTCTCCTAGAATTATGGTGGTGGTAATTTCTCATTGTATACACATATAAAATCATTATGGTGTACATCTGAAAGTAATATAATGTTATGTGTCAATTATACCTCAATAAAAAATTAATTTAATTTAATTTAATTTAAAAAATACAATTCTCCTGATGCCTAGATGCTCTTTCTGATGGGAGCCTGATGGGTTCAGGGAGTCTTTGAAAAAGAAAAGTAGGAAGAAGGTAAGATTGTTGCTGAACAGAGAAAGGAAAAAATGCTGTTTTCAGATTGTCTAGCTAAAACATCTGACCTTGACACTTATTGGCTATATGACCTTGGGCAACTTTCTGCCTCAGTTTCCTCATCTATAACAGGAAGACAATCATAGGACTGATCTCATAAGGTTGTTAAGAGGATTAAATCAGTTGATTTTATATAAAATGATGAGAACTATGGCTGGGACATAGTAAGCCCTCAATAAGCATTAATTTATTTTATTACTGTTATTATACAGTTATTATTACTAATACTGAAGTTTCAATTGACTCAAAAGTAGTTGGTGCTCATCTCACTGGGTGCCTTCTCTCCTCTTTTTTCCCCCTGCTAGTAATATGCAGAGCAAATGTTTCCGATTAACTGTGAGCAGCAGGTCAAACACTTTTTCAGTGCAACATCGCGATGGAGTGAGAAAAGCACATGATTAGGCGTCAGGATGTCTGGATTCTAGTCTGGGTTCTGCCATTAATGAGCTATGAAACTCTGGGCGAATCACTTAATTCTCTGGACTGGATCTGTCAAACAGGGAAAAATATATTCTTTAACCTACCTCAGAAGGGTTGGAAGATCAAATGAGATCACAGATGTTAGATGTTAAAAAGTTAAAAGCACGTTACAAATGCTACATGATGGTATTTTCATTAGCCTCAGAATTAGCCTCTACATCTTCTCCTCACTTACCCTTAATGACCACTCACTCACTGAATCTTATTGTTTCTTGCTCTGAAATGTCTTCGAAATCCATCCCTTCTCCGTCCTCAATGCATCTGTCCTAGTCCACAGCTTACTCAACCCATACCAGGATGACTGTAATAAGCTCCTATTTTTCCCTAGTCCAGTCTCTCTCTAAACTAGCCATCCAATCAACTTTTTGACCCACCTCCTAGAGAAATGGAAATAAAAACAAAAATAAACAAATGGGACCTAATGAAACTTCAAAGCTTTTGCACAGCAAAGGAAACCATAAACAAGACCAAAAGACAACCCTCAGAATGGGAGAAAATATTTACAAATGAAGCAACTGACAAAGGATTAATCTCCAAAATTTACAAGCAGCTCATGCAGCTCAATAACAAAAAAACAAACAACCCAATCCAAAAATGGGCAGAAGACCTAAATAGACATTTCTCCAAAGAAGATATACAGACTGCCAACAAACACATGAAAGAATGCTCAACATCATTAATCATTAGAGAAGTGCAAATCAAAACTACAATGAGATATCATCTCACACCAGTCAGAATGGCCATCATCAAATCTAGAAACTTCTCCAGAATGATTTTCTAAAGCAAAAATCTCATCATATTAAACCTTCTTCTACAATTCCCCTCCAAGATTAGAAACTTGCAGTGGCTCCCTATTGCCTATAGGATATGCCAACATTAATTGAGGACCCTGCTAACCTCTTTTTCCTCCTTCTCTACCTCATCTCCACAGACCCCATGCTCCAGGAAATCAACACTTTTTTCTCTACCTTTTATGTGTATATGCCACTGTATACACTGTTCTCTCTGCCTGCAGTGCCCTTCTTGTCTTCCATGCCTGGCAAAACCTCAGTCATCCTTCAAGGTCAGATCTAATGTCATGTCTTCAATGAAGCCTTCCCCAGAGCTCATTGCATTGTTTAACCCTGGATAGGTGACTTAATTCTATTTTCTTTTGCTTAATAACATTTTGTTCAACCCTAAATTTAGCCTCTTCCATATTATTTTATAATCAGTTGTTTTGGAGTGTTTATCCCCAATTAGATCATAAGTTTACTGAGAACAAGAAGTTTGTTTCATTCATCTCTGTCTCCCTAGCATAATTCCTGGCACAGAGTACATGCACAATAAGAACTGCTTAAATGAATAGGTGTTAAACCAATACTTCTTAAACTATCTGTGGTAAAACACAGCTGTTTTTTTAAAGTTCCAAGCTGTCACAGCCTGATATTTTATAAAATACAATGAAAATATTATGGCAACGTCAAATCACTTTAAAAGTTACTGTTTACTCTCAATTCTGTTCTTATGTCATTGCAAACATTTTGAGTAGCACTCAGCTAGACCATTTGCTGAGATGCCTCATTCCTAGCCCCAATATCTTGAACTCTAAGTTGGAAATTTTAAGAAGGATACATGTAAAAATAATAAACAATTACATCATATATTCAGGCCACAACTCGGCAAGAAATCAATAAAATAATACTATTATAATTAGGTACATGCACAGATGAAGTAAATCAATGGGACAGTGAATGAGAAGATGATTATATTTAGACAGTGACAATTTGTATGGCACCTCAAATTTAATCCAGCAAAGTTTTAGGAAAAAGTGGGATTTCCAGAAACTATTCAAGTCAAAGATGGCTGGGATAGGCTGGGGGAAGTTAGGATAAAGTGAAGAGGAAGAGGAAACCTCCAGTAAACACTGTTAACATTATTTACCTGAATGCTTAATTGAAGCTTTCATAGCATCCCAATAAATTGTGGCCATTCCCCCTTTCCTATTCATTCATTACATTCTGAGTCACTGTATTGGAAACCCTCCCAAGAAACATAGGACTCTGAGTAATCACCCTAGAGTTGGTTCTGCTCCCTGGTAACTTAAGAGCAAAAGTGGAGTTGAGGGTGTTAGTCAAAAGTTTTATCATATTGTCACTAATGAAGTATTGGCATTAGTAGACAAAATCTACTTGTATTTTAATGACTTAGAAATAACACTCCCAGAAGAATGTACAGCTTTAGTTCAGTAGTAGGATTTAATTGCCTTTTAGGGACCTGATCCCTGAAGTCTCTTCAGTGAAATCATTTCTTTGAAACCAGAATGAATAAACTCAGAAGGTAACAGCAGAGAATGTTTAAGATTCTTCTCTCCTTCTTCTCTTTTTCATGTTTTGGACCATTTGGAGCCCCGGTTTCTAAAATGCTGAACAGAATCAAGATAAAACCCGTTGTAAGAGCAAGTGAAGAACATACACCCTGGCAAGGAGGAAAGAAGCCATAGTTGTTTGTTGGAACAAATCAACATATATGTGTGGAATGGTCAGTCTTGACATGGATCTCCCAGGATGCATCTGTAACTCACTCCCCTTGAAAGACTCCAACACTTCAGTGAGCTAATGATCCCGCACAACTCTTAAGAGACCTTGCCATTTTTGTTTGGGGGGCTTTTATGCTATTCAGATGAGAAAAATCAATTTGATTCCCCAAATAATCATTTATTCATTAAGTTCCTGCCATGTGTCAGGAATTGAGACAAGTACTGAAGTTATAGAAATGAAATGCAAATTCTTCTTTCAGAAGGCTCACAGTATAATCTGACCATATTGCCTTATTTTTGTCCTCATTTATTTATTTTCCCCCTTCCAGAAAAGAAAGATAACAAATGTGGCCATATTGTCATGGGTGCTACTTCCCAAATGAGGATTCATTTAAAAATATTATTTAAAATAATAATAGCTTATATATATAGCACAAAAGCCCTATGAGATAGTTACTATAATTTTCCCAATTTTATAGTTGAGGAAACTAAGGTGTAAACAAGCTAAGCAAATGACCAATGTCGCACTGTGAATCAGTAATGGATCCAGGATTCAAACTTTGATCCAGGATCCGTGCTCTTAACCAACAGTCTACACTGCCTGATATGAATAATAGAAATTCCTGTCTGTGCGCACTATCTATTCTAGTATATGTTGAACTCCTGGGAGCTTTCTGAAGAGCTCAGAGAACAGGGAAGATACTCCAACCATCCCTTAATTTAAGTATTAAAAGTTAAATGAGTCCTCCTGGGAAGCATGCTCCTACATGGTAAGTGGGACCAGGAAAGCCCTCTTTGGGAAATCTGTGTGAAGAAAAGTACACCCAACATGTTTCCAAAAGATCAAAAGCCTGTGACTATATGTGAGAATCTCCACATATGTCTAGTTAATTTAGGAAGATTCTGGCCTACACAGCGCTAAAACATTGAATTATTCAATAAAAAATATATATGGTTAGTCTAGTGAAATTCTCTAAAATCATGTAAACACATAAATGTGTTCTTTGTTTTTCAGCTATCTATACTGGCATTTGTTTTGAGATTTTTAGGACTATAACATGGTGAATATTGTAAGTCAAAAAAAAAATAAAGCTTTATGATTTTAAATGTTGCCATTCTAGTGTGAAACTTTAGTACCCCTTGAAAAAGTTTGTGCCCCGAAAATCCCATTCTTGTAATGCTGTTAAGAAACTATGCTTGTGGTGTCACCATTGAATAAAGACTAGATTACCTGACTTCTGCTTCAGTCTCAATCCTATAACTCTACTCCAAGAAGACTTTTTCACTTCAGATTGATTCTGTTTTCTGATTCCAATTCTGGGAGTATACAGAACAAAAAGGAGCCTTTAAATTCTCATTACAGGTAGTCAGGGGCCTCCTTGTAAGATCACTGTCTTTAATAAGTAAAAAAACAACTGTAATTAGAAGTTTAGCAGCACCTAAGTATTTTTTCAGTTTTTTGGCCCTTGGTTCTGATTTCTTTTCAGAACCCCCTTATCCTGTATTAGGTTTTAATGAGGATCTTGTTATAAATTCTTACTCTACTTCCTGAATTACTTGTCCATAAAGGTCTTCTACCTTCTGAGATTTGGAGTTTGTCCTGAGTAGAGAATCCAAAGAGATCACCTACATCATTAGCCTGAATAGTTCTCTCTGCTGCCTAGCTCCTAAGACAAACCTTCCCATCCACAGCCTGTTCTCACCAAGGCCTGACAACTGCCTCATGAGTCTGAAACTATACACTGTAGATGCCCCAAATCCTGATTTGTGATTACAACTTCCTGGAAATTTTACAGACAATCCAGGAAAAGATCTTGACCTTAATAATGAGCTGGTCTGTGATAGTATGCATATCTGATAGAACTAGAACAAAGAAAATAAAATTTTTAATGGATGAAAAAGGGTGAAAACACTTTTCTTTCAGATTCTAGAATAAACCCATTTTCTCTCTTCACTATCACACCTTCCTTCCATGCAAAGGGCAAATTGTAAGGCTAAAAAAGTATCATTTCTGAGCTACAGGGCATTAATAAGACTGACTACTATGAGGAACTTCCCTGGCAGTCCAATGGTTAAGACTTTGTGCTTCCAATGCAGGGGATAGGGGTTCGATCCCTGGTTGGGGAACTAAGATCGCACATGCTATGTGGCACGGCCAAAAAGTAAAAAAAAAAAAAAAAAAAGACTGAATACTATGAGATACTAACTGTTTCTCATCATAGGCTTTTTACCATCAAACACTTACTTTCTTCAGCCAGTTCAGAGTAGTTTCAGTCAAATCAATTTCATGACATTGGGTAAGAGAGAAGAACCAAATAACTGGCCTTGATTCATTCAACAAACATATATTGAACCCACATTTTGTGGGTTCACACCAGGTACTGTGTGAGGTAGTGAAAATAAGGTAGTACATAGAACAGTCAGGGCCTCATTCCTCCTAGGGCTATAGTAAGAGAGCAGAAATTAAATAATCACACAAATATATAAATACAAACTGTGATAAGAGCCATACAAGAAAAGTTCTGAGTACTATGAACAATTTTAACAAAGAGATCTGATTTAAATTAGTGGAGTTAGGGAAGGCTTTTGTAATGAAGTTCCTTTTAGGCTGAGGTATTAAGAATGACTAGGAGTTCACCAAGCAAAAACGGTAGGAAGAACATTTCCCCCAGCAAGAACACAATGTGCAAAATCCTGAGGTAGGAACAATCTTAAGAGTGCTTCATAAAGATAATATTGCTGAAACAAGGTCAGCATGAGAAGAGATTATGCAAGATAAGGTTAGGGTCAGGTCATTTAGACTCTTGTGGGTCATAGTAAACAGGTTAGATTGCATTCCGATTGTAATTAGAAGTCCTAGAGTGGTATTAAGCATGGGAATGTTTGTAAAAGGCTGCTATGTGTAGAATAGACTATAGAGAGGCAAGAATGGAAGTAGGGAGACCTATTAAGTAGCTTTTGTGTTAGTCCAGATGTGAGACGATGGTGGCTCTTACTAGATAAGTGTTGGCTGTGGGCATAGAGATTTGTAGGTAGATTTGAAATATATTTAGGAGGACAAGCCAATAGTACTTAGTGATTGATTGGATGTGCAGGTTAAGGAAGAAATGAGAGTGAACTGGGCACACATTTTATGCCAAGGATATGAAGAAGCTAAAGATAAACCTCTGGCTAATATCCATAGCAGGAAAGAACAATTAGTAATTCTGTGATTCAGGGATCTGATTACATTTAAGCAGTAAATTAGCACATTTTCTTTTAGGGGGAGTGTTCAAAGCATGCTTCAGGTGGAGTCCAACCTCCCTCATTTTATAGATGAAGGGATTAAGACTCACAATGGATTGTGCTACTTTGCAAATTAATCTTGTGCTGTGTATGAATGCTTCATCTTCCAAAATAGAACATAAACTTACAAACAGCATCACTTGTTTCATAGACATCTCCTCCTGATAGCACCTGATATACTACTGAGGATACAGCAAACACTCAATAAATGTTTCCCAAATTAAAATGATTTCAATTTCTTCTTCCTCAGCAGATAGAACACAATGGATATTCTGATTACAGATAATGCCAGCGAAGTGACAGAGTTCATCCTGGTGGGTTTGTCCAATCATCCAAAAGTCCAGGGTAGCAGTCTACCTGATTACATTGGTGGGTAACAGTCTCATCATTGTTGTGGTTAGAGTAGATAAGCAGCTTCACACTCCTATGTATTTTTTCTTAAGCAACTTGCCCTTCCTTGATATCTGCTACTCTAGCAATTCAGTGCCTTTTTTATTGTTCAATGGTTTAAGAGACTATCTCACCATTTCCTATACTAGCTGTTATGCTCAGATGACCATTGCTCTTTTTCTGGGGATGACAGAGTGCCTCATCCTTGATGTCATGGCTTATGATAGATTTATTGCAATATCCAATCCCCTGTGTCACACCATCATTATGAATGACCAGGTCTGCATACAGTTGGCTGTGGTGACCTGGGCTAGTGCCTTCCTTTTAGCAGTAATACCAATCACTGCAATTCTTGCCAGTTTTTGTGGACACAATATCATCAACCATTTTACCTGTGAGGCACAGGCCCTGTTGAAGCTCATCTGGTCAGACACCCTAGTCAGACTTATTCTGGGTCTGGTCATCGGTATATTGACACTGTCGCTGCACTTCACCTTCATCCTCATCTCCTATACTCGCATTGTGGTGGTTGTGCTGAGGATCCGCTCTGCAGAGGCCAGGCTCAAAACTTTCTCCACCTGCGGATCCCATCTGACTGTGGTCACCATATTTTATGGGACAGCCACCTGCATGTACCTGAAACCTCAGTCAAGGGAGTACCGGGACCAGGGCAAAGTCACCTCTACATTTTACAGTGCTGTAAGCCCTGTGTTGAACTCTCTCATTTATACCTTGAGGAACAAGGATGTGAAAGATGCCCTAAGAAAAATAATTAAGAAGAAACAGTCCTAAAAAGGGCATGAATAGCCCACAGAGGCTCATCTAACCAACAGCTTGACACTGACTTGTAATAATAACAAGGTCCAGATACTAAACAATATTTTAGTAACGTAATTATTTTCAAATGTGTTTTTTTCTATTTCCAACAGGTGTGTGATAAAGAACTTACTCTCACTGAGAAAAACATTAAACATTTACAATGTCATCCATTTAGGTAATAAATTATACAGGACAATCTTGTGGAAGAGCTTATAAAACAAAATAATAATTAGCACATTTGAATCCTGAGTAGCTTGATTTTGTTTTAATAAATGAGAAACATTTCAATATTCTAGATTCTCTTTTATAGATGATAAAGAGCAAACTTGTAAAATGGACAATTCTTAACTCAATACTTTTTGTATGAGGTATATTATGATCCAGGCTTAGAAATGATAGATGTGAGTGGGTAGAGAGAGAAAAATTACTCAACTGCTATATAAGACTTCCACATAGAAAGTCCTCTGCTGAAGCAACGAGCCCTTCAAGACTGTGTACATACTGAGGGCCAGAATTGATGACTCTACGGAACATACAATTGCATGTCTTGATCAGTAGATAGGGCCACATTTTCTCTGCCAATGTACCCTACTTCTGGATAATTGCATGCCACTTCCAAAGTTGTTGACCTCACATAGAGCAAATTTAACTCAGGAGGAACTCCTTAAAAGAAAACAAGCATGTACTGTATCTTTCGATCATAAGAATTATAATGTTCATTTTTTTAAAAACACATTGGGGGAGAAGAAATGAAATACCACCTATAATCCCAGCACTCAATGAGGCTTGCATAGGTGTTAGAATCTGGAAGACATGTATTTAAGTCTGGTACTCACGGTTGTGTGGTGTTTAGTTAGTTAGTTTCCATCTTTAAGCTTCAATTTTCTCATCTGTAAAATGTGGATTATAAGAGTGCCTACCTCACAAACTCGTTTTGAGAATTAAATAGGATAATACACGTTAGCTTCTACCACAATGACTGGCACATGGTGGACACAGAATACCCATCAGTCAAAAAAGAAGAAAACTGTCAATAACTCTCTAACACAAAGCCATTTTTGAGTGTTTGCTTATGCCTATATAAATAATGACTATATCATTTTTAAAATAATCCATGCAAATAGGATAGACTAAAAAATATGTTCCCACTGTGTTCTTAATTTGAATTTATCTTATTAGAAAGGAGATTGAATATGTTTCTCATGTTCATTGGTCATTTGTGTTTCAATAGTTAGGGTCTTTGTTGTTGGTTCAAACTGGCAATGAACCAGTCCAATTTTGGAAACAAAATGCTACACTCAGTAACATATGACTAATAAAAAGCCACAAAATTTGTTTCAACATTGATTGACTCCATCAGTTTTCAGATACATCCTGACAGGCAGATCCCCAGTTTGAGCCATTTTATTTCACTCTGGTAAGCACTCCTGCAATTAATGCCTAATCAGTCAACAACAGAAGCTGTTGTAAATGAAAATGAAAATAATAAAACTGTGTGAATCCCAATAGAGAACTCTTTAGAAAGAGAATCTATGGTGTTATGCAAATTTCATTGTAACATTACCATTTTAACCTTGAACAAATTCTTGTGTAAGTTTTATTCCTGGTGTTTCTAAAACTTCTCGCTTAAACTAAAGCACCCCTAAAACTAAAGGGAAGGTACTAATAACTAACTAACAAGACACAGTAAGCAGATAAAGTCAAACACTAGAGGCGGGAAACAAACGTGATTCCTCAAAAGAAAGGAAAAATGGAGTAAAACTGCAAACCTAATACTTATTGGAATTTGATCATTTTCATTAGGGACTAAGAAGAGGTAGAATAGAACAAGCAATGAGATGTGCCTTTTGCTGACAGAAAGAAATTTATTGGGGAGAGGCAGGGACTTTTTTAGCTACAAGAGAAAATTAGACAGGTAAACTAATGTCTTCCCTTTAGATTACCTCAGGAAGAAGTTAGACAGGGTTCTCTCTAAAGAGAGAAATATGTTACATCCAGAAGTAGAGAACAAGCTGCAGGAAGACTTCTGACATGAAGTCAAGACTCTGGATGAAAAAAAAAGACTCTGGATGAATAGAAAGTGTAAGAGATTATAAGAACAATTAATCAGTTAGAGATATGTGTGTACGGTGCCTTTATGTTAAATGTTTATTGTGAGAGCTGTTTTCTTAAAACCTTCCTTGTATTACTAAGTAAACAGGTTAGAATTATAATAAACAGGCAATACTTTGGAACTACCTATGCCTTGGGAAACTTGTTTAAATTTCTTATCTCTGCCAAACAGCACTTTTGGCTTGCAGCTGATAATGGGCAACTCTGCCTCCCTGCACACCATCTCCTCAATAAGGTGTGCCAAAATCACAAGGCGACATCTTAAAAGGTTGAACTGACCCCTTAAAAATCAACAGCACTGAGAAGAGAGCTTCGTGCTGTGTACTGGCAGCAGCAAAGTGAAGAAAATGCACTTGAGAGCCATAGTAACAACTTTTCCTGTGTTTAAAAGAAAGAATTTAAAATTTGAAGAAGGCTAAGAATATATCATTGGCTTTTGAGTATGTCAACAACACCAGTACAAAGTAATAAGAAAATAAAATTATCTGCAGAATGATCCTTGAGTTTCTATAGCTCATGAAAGCAGAACTGTGAAGTCCACCATTTTCATCATATGGAAAGGAGCACACAGAAAAGTGTTCATTTATTCCTACAATAAATGAAGTTTTGTTGAATATGATGTAAATAATATAATATGATATAAAGGAAAGCATACAATATGTACCTTTTTAGCATAATGTTTTCAAGGTTCATCTATGTTGAGTAACGTTTTATGGCTGAATGATATTCCATTGTATTGGATATATCACATTTTGTTTATCTATTCATCAGGTGCTTGTCCCTATGTTTTCAGAAATAATAATCTTCAGGATGTGAATACATGTGTCTGCAAAACTAGAGAAATAGAGGAATCCACACCATAGCAATATATAGTTTCCAATTTCTCCACATGCTAGCTAAGTCTTGTTAGTGTACAATTAGATTTTTATAGCCATCTTAGTGGGCTAAAACTAGTATCTCATTGTGATTTTTATTTGCATTTTCTTAATAACTAATGATGTGCATCTTTTCATGTGCTTGTTTTGTGAACCTTCCAACTTTGTTAGTTTTCAAAATTGATTTCGCTACTGTGGGCCCCTTGCATTTCCATATGAATTTTAGGGTTGATGGGCCAATTTCTACAAAATTCCAGCTGGGATTTAGATAGAGATTGGGTTGAACCTATACATCAATTGGGGGAGTATTGCCCTCTTCCTATTTTCCAATATTAAGTCTTCCTAGTCATGAAAATAGGAAATTTTCCCATTTAGTTAAGTCTTCTTTACTTTCTTTGAACAGTTTTTTGTCGTTTTCATTGGACAAGTCTTGCACTTCTTTTGTTAAATTTATTCCTAAGTATTTTATCCTTTTTTATGTTATGGTAATTGGAATTACTTTCTTAATTTCATTTTTGATCATTCATTGCTAGTTTATAGAAATACCATTGATTCAGTATACTTTTGTTGAAAGAGCTTATTAGTTCTAATAATTTTTTCTGTGGGTTCCTTAGGATTTCCTATATACAAGATAATGACACTTGTGAATAGAGCTAACAGTACTTCTTTTCCAATATGGATGATTTTTTATTTTTATTTATATTTATTTATTTATTTTTGCCTAATTGCCCTGGCAAAAAATGCAGAACAATGTGGAATAGAAGTGGCAAAAGTAGAAATCCTGGTCTTCTTCCAGGATCTTAGGGGGAAAACTTGCAGTCTTTCACCATTAATTACAATGTCAGTTGTGCGATTTTCATCTATGGCCTTTATCAGGTTGAGTAACATTCCTTCTGTTCCTAGTTGCCCAATGCTTTTAATTTAATTTTTATTTTTTTGGCTGAGTTGGGTCATCATTGCTGCATGCTTGCTTTCTCTAGTTGCAACGAGCGGGGGCTACTCTTCATTATGGTGCACGGGGTTCTCATTGTGGTGGCTTCTCTTGTTGTGGAGCACGGGCTCTAGGCTCGTGGGCTTCAGTAGTTGTGGCTCGTTGGCTGTAGAGTGCAGGCTCAGTAGTTGTGACACACAGGCTTAGCTGCTCTGCGGCATATGGGATCTTCCTGGACCAGGGCACGAACCTGTGTCACCTGCATTGGCAGGCATATTCCCAACCACTGCACCACCAGGGAAGTCCCCTCAATGCTTTTTTATTATGAAAAGGTATTAGATTTTGTAAAATTATTTAACTGTATCTGTTTAGATGATGATGTGGCTTTTGTCCTTTAATGAATTAATATAGTGTATTACATTGATATGTTAAGTCAACCTTGCATTTCTGGGATAAATATCACTTAGTTATGGCAAATAATTCTTTTTATATGATGCTGGATTTGCTTTGCTAGTGTTTAGTTAAGGATTTGGGATCTATATTCAAAAGGGATACTAGTTTGTAGTTTTCTTGTGATGTGTGTCTGGTTTTGGTATAAGGATAATATCAGCCCTATTGAATAACTTGGGAAGTTTTCCCTTCTCTTCTATTTTTGGAAGAGTTTGTGAAGGACTGGTGTCAATTATTCTTCAAATGCTTGGAAGAATTCTCCAGTGAATCTATATTGGTTAGAACTTTTCTTTGCGGAAAGATGTTTGATTATTAATTCAATCACTTTACTTATAATAGGCCTATTTAGATTGTCTATTCCTTCTTGAGGCATTTTGTATTTTTTGGAATTTGTTCATTGAATTTGGCTTATCAAACTTATTGGCATACAATGATTAACAGTATTCCCTTATAATTATTCTCATGTCTCTAAGTTTGGTAGTGATGTCCCAAATTTCATTTTTGATTTTATAAATTTGAGTTTTCTTTCTCTTTTCCTTGGTCAATCAAGCTAAAAGTTTATCATTTTTTTTAATCTCTCCAAAGAATAAATGTTTAGTTTTGATGCATTTCTATATGATTTTTCTCTTCTCTATTTATTTCCATTCTAATCTTTATTATTTGTTTCTCAATGCTTGTTTTGAGTTTAGTTTTATCTTCACTTTCTAGTTTCTTTACATAAAAGCTTAGGTTAGTGAAATATTTCTCTTTTTACTATAGACGTTTATAGCTAAAACTTTCTAAGCACTGATTTAACTGTACCTCATGAATTTCGGTATTTTATGTGTTTTCACTCATTTCAAAGAACTTCCTAACTTACCTTTTCATTTCTTTTATGACCTATTGATTACTTAGAGTATTTGTTTAATTTTCATATATTTGGGAATTACTCTAATTCTTGTTTTTAATTTCTAATTTTATTCCATTGTGGTCATAAACGTACTTCTATGGTTTAAATTATTTTCCATTTATTGAGAATTATTGCATTTCTTAGTTTTTGATCTATCCTGGAAATGTTTTATGTGCACTTGAGAGGAATGTTAATTCTGTTGATGTCGAGTAGAGTCAACAGAATTGGATAGATCCAGTTGGTTTACAGTGTTGTTAAAGCCTTTTATTTTCTTGTCTTCTGTTTAGTTATTCTATCAATGATTGAAAATGGGGTATGGAAGTCTCTAACTATTATTGTTGAATTGTCTATTTCTCACTTAAATTCTGTCATATTTTACTTTATGTACATTGTGACTCAGTTGTTAGATGCATATGTTGTTAGATGCATATAGCATATAACTATTGTGTCTCCTTGATGGATTGACACTTTAATCATTACAAAATGTTCTCCTTTGTCTGTAGTAACAATGTTTGTCTTAAGGTCTATTATGTCTAATAGTAGTTTAGCTCCACCAGCTCTATTTTTGGTGCTGCTTGCATGTTTTCTAAACTTTTATTTTCAATACATTTGTGTCTTTGAATCTAAAGTGAGTTTCTTGTAGATAGTATACAGTTGGATCATGTTTTGATATTTTCTAAATCCCATTGGTCAGTTTCTATCTTTTGGTTGGAGAGTTTAGTCCATTTACATTTAATGTAATTATTGATATGGTAGGATTTAGACCTGCCATTTTGCTTTTACTTTTCCGTATGTCTTATATCTCATTTGTTACTCTATTCCTCCATTATTATTTTCTTTTGTGTTAATATACATTTTCTAGTATTTCATTTTAATTCAATTGTTTCTTTTAATATATATTTTTAGTTATGTACTTAATGGTTGCTTTTGGAATTATAATTAACATCTTAATATATAGCAATCTAGTTTGGATAAATAACACTTGAATTTCAACAGTATACATAAACTTTGTTCTTATATAACTCAGTTCCTTCCCCCCTTATTTGTAATATTGTCATACAAATATATCTTTATACCTTAGAAGCCAATAAACATAATTTTATAATTATTTCTAAATCTTTGAAAGAGTTTGGGTAGTGGAGAGTCCTGATCTGACTTACATTTTTAAAGAGTAACTCTGACTGTTAAATGAAAAACATGACTTTAATGGGGGCAAGGACAGAAGCTTTGAGACTATGTAGAAAGATATTGCAATAACCCAGGTAAAGGATGATGTTGGCTCAGAACAAGGTGGTAATCAAAGTAGTGAGAAGTGATAGGATTTTGGAAATATTTGAAGGAAGGGTCATCAGAATTCAAAGATGGTGGATCAGGGGTGTGAAGGAAAGAGTTAAGGATGACTCAAATGATTATGCTCTAAACAACTAGATATGGGGGATAATAGAGATGGAGGTTATCAGGAAATATTTTGGAGATGGAAAGTGCAAGGAGAGAGCAAGATTTCAGTTTTACACATGTTAATTTTGAGATGTGTATTAAGCAAAACAGAGACAATATCACTAAACAGTTAAACATATGAATCTGGAGTTCAGAGTAGAGAGGTAAACTAGAAATATAAATATGGAAATTTTCAAAATACAGAGTATATTTAGAGCCACGGTATGAATGAGATTGTCAAGAGAAAGTAGCAGGAGAAGACAAAAATCCAAGAACTCTGACCTGAGGAACTCCAACATTCAGAGGTCATGGAGAAAAAGAACCTGCAAAAGATATAGACGTAGAGAGGCCAGTGAGTTGTAAAGCAAATTACAGGGGTGTATTGTCCCAGAAAACAAAAAAACAAAGGTTCTCAAGAGGGAGAGAATGACCAACTCTTTCAAATGCTGCAGATAGACCAAGATGAGAACAGATAATGAACCAGAAAACTGGCATTTTCTATGAAGTGAAATCAAGATAGATATCACTTTCCATTTAATAAACTGGTTACTGAGAGAAGTGATTGTTCCCATGGTTACACAAACCCCTCCCCAGAAATTGATATATATTATAGAAAGAACAACAGATAACTGTATGACATATTCAGTTTCACTTGTAAATGTATCAGCACAATTCAGCCTGTGATATGTCATGCAAATTTTTTTTTTTCTCTTTTGAACATTTTTTAAAAGAGAACAAATTTGGAGTCTGGTAATGGCAGAGTAGCTTGTTTTGGACCAACTGTCTCACAGATTAAAAAAAAATCTGGAGAGAATATTAGACATGAACTATTTGGAAGCATAATCTGCAGAGTATTCAAACTGTCAAAAGAACACAATCACACTAGGTGCAATCCATATTTATATGGCTTTTACTCTGAAGACATTACCCAGGAAATTTGATGTGAGGTAGCTAAAGCACAAGCAGAAATCTCATATTGGCTTGGGGTACCAGAGGATGGATTTGGGGCTTTCCAGAGCGGCTAAAATTTGAATGAAGAAGTCCCAAAAACAGGAGCATCACACAAAGGTGAGCCCCAATTTTTACGTACTAACTCCCATTAAATACATAGATGACCTTTGAATTGCACATGTACAGAAAAAAAATAAGAAAACAAAAAGCAACAGAAATACGGCAGAAAATTGGAACAGAGATTTTAGCCATTGCTTACCATAAGGGCAACAGAGTTTGGAGGCTGAATTCAATAAAGTTACAGGATCTTCATAAATATCTTACTTAGGCTTTCTATAGAAACTTCCAAAAGAGTATGCCTCAGGAATAAAGACTATGTCCAAGGATTTAACCTAAGACTAAGGGTAAAACTGAATCAGACTCACTAACAAAGTATTAAGTGAAGGCTCTAAAAGTTCAAGATGATCTGGCTATAATTTAACTGTCAGCTAGAAAATAAATCAAAATATCTTTAGGAAGAAGATAAGAGAATCAAAAATCTCTTAAAATATCATCAGTGTTATCCATTATACAATCAAATATTATTAAAAGTGTGAATAAAGAGAAAAATGTAACACAAAGTTGTAAGAAATAAGTAAATAGGAATAGATACCATAATGACTCAGATGTTGAATAAGCAAAGAAGGATTATTAAAAGCTGTCAAAATTTGTTCAAAGACTTAAAAGAAAAGGTGGTCAAGATAAGTGGGCAAATTGGCATCCCAAGGCAAAAACTAAAACGATGAAAAAGAATCAAATGGAAATTCTAGGACCGAAAAGTATACTCTTTGAAATGAAAAATCAATGGCTTGGAGCTGGTAAAAAAGATGGTTAACAAAGTTGGAGACAGAGTGATACAAATTATCCCATCTGGGAAAAAAGTAAAGATAAAGAAAATTTTTAGAACATTATCAACCATGTTGACTGAACACATTTATAAAACACTGCATGCAATAATTTCAGAAAAAACATACTTTGAGGTATACATAGAATTTTAAGATAGATCAGTGCTGGACCATAAAATGTCTTAATAAATTTCACATATTTAAATCTAACACGATTTCTTTTTTGGCCATAATGAAAATTAGTTAGAAATCAACAATAATAGAATATCTGAGAAACTCCCACATTTTTGGATTTTAAACAGCACATGACTGAGTAACCCATGGATTAAGGGAAAAATCACAGAAAAATTATAGAATACTTCAAACTAAGTGAACATGAAGACAGAACATAAAAATTCATGAGATGGAGCAAAAGTAGTGCTTTGGGGGACATTTATAACTTCAAATGTTTATATTATAAAGAAGAAAGATATAAAACCAATTATCTATAATTTACTGTAAGAAGTTAGCCAGATAGACTTAATTGATATTTATGGGATATTCCATCCATAAGCAGAAGAATACACTTTCTTCTCAAGTGAACATGGAACATTCTCCAGGATAGATCACATCTTGGGTCACAAATCAAGCCTTGGAAAATTTAAGAAAACTGAAATCATATCAACCATCTTTTCTGACCACAACACTACGAGATTAGAAATCAAATACAGGAAAAAAAAAACCTGAAACAACACAAACACATGGAGGATAAACAATATGTTACTAAATAACCAATGGATCACTGAAGAAATCAAAGGGGAAATCAAAAAATACCTAGAAACAAATGACAACAAAACCATGAAGATCCAAAGCCCATGGGACAAAGCAAAAGAAGTTCTAAGAGGAAAGTTTAGAGCAATACAATCTTACCTCATGAAACAAGAAAAATCTCAAACTACCTAACCTTACACCTACAGCAACTAGAGGAAGAAGAACAAACAAAATCCAAAGTTAGTAGAAGGAAAGAAATCATAAAAATCAGATCAGAAATAGAAACAAAGAAAACAATACAAAGATCAATGAAACTGAAAGCTTGTTCTTTGAGAAGATAAACAAAATACATAAAACTTTAGCCACACTCATCAAGAAAAAAAGGGAGAAGACTCAAATCCATAAAATTAGAAATGAAAAAGGAGAAGTTACAACAGACACCAGCGAAATACAAAGGATCAGAGGAGAATACTACAAGCAATTATATGCCAATAAAATGGACAACCTAGACTAAATGGACAAATTCTTAGAAACCTAAACCTTCCAACACTGAACAAGGAAGAAACAGAAAATATGAACAGACAAATCACAAGTAATGAAATTGAAACCGTGCTTAAAACTCTTCCAACAAACAAAAGTCCAGGACCAGATGGCTTCACAGGCTATTTCTATCAAATATTTAGAGAAGAGCTAACACCCATCCTTCTCAAACTCTTGAAAAAATTGCAGAGGGTGAAGCACTCCCAAATTCATTCCATAAGGCCACCATCACCCTGATACCAAAACCAGAAAAAAATCACAAAAAAAGAAATCTACAGGGCTTCCCTGGTGGCGAAGTGGTTGACAGTCTGCCTGCTGATGCAGGGGACACAGGTTCGTGCCCCGGTCTGGAAAGATCCTACATGCCACGGAGCGGCTGGGCCCGTGAACCATGGCCGCTGAGCCTGTGAGTCCGGAGCCTGTGCTGCGCAACGGGAGAGGCCACAACGGTGAGAGGCGCACGTAACACACACACACACACACACACACACACACACACAAGAAAATTACAGGCCAATATCACATGAACATAGATGCAAAAATCCTCAACAAAATACTAGCAAACAGAATCAAACAACACATTAAAAGGATCATACATCATGATCAAGTGGGATTTATCCCAGGGATGCAAGGATTCTTCAATATACTCAAATCAATGTGATACACCATATTGACAAATGCAAGAATAAAAGAGCATGATCATCTCAAGAGATGCAGGAAAACCTTTTGACAAAATTCAACACTGATTTATGATAAAAATTCTCCAGAAAGTGGGCACAGAGGGAACCTATTTCAAGACAATAAAAGCCATATACGACAAACCTACAGCAAACATCATCCTCAATGGTGAAAAACTGAAAGCATTTCCTCTAAGATCAGGAACAAAACAAGGATGTCCATTCTCACCACTTTTATTCAACATAGTTTTGGAAGTCCTTGCCATGGCAATCAGAGAAAAAAAGAAATAAAAGGAATCCAAATTGGAAAAGAAGTAAACCTGTCACTTTTTGCAGATGACATGATACTATACACAGAAAATCCTAAAGATGCTACCATAAACCTACTAGAGCTAATCAATGAACTTGGTAAAGTAGCAGGATACAAAATTAATGCACAAAAATCTCTTGCGTTCCTATACACTAATGATGAAAAATCTGAAAGAGAAATTAAGGAAACACTCCCATTTACCACTGTAAATAAAAGAATGAAATACCTAGGAATAAACCTACCTAAGGAGACATAAGACCTGTATGCAGAAAACTAAAAGACACTAATGAAAGAAATTAAAGATGATATAAACAAATGGAGAGATATACCATGTGCTTGGATTGGAAGAATCAACATTGTGAAAATTACTCTACTACCCAAAGCAATCTACAGATTCAATACAATCCCTATCAAACTACCAATGGCATTCTTCACAGAATTAGAATAAAAAATTTTACAATTCATATGGAAACACAGAAGACTCCGAATAGCCAAAACAATCTTGAGAAAGAAAAATGGAGCTGGAGGAATCAGGCTCCTGGACTTCAGACTATACTATGAAGCTATAAAAATCAAGGCAGTATGGTACTGGCACAAAAGCAGAAATACAGATCAATAGGATAGAAAGCCCAGAGATAAACACATGCATATACGGTCACCTTATTTCTGAAAAAGGAGGCAAGAATATACAATGGAGAACAGATACCCTCTTCAATAAGTGCTGCTGGTAAAACTGGACAGCAACATGTAAAAGATTAAAATTAGAACACTCCGTAACACCACATACAAAAATAAACTCAAAATGGATTAAAGACCTAAATGTAAGGCTAGACACTATAAAACTCTTAGAGGAAAACATAGGCAGAACACTCTATGACATGAATCACAGCAAGATCATTTTTGATCAACCTTCTAGAGAAGTGGATATAAAAACAAACATAAATAAATGGGACCTAATGAAACTTAAGAGCTTTTACACAGCAAAGGAAACCATAAACAAGACAAAAAGACAACACTCACAATGGGAGAAAACATTTGGAAACGAAGCAACTGACAAAGGATTGATCTCCAAAATTTATAATCAGCTCATGCAGTTCAATATCAAAAAAAACAAAAATCCAATCCAAAAATGGGCAGAAGACCTAAATAGACATTTCTCCAAAGAAGATATACAGATTGCCAACAAACACATGAAAGGATGCTCAACATCACTAATCATTAGAGAAATGCAAATCAAGACTACAGTTTTTTTGTTTTATTTTGGTTTTTGGTGGGGCTAATGGTGGACTCTGGGAGGGCTCACGCCAAGGAGTAGTTCCCAGAACTTCTGCTGCCAGTGTCCTTTTCCTCACGGTGACCACAGCCACACCCTGCCTCTGCAGGAGACCCTCCAACACTAGCAAGGGGAAGAGACTAAGAAGCCTTCAAAGAAACATTGCCCATGACCTGAGAAGGAAACAAAATGTGCAAGGAGAAGCCATTCTGCTAGTCTTAAGGTCATTCTCATCAAGAGTTGCTGTAGAGGCCTTCCAGGAAGACGGCAGAAGAGTAAGACGCGGAGATCACCTTCCTCCCCACAGACACATCAGAAATACATCTACACGTGGAACAACTCCTACAGAACATCTACTGAACGCTGGCAGAACCTCAGACCTCCCAAAAGGCAAGAAACTCCACACGTACCTGGGTAGGGAAAAAGAAAAAAGAATAAATAGAGACAAAAGAATAGGGACGGGACCTGCACCAGTGGGAGGGAGCTGTGAAGGAACAAACGTTTCCACACACTAGAAACCCCCTCACAGGTGCAGACTGCGGGTGGTGGAGGTTGGAAGCTTCGGGGCCGCGGAGGAGAGCGCAGCCACAGGGGTGCGGAGGGCAAAGCGGAGAGACTCCCGCACAGAGGTTCGGTGCCGACCAGCACTAACCAGCCGAAGAAGCTTGTCTGCTCATCCAACGGGGAGAGCGGGCCTGGGAGCTGAGGCTCGGGCTTCGGTCAGAGCGCAGGGAGAGGACTAGCGGCGTGAACACAGCCTGAAGGGGTTAGTGCGCCACGGCTAGCGGGGAGGGAGGCCGGGAAAAAGTCTGGAGCTGCCGAAGAGGCAAGAGACTTCTTCTTCCCTCTTTGTTTCCTGGTGCGCGAGGAGAGGGGATTAAGAGTGCTGCTTAAAGGAGCTCCAGAGACGGGCATGAGCCGCAGCTAACAGCGCGGACCACAGAGACAGGCAAGAGACGCTAAGACTGCTGCTGCCGCCACCAAGAAGCCTGTGTGAAAGCACAGGTCACCATCCACATGTTCCCTCCCGGGAGCCTGTGCAGCCCGCCACTGCCAGGGTCCCGGGATCCAGGACAATTTCCCCAGAAGAACGCACAGCGCACCTCAGGCTGCTACAACGTCACGCCGGCCTCTGCCGCTGCAGGCTGGCCCCGCACTCCGTCCCCCTCGCTCCCCCCGGCCTCAGTGAGCCAGAGCCCCCAAATCAGCGGCTCCTTTAACCCTGTTCTGTCTGAGCGAAGAACAGACGCCCTCCAGCGACCTACACGCAGAGGCGGGGCCAAATCCAAAGCTAAGCCCAAGGAGTTGTGCGAACAAAGAAGCAAAAGGGAAATCGCTCCCTGCAGCGTCAGGAGCAGCGGATTAAATCTCCACAGTCAACTTGATGTACCCTGCACCTGTGGAATACCTGAATAGACAACAAATCATCCCAAATTGAGGAGGTGGACTTTGAGAGCAAGATTTAATATTTTTTCCCCTTTTCCTCTTTTTCTGAGTGTGTATGTGTATGCTTCTGTGTGAGATTTTCTCTGTATAGCTTTGCTTTCACCATTTGTCGTAGGGTTCTATCCATCCATTTTTTTTGTTTTCGTTTTTGTATTTTTATACTCTTTAAAAAAACTTTTTTCTTTATAATTATCTTTTTATTTTAACAACTTTATTTTATTTTACCTTACTATATTTTCTTTTATCCTCTTTCTTTCTTTCTATTTTTCTTCCTTTCATTCTGAGCCATGTGGATGAAAGGCTCTTGGTGCTGCAGCCAGCACTCAGTGCTATACCTCTGAGGTGGGAGAGCCAACTTCAGGACACTGGTCCACAAGAGACCTCCCAGCTCCACATAATATCAAACGGCAATAATCTCCCAGAGATCTCCATCTCAACACCAACACGCAGGTTCACTCAATGACCAGCAAGCTACAGTGCTGGACACCCTATGCCAAACAACTAGCAAGACAGGAACACAAACACAACCATTACCAGAGAGGCTGCCTAAAATCATAATAAGTCCACAGACACCCCAAAACACACCACCAGACATAGCCCTGCCCACCAGAAAGACAAGATCCAGCCTCATCCACCAGAACACAGGCACTAGTCCCCTCCACCAGGAAGCCTACACAACCCACTAAACCAACTTTAGCCACTGGGGACAGACACCAAAAACAACGTGATCTACGAACCTGCAGCCTGCAAAAAGGAGACCCCAAACACAGTAAGATAAGCAAAATGAGAAGACAGAAAAACACACAGCAGATGAAGGAGCAAGATAAAAACCCACCAGACCTAACACATGAAGAGGAAATAGGCAGTCTCCCTGAAAAACAATTCAGAATAATGATAGTAAAGATGATCCAAAATCTTAGAAATAGAATAGACAAAATGCAAGAAACATTTAACAAGGACCTAGAAGAACTAAAGATGAAACAAACAACGATGAACATCACAATAAATGAAATTACAAATACTCTAGAAGGGATCAATAACAGAATAACTGAGGCAGAAGAACGGATAAGTGACCGGGAAGATGAAATAGTGGAAATAACTACTGCAGAGCAGAATAAAGAAAAATGAATGAAAAGAACTGAGGACAGTCTCAGAGACCTCTGGAACAACATTAAACACACCAACATTCGAATTATAGGGGATCCAGAAGAAGAAGAGAAAAAGAAAGGGACTGAGAAAATATTTGAGGAGATTATACATGAAACTTCCCTAATATGGGAAAGGAAATAGCTAATCAACTCCAGGAAGCACAGAGACTCCCATACAGGATAATCCAAGGAGAAACACGCCAAGACACCTATTAATCAAACTGTCAAATATTAAATACAAAGAAAATATATTAAAATCAGCAAGGGAAAAACAACAAATTACATACAAGGGAATCCCATGAGGTTAACAGCTGATTTTTCAGCAGAAACTCTGCAAGCCAGAAGGGACTGGCAGGACATATTTAAAGTGATGAAGGAGAAAAACCTACAACCAAGATTACTCTACAAAGCAAGGATCTCATTCAGATTTGACGGAAAAATTAAAACCTTTAGAGACAAGCAAAAGCTGAGAGTTCAGCACCACCAAACCAGCTTTACAACAAATGCTAAAGGATCTTCTCTAGGTAAGAAACAAAGAGAAGGAAAAGACCTATAATAACAACACCAAAACAATTAAGAAAATGGGAATATGAACATACACATCGATAATTACCTTAAATGTAAATGGATTAAATGCTCCCACCAAAAGACACAGACTGGCTGAATGGATACAAAAACAAGAGCCATATACATGCTGTCTACAAGAGACCCACTTCAGACCTAGAGACACATACAGACTGAAAGTGAGGGGACGGAAAAAGATATTCCATGCAAATGGAAACCAAAAGAAAGGTGGAGTAGCAATTCTCATATCAGACAAAATAGACTTTAAAATAAAGACTATTACAATAGAAAAAGAAGGACACTACATAATGACCAAGGGATTGATCCAAGAAGATATAACAATTGTAAGTATTTATGAACCCAACATAGGAGCACCTCAATAAATAAGGAAAATACTAACAGCCATAAAACAGGAAATCGACAGTAACACATTCACAGTGGGGGACTTTAACACCCCACTTTCACGAATGGACAGATCATCCAAAATGAAAATAAATAAGGAAACACAAGCTTTAAATTGTACATTAAACAAGATGGACTTAATTGATATTTATAGGACATTCCATCCAAAAACAGCAGAATACACATTTTTCTGAAGTGCTCATGGAACATTCTCCAGGATAGATCATATCTTGGGTCACAAATCAAGCCTTGGTAAATTTAAGAAAATTGAAATTGTATCAAGTATCTTTTCCGACCACAACGCTATGAGACTAGATATCAATTACAGGAAAAGATCTGTAAAAAATACAAACACATGGATGCTAAACAATACACTACTTAATAACAAAGTGATCACTGAAGAAATCAAAGAGGAAATCAAAAAGTACCTAGAAACAAATGACAATGGAGACACGACGACCCAAAACCTATGGGATGCAGCAAAAGCGGTTCTAAGAGGGAAGTTTATAGCAATACAATCCTACCTTAAGAAACAGGAAACATCTCGAGAAAACAACTTAACCTTGCACATAAAGCAATTAGAGAAAGAAGAACAAAAAAACCACAACGTTAGCAGAAGGAAAGAAATCATAAATATCAGATCAGAAATAATTGAAAAAGAAATGAAGGAAACGATAGCAAAGATCAATAAAACTAAAAGCTGGTTCTTTGAGAAGATAAACAAAATTGATAACCTATTAGCCAGACTCATGAAGAAAAAAAGTGAGAAGACTCAAATCAATAGAATTAGAAATGAAAAAGGAGAAGTAACAACCGACACTGCAGAAATACAAAAGATCATGAGAGATTACTACAAGCAACTCTATGCCAATAAAATGGACAACCAGGAAGAAATGGACAAATTCTTAGAAATGCACAACCTGCCAAGACTGAATCACAAAGAAATAGAAAATATGAACAGACCAATCACAAGCACTGATTGAAACTGTGATTAAAAATCTTCCAACAAATAAAAGTCCAAGACCAGATGGCTTCACAGGCGAATTCTATCAAACATTTAGAGAAGAGCTAATACCTATCCTTCTCAAACTCTTCCAAAATATAGCAGACAGAGGAACACTCCCAAACTCATTCTACAATCCCACCATCACCCTGATACCAAAACCAGACAAAGATGTCACAAAGAAAGAAAACTACAGGCCAATATCGCTGATGAACATAGATGCAGAAATCCTCAACAAAATACTGGCAAACAGATTCCAACAGCACATTAAAAAGATCATACACCATGATCAAGTGGGGTTTATTCCAGGAAAGCAAGGATTCTTCACTATATGCAAATCAATCAATGTGATACACCATATTAACAAATTGAAGGAGAAAAACCATACCACCTCAATAGATGCAGAGAAAGCTTTCAACAAAATTCAACACCCATTTATGATAACAACCCTACAGAAAGTAAGCATAGAGGGAACTTTCCTCAACATAATAAAGGCCATATATGACAACCCCATAGCCAATATCGTCCTCAATGGTGAAAAACTGAAATCATTTCCACTAAGATCAGGAACAAGACAAGGTTGCCAACTCTCACCACTCTTATTCAACATAGTTTTGGAAGTTTTAGCCACAGCAATCAGAGAATAAAAGGAAATAAAAGGAATCCAAATTGGAAAAGAAGAAGTAAAGTTGTCACTGTTTGCCGATGACATGATGCTATACATAGAGAATCCTAAAGATGCTACCAGAAAACTACTAGAGCTAATCAATGACTTTGGTAAAGTAGCAGGATACAAAATTAATGCACAGAACTCTCTGGCATTCCTATACACTAATGATGAAAAACCTGAAAGTGAAATCAAGAAAACACTCCCATTTACCACTGCAACAAAAAGAATAAAATATCTAGGAATAAACCTACCTAAGGAGACAAAAGCCGTGTATGCAGAAAATTATAAGACACTGATGAAAGAAAGTAAAGATGATACAAATAGATGGAGAGATATACCATGTTCTTGGATTGGAAGAATCAACATTGTGAAAATGACTCTACTACCCAAAGCAATCTACAGATTCAGTGCAATCCCTATCAAACTACCACGGGCATTTTTCACAGAACTAGAACAAAAAATTTCACAGTTTGTATGGAAACACAAAAGACCCCAAATAGCCAAAGCAATCTTGAGAACGAAAAACGGAGCTGGAGGAATCAGCTGCCTGACTTCAGACTATACCACAAAGCTACAGTAATCAAGACCGTATGGTACTAGGACAAAAGCAGAAATATAGATCAATGGAACAGGACAGAATGCCCAGAGATAAACCCACGCACATATGGTCACCTTATCTTTGATAAATGAGGCAGGAATGTACAGTGGAGAAAGGACAACCTCTTCAATAAGTGGAGCTGGGAAAACTGGACAGCTACATGTAAAAGAATGAAATTAGAGTACTCCCTCACACCAAACACCAAAATAAACTCAAAATGGATTAAAGACCTAAATGTAAGGCCAGATACTCTAAAACTCTTAGAGGAGAACACAGGCAGAACATTCTATGACATAAATCACAGCAACCTCCTTTTTGACCCACTTCCTAGAGAAATGGAAATAAAAACAAAAATAAACAAATGGGACCTAATGAAACTTCAAAGCTTTTGCACAGCAAAGGAAACCATAAACAAGACCAAAAGACAACCTGCAGAATGGGAGAAAATAGTTGCAAATGAAGCAACTGACAAAGGAATAATCTCCAAAATTTACAAGCAGCTCATGCAGCTCAATAACAGAAAAACAAACAACCTAATCCAACAATGGACAGAAGACCTAAATAGACATTTCTACAAAGAAGATATACAGAGTGCCAACAAACACATGAAAGAATGCTCAACATCATTAATCATTAGAGAAATGCAAATCAAAACTACAGTGAGATGTCATCTCACACCAGTCAGAATGGCCATCATCAAAAAATTTAGAAACAATACATGCTGGAGAGGGTGTGGAGAAAAGGGAACACTCTTGCACTGCTGGTGGGAATGCGAATTGGTACAGCCACTATGGACAACAGTATGGCGGTTCCTTAAAAAACTACAAATAGAACTACCATATGACCCAGCAATCCCACTACTGGGCATATACCCTGAGAAAACCATAATTCAGAAAGAGTCATGTACCAAAATGTTCATTGCAGCTCTATTTACAATAGCCAGGAGATGGAAGAAACCTAAGTGTCCATCACTGGATGAATGGATAAAGAAAATATGGCACATATATACTATGGAATATTACTCAGCCATAAAAAGAAACGAAATTGAGCTATTTGTAATGAGGTAGATGGACCTAGAGTCTGTCATACAGAGTGAAGTAAGTCAGAAAGAGAAAGACAAATACCATATGCTAACACATATATATGGAATTTAAGGAAAAAAATGTCATGAAGAACTTAGGGGTAAGACAGGAATAAAGACACAGACCTACTGGAGAATGGACTTGAGGATATGGGGGGGGGGAAGGGTAAGCTGTGACAAAGTAAGAGAGTGGCATGGACATATACACACTACCAAACGTAAAACAGATAGCTAGTGGGAAGCAGCGACACAGCACAGGGAGATCAGCTCGGTGCTTTGTGACCACCTGGAGAGGTGGGATAGGGAGGGTGGGAGGGAGGGAGACGCAAGAGGGAAGAGATATGGGAACATATGTATATGTATAACTGATTCACTTTGTTATAAAGCAGAAACTAACACACCATTGTAAAGCAATTATACTCCAATAAAGATGTAAAAAAATAAAAAGAGTAAAGGGACATAAAAACTAAGCACAAGACGTAATTTTTGATTGGACCATGGACCAGAATCTTTCCCCGTTTTTGCTATAAAGGACATTATTTGGACAACTGCCAAGTATAAATAAAGTAAGACATACTGATGTAAAAAAACAATAAATCCCCCCCCAAAGAAAAGAGTTTCTGTATATTTAGTTTTAGTTTTGGTGTGTTGGTGGAGGGTGGTGAGCTCAGGGACTTCCTATTCTGCCATCGTGATCCCTCCCTTTCCTGAAATCTCAAATGTGGTTCTTGTAGTGGTAGCTGGATGACTTAGTATGGTCTATTTCTCTGAGACTCAATGTCCTGATTTGTGATATTTGTAAAATAAAATTATATATACCTCAAATTACTTCCTATAAATATAAAATGAATCAAGTGATTTAAAAAAAAATCAAGACTACAATGAAGTACCACCTCACAGCAGTCAGATAGGCCATCATCAAAAAATCTAGAAACAATAAATGCTGGAGAGGGTGTGGAGAAAAGGGAACACTCTTGCACTGCTGGTGGGAATGTGAATTGGTACAGCCACTATGGAGAACAGTATGGAGGTTCCTTAAAAAACTACAAATAGAACTACCATATGACCCAGCAATCCCACTACTGGGCAAAACCATAATTCAAAAAGAGACATGTACCATAATGTTCACTGAAGCTCTATTTACAATAGCCAAGACGTGGAAGCAACCTAAGTGTCCATCGACAGATGAATGGATAAAGAAGGTGTGGCACATATATACAATGGAATATTAGCCATAAAAAGAAACGAAATTGAGTTATTTGTAGAGAAGTGGATGGACCTAGAGTCTGTCCTACAGAGTGAAGTAAGTCAGAAAGAGAAAAACAAATACTGTATGCAAGGTTCTGAAGTACTTAGGGGCAGGACAGGAATAAAGACTCAGATGTAAAGAATGGACTTGAGGACACGGGGAGTGGGAAGGTTAAGCTGGGACGAAGCAAGACAGTGGCACGGACATATATGCACTACCAAATGTAAAATAGATAGCTAGTGGGAAGCAGCCACATAGCACATGGAGATCAGCTCGGTGCTTTGTGACCACCTAGAGGGGTGGGAAAAGGAGGGTGGGAGGGAGACGCAAGAGGGAGGAGATATGGGGATATATGTATATGTATAGCTGATTCACTTTGTTATAAAGCAGAAACTAACACACCATTGTAAGCAATTATACTCCAGTAAAGATGTTAAAAAATATATAGACAAAGATACGTTGAAAATAAATAGTTGTAAAATATATATACAAACAATAAAAATCAGAATACTGGAGTGGCTATAATGATAGCAGATAAAATTTCTTTCAAGATAAGAAGGGTTACAAGAAATAGAGGTATTTCATAATGATAAAAGGCTCAACTAATCAGGAAGAAAGTGCAATCATAAATATATATGTGCCTAACAATGGAATTTTTAAATATCTGAAGTAAAATTTGACAAAATCAAAGGGAGAAATGGACACTTTCACAGTCCTTGTTAGAGATTTTAACAGCCCTTTCTCAGGAATTTATAAAAACCACTGGACAAAAAAAAATTAGCAAAGAAAGAGAAGCTCTGTACAGTATACTATAAAGCACCTTAACCTAATTGATATTTATGGAAAGCTAATCCATATAAATGCATAATGCACATTCTTCTCACTGGAATTGGGCATATGCTGTGGTACAAAACAATAAAATTTAAAAGGCTGAAATGATATACTGTGTTCTCTGGCAACAACAGAATTAAACTATATGTCAGTAATGATAACATACCTAGGAAAGCCCCAAATATTTGAAAATTAAAGGACATAGTTCTAAATAAGCAATGGTTCATAGAAGAAAACACAAATGAAATAAGAATATATTTTAAATAGAATTGTGGGAGAAATTAAAGCAGTACTTAGAGATAAACTTGTAAACCAAAAGCTAATTTTAAAAAGTATCAACAAAATTGATAAATATCTATCTAGACTGACCAAGAAAAATGAAAGAATACAGAAATAACAGCCAAGAATAAGAGAAGAGACAGTATTGTGTTCCTAAATGATAAAAGAGAAAAAGCAAAATATTATGAACATTCACACAAATAAATTTGACAACTTAGATGAAATGTACATGTTTCTCAAAGGCACAAATTACCAAAATTAACCCAAGAAGAAGTTGATACCTGAATAACTTTATATCAATTAAAACAATTGAACTGGTAGTTTAAAACTTTCCAAAAAAGAAAACTCCTGAACCACAAAAATAATGTTAATTATGTGACCTGATGGAGATATTAGCTAATCCTATGGTGATAAGCATATATGTGTATGAAATTAACACATGTACACCTTAACCTTAAACAATGCTAAATTTTAATTATATCTCAATAAAGCTGAAAAAAAGAAATTTCCAGGATCAGATTACTTTGCTGGTAAATTCAACCAAACTTTTAAGGGGGAAAAGCAATCAATGCAATACAAGCTCTCAGAAAATAAAGAGTACAAAATATTTCCAAAATATTTTTATGATTATTACACTGATAATAAAGTCAGACAATGACACTGCAAAGAAAAACAACAGACAAATCTTCCCCCAGGACACAGATGCAAAGATCCTCAAAAATATTTAGCAATTTGAATACAGTTTAATATATTAAGAGGGTACTACATAATGACTATGTATGTTTAGCACAGGGATGCAAGTTAGATTTAATATCCAAAAGAATAAATCATTAATCATTAGAGAAATGCAAATCAAAGCTATGATGCGATATCATCTCACACCAGTGAGAATGGCCATCATTAAAAAATCTACAAACAATAAATGCTGGAGAGGCTGTGGAGAAAAGGGAACTCTCATGCACTGTTGGTGGGAATGTAAATTCATACAGCCACTATGAAGAATAGTATGGAGGTTCCTTAAAAAAGTAAAAATAGAACTGCCATATGACCCAGGAATCCCACTACTGGGCATATACCCTGAGAAAACCATAATTCAAAAAGAGTCATGTACCACAATGTTCATTGCTGCTCTATTTACAATAGCCAGGACATGGAAGCATCCTAAGTGTCCATCGACAGATGAATGGATAAAGAAGATGTGGCACATATATACTATGGAATATTACTCAGCCATAAAAAGAAACGAAACTGAGTTATTTGTAGTGAGGTGGATGGACTTAAGAGTGTCATACAGAGTGAAGTAAGTCAGAAAGAGAAAAACAAATACTGTATGCTAATATATATATGGAATCTAAAAAAAAAAAATGGTCAGAAGAACCTAGGGGCAAGACGGGAATAAAGATGCAGACCTACTAAAGAATGGACTTGAGGATACGGGGAGGGGGAAGGGTAAGCTGGGACAAAGTGAGAGAGTGGCATGGACATATATACACTACCAAACGTAAAATAGATAGCTAGTGGGAAGCAGCCACATAGCACAGGGAGATCAGCTCGGTGCTCTGTGACCACCTAGAGGGGTGGGATAGGGAGGGTGGGAGGGAGACGCAAGAGGGAAGGGATATGGGGACATATGTATATGTATAACTGATTCAGTTTGTTATAAAGCAGAAACTGACACACCAGTGTAAAGCAATTATACTCTAACAAAGATGTTACAAATAATAATAATAAAATAAAATAACACAATAAATAAATAAATAAATAAACAACAACAGCAACAAAACCTTTACAGTTACCACCATCAGGTGAAATACTGAATTATTTCCAGCTGAGTTTAGGAAGCAGTTAAAGGTGTTAACTCTCACCACTTTATATTCAATATAGTACTAGAGGTTCTTGCTAGCAAAATATGGCAAGAAAATAAAATAAAGGCCATCGAACTGGAAAACTGTCCTTATTTGCAAATAGCATAATCTTGTATGTAGAAAATTCTAAACTATTTGTGGATATAGAAAGCTAGTAGAAAAAATAAGTGAATTTATAAAGTTTACCAACTACAGGGTCAATATACAAAAATCAATTTCATTTCTATGAGATGTTAATTCTCCCCACACTCCTCTATATGTTCCACACAATCTAGTCAAAATCCCAAAAGGAGTTTTTGTAGAAGTTAACAATTTTTTCTAATATATATATATCAAAAACGAAGAATCTAGAATAGCCAAACAATTTTGAAAAAGAAAACAAAGTTGGATGATTCACACTACCTGATTTTAGGACTTACTCTAGAGCTAAGTACTGCTTTAAGCATGAACAAATAGAACAACAGATTAGAATACGGAGTACAGAACTGGAGCCTCACCTACAAGAGCTATTGAATTTTGACAAAGATTACAAGGTAATTTGGTGGTAAAAAGATAGTCTTTCCAAGAAATGGTGGAGGAACAATTGGAAATTGCAGTGGGTTGATTAGTATCTCTCCCCCACAAAAAAATTATCTTCACTCAGAACCTCAGAATGTGATGTTATTTGGAGAAAGTTTCTTTGCAGATGTAATTAGTTAAGGATCTCAGGATGATGATACTGGATTTAGAATGGGCCCTAAATCCAATGCCTGATGTTCTTACAAGAAGAGGAGAGAACAAGAGACATAGCGAAGAAGGCCATGTGAAGATGGAGGCAGAGTTTGCAGTTATGCTATCACAAGCCAAGGATGGCCTGGAGCCACCAAAAGCTGGAAGAGGTACAGAAGGACTCTTCCCTAGAGACCTGTTGACACCTTGATTCTGGATTTCTGGCTTCTGGAAATGTGAAACAACAAATTTTATTATTTTAAGCCACCCAGATAGTGGTAATTTGTTATGACAGTCCTAGAAAACTAATACAGATGCCATATGGGGAAAAAGTGAACCTCTACTCTTACCTCACACCATACTAAAAAATTAATTGAAGATAGATCATAGACCAAAGTAAATGTTAAAACTGTAAAGCTTCTAGAAGAAAATATAGAATATCTCTATGACATTGGCAGTGGTAAAGATTTCCTGGACAGATCACAAAAAGCACTAATCATTTATAAATGGATACATTGAACTTCATCAAAATTTAAAACTTCTTCAAAAATACCATTAAGGAAGGGAAAAGGCAAACCACTGACTGTGAGAAAATACTCACAATGTTCACATTTGACAAAATACTACATTTGAGATATATAAGAAACTCCTAAAAATCAATAACAAAAAGACAACTCAATAAAAATAAGCAAAGGACTTGAGCACATACTTCACAAAGAAAGATTCTAAATCACCAATAGTCATATGAAATGTACTCAGCATTATTTGTCATTAGTGAAGTGTAAATTGAAACCACAATAGGAGGGTGATGTTAGGGTGAAAAGTGTATGGGAACTCTCTTGTACTATCATTATAATTTTTCTAAATATAAAGTTATTTCAAAATAGTTTTTTTTAGAAACCCAATGAGATACTACCACATACCACCAGATGGTTAAAATTAACAATACCAACAACACCAATATCGGCAAGGATATGAAGCAACTGGAACTCATATATTGCTGGTGGCCATGTAAAATTTTATAAACAATTTCAAAAAACGTCTGAAAACGTCTTTAAAATTAAACCTATATCTACTCTGACACAGCCATTAGACTCCTAGGTATTTACCCAGGAGAAGTGAAAACAAATGTCGACAAAATGACTTGTACATGAATGTTTATAGCAGCATTATTCAATATAGCTCCAAATCAGAAACAACTCAAATTCTATCAATAGGGGAATAGATAAAACAATTGTGATATATTCATACAATGGTCTATTCCTCAATAGTAAGAAATCAAAAAAAAGAAATCATAAGCAATTAATACATGAAACAACATGGATAAATCTCAAAAACATTACATTAAGTAAAAGAAGCTACATACAAAAATGTGCATTCTATATGCTTCCATGCATATGACATTCAAGAACTGGCAAAACTAATCTGGGGGAATATAAAACAAAATAGTGGCTGCCAGTGGCAGTAGTGATTGACTGGAAGGGAACACAAAAGAATTTTGGGGGGTGGTAGAAATATTCTATATCTTTACTGAGGTTGTGGTTACATAGGTATGTACATTTTTCATAATTCCTCAGTTTTACATTTAGTGTATCTCACTATATGTAAATCTCACTTCAATTTTAAAGAAAGAAAAAGAAAAAGTCTCAGAGAGGCTAATGGATTGCCTAAAGTTTTATTTCAAGTTTATGCAGGTGTCTTCAGACCTAGATCTCACTGTCTCAGCAAACACCTTTATAGTAGGCAACTGATACTCCAACAACAAAAATGAGCAATTCCATACTCTTAGCACTTCAAGTCCAGTCCCAGGTGTATGAGAAGCTAACCCACTGTCTTCCAGCCTCCCTTTTTCTCCCTTCAGGTGCAGGTCTCAGATGCGTCTCCAACTCCTAAAAGAATGGGAGTTCTTCATAGAATACTTCAACTTTGCTTTCCAACTTGTCTAAGCCATATCCCCCAAAGCAAGAATTATAAATGCATTTCAACCACCTCATCGGGTTTATTATGTTTTTTGGAAAAGCCAAATATGGAGCTGTCAACCTTTTGCTAGAGAAGTGAAACAGTAAGATAGGCACAAGATATTATACCCCACTGCTTATCCTGTCTTGTGGTACCATAAGGAAAGGCTATTTTTCTAACTGTTTGCTTTAATGACCTAGGATTTTAGTTTCCCGATTGCTACTGTCTAAGCATACCCTGATATAGCTATAGTCCCAGAAGTTGAAGGGGTATTAAGGGACTACCGTTGCAGCCCTTCATAAATACGTCTAATCTTAGGACATGCCAACTCAACAGAATAATTGATGGTATACCCTCAGAATGACCTAATACTTCATAAAGTACTTGCATACACATTTACCACTTTAGCTACATCCTCTCATCTTGCGAACTTGATGAAGAGATCTGCTTCTCGATAATAGTAGCTACCATTTACTGAACACTTTAATCAGGCACTGCTGTGCATTGTTATATTTTATCCCCAAAACAACCCTATTAGATAAGTATTACTGTATTCAATTTATTTTTCAGATGAAGAAACTGAGATGCAGAGAAGTCACACAATTAGTAGGTGGCAGATCTGGAAATTCAACTCAGGTTTGCCTGACAACAGAGCTCTCACTCAAATACTATGCTATGCTGCTTTCTTGCTAAACATTTATCAGGCCCATAGCCTGGGTTTGCTCACAAAGGGAGTTTGAGACATGAAAGCAACATCTGATATTTTATAGTAAATTCACCCCTGTATGATGGAAGGAGAAAAGAGGGTATGTGATCACACTCAGAAAATTGTTTCAAGAAATGAAAAGGGGGAGGGATTACTAGGAGAATCAAGTTATCAAAATATTTTCCTGGATAGTCTCTGTAATCATTGCAGAGCAGGTAAGGGAACTAATAAGTCATTGCCCAGGGACCCTGCCCCTTGAGTATCCAAAAGAGAAAAGCTTCTTGGAAATTGAGTTTATAGCCATTAAATGTTTTCATTGCAATGCAATGCTTTCTTATTCAAGACATTAATGGCAGTTGGAAATATCTGGGGACCTCAAGGTAAATTGTTCGGCCTTGATAGGAATCTGGCATGACTTGCAAAGTGTTACAGAAGGCAGGTCCAGAATATGAGACTTGATCTCTTCTTAGATACCACAATGGGGTGTCTCTGGGTCCAGTCCTTAAAAGCTTCTACCTCACACAGGCAGTGGAGCCATCATTTTTTCAGAATAAGAAAATAATTTCTTTCAGTTCATGCCACAAGTATGAAGAAGAGTTTTTCAAGTTTCCCTGAATAGTTTTCCATATTTCTTGCAACAATAGAAGACTATTCAAATTAACCTCATCCATTCAGGTATTTAACATCAATAATATTCACATTCAGAGATAAAAGGGGAGCTTTTATATCTCGAGAGCTTCTTATTAACTGTTCTTATCTGGTCAGATTTCACTAGGCAGACCACAGGAAGTTGTAGATCCTAGCGCTTCCCGGATATTGGACTTTCTCCTACATCTCTGCCTGGGAACTGCCAGCTGAGTTATTGCTGTCGGAGAATTATGCAGTGTGTCTGGGCTTTGAGGTTATCTGATCAGCACAGGCAATGGTAAGTAAAGTTTACTTTCCCCTCAGCCAAAGAATTATAAACTCAGAGTCTCAGGCCTGGAATAACTTAAAAAGCCATTTTGTCCAACTTCTAGTCAATGCCTACATCACCTGAGCATCATATTCAGGCCCCTGTAATATTAATAGAATAGAAATAAATTTATCAAGTACTTACTCTATACCAAGGATAATGTTTTATCAACCATCTCATTTAATATCCATAACATCACTCTAGAGTAGAAATTATTTTATAAATGACAAAACTAAAACTCAGAGAAGTTAGATGGTTTGGCCAAGGTCACATAAAGTAGCAAGGGCAAGATTCAAACCCATGTCTGTCTGCAGAGCCCACACCCTTAAACACCACATTGTCCCACATAACTGAATTATCTAGGATAACTCCAACTTCTAATACTCCATCATGATATTCCTGAAAGTTGCCTAGTAATTGTCAGAACATCCATATCAGTTTCAGATTCAGAAAATTCAGTTACCATTCCTCTATCGTCTCATTTTTCCTCTTCTCCCAACAAAAACAACTCTACTTTGATTTTTAATATTAGTCCCTTTTCATGGTGAGAAAAAAAATTGGCTAGCAGAAAAATGAAGCTGGTCATCAAATTCCAAGACAAAATAAAAGCCTCTATTGAACACAATACAGGAAATTTGGAACCAAATATAAATCTGTCAAGTGAACTCAAGATCCCCTGGTCAAAATACATCTCTCAGTTGTTCATTGGGTTCTATAATAGAGTGGCAAGACTTGTTTGTCTGACTTGTTTAAAGTTATTTGTATTCAGAGGTCCTCTCCTCTTCTACCTGCTAGGTGGTGACCACTTCCAGAGCAGGGACCATGTCTTACACTTATCTCTGTTTCTTTTAAAGAATCTACATATTTATCTTTCCAACATTTATTGAGCACCCTTTTTGTCCTTGACACTGTACTAAGCACTAGATACACTTTAAAAGACATACTCTCTCTCTCAGTCTCGTGAGGAAACCAAACTCTGAACAAACAGCTGCAGTTTAATACAGAGTGCTCTAATAGAAGTATATGCAGAGTCCTACAAGAACACAACAGGTAGCACAGAATGTACATTACAGATGCTCCAAATTCATTTGTTAAATTTAAGTTATTAAATAGGAGAGTTTAGCTCAGTAGAGAGGAACCATGAGGTGGATCAAGGCCAAAAAAAGTGTCTATAACCAATGGTTTCTCAGTGTACACTCCCCTTGCCTCCCACTTACTTCCCCGAATTAAGCACACAGAGGCTAAGGATATTAAAATGTAAGAACAAATTCTCTACCCTTAGTGTTTTACCACCAATATTTCACTCTGCAAATGTAATCTTAAAGGAGAGTATCCTAGTATCACATGGCCCAGAAATAAGTTATGAGTGGGCTGGAACTGATGGTAGTGGCAGAAGTGATGTAACCCAAACTTTCTTGTGTTAGTACTGGTTAAAGCTTTAGGGTTAGAGAGGGTGGGGTGAAGGATGCTTACCATGGGTGGATTAATAGTAACAAGCTAAAAGTGATATGGAGGTAAGAGCCTCTGGAAATTTTGAATAGACAGTTGTATAATGTTGGCTGGTAGAGAACAGTAAGTAATTGATGTTTCCAGAAGAGGTAAACAGTAAATAGGACTAGGTAATCTTACTGAAGTAATGAAAACCAATTACTAAACTAGATTATAGATTATTTGGGGATGGTTAGTAGGAAAAATGTTTGGGTGGCATACCAGTAAGAAAGGAACGGATCTGCTATCACCTCAGGAAAAAAGAGCTCGAAGTGTATGAGATTTTCCTATCTCCCCTTTCTTCCTCCCTCTTCCTCCCTCTGTACCCCCTCTGTGCTCACATTTCTTTCTTTCCTTGCTCTCATCTTTCTTTTTGCTCCCTAATTTCTGTCCAACAAGTATTTATTGACCCCTATTGTGGACAAAGCATTATACCAGGTAAGGAAATAAATGATACGTGGTTTCTGCCCTCAGAAAGCTTACAACATAGAGAGGGAGATAAACATGTACTATATATACACAATTAGCTACAATTTATTGAAAAGAGTGATATGTACTATAACAGAGGAAGAAAAAACCAAAAATACTGTGAGAGAACACTAGAGGAAAATATTAATTCTGAATTGGGAGAAAGGATTCTTGGAAGAGATTGATCAATAAATGTCTAGAATTTTAATGGAGAGAATAGGATGGTTAGCCATTCTGGTCAGAGCTGTGTGACCAAAGTCATAGAAAGTGGCACGTCTGGGGAATGGTGAGTATGGAAAATCTATGGAGGCCAACTCATCCTAGTTTGCCTGGATTCCCCAGGTTTGGGCACTTGAAGTCCTCCATTCCAGGAACCCTCTTAGTCCTGGGCAGAGAGTTTTGGTGTAGGACATTGAGTACATACATCATAGGGAGCAAATAAACAAAGGGAAAACCAAGGATCAGTGAACATAACTGACAGAAAGTTAGGTTGAGGACAAATAATGAAGGATAATGAAAGGTACTGAATGTCAGACTAAGAAGTTATGACTTGATTTCATAGGCAGTGGAGAATGAAACAAGCGTTTTGGATAAGGAAGTGATATAATCAAAATATAAGATTACTCCGGCAAAAATGTCCAGGACAGATGAAAAGGATAAAAAACTATTTTGGAACCTATTGACAGAGTCCGTGCAAAAGGTACAGAAAAGACTTTGACAAGGGAATCTCTATCAGGGATGGAGCAGAAAAGCCACATTAAAGAGACAGTGCAGTTTGGTGATACGTTAGTGGCTGATATGGGAAACTTAAGGAAAGAGGGACGATGACTAAGTTTCTCAACCTGCTTTATTGGGAAAATTCAGATGCCATTAGTACAAGTAGGGAAGAAACAATGACAGTTTTAAATAGGATGGTGACAAGTACATTTTAATTTTTTAAATTTTACTTTCCAATAGTCTGGGGCTTCAGAAGCCAAATGGACATGTGACTCTTGGGCTAAAAACAAAGCTATCTGGCCTCTAGCTATAAGTTTTTGGAGTCATGAGTACCAAGAGTTAGATGAAGTCATAAAACTAGACATGACTATCCACGGACAGAATAAAGTTACAGAAATTAGGAAGGAATATATGGTAGTCATTAGAGTCTTTCACAAGTAATCCAGTTCTTATTTCCTTCCAGATACATGACATCATTGCCATATGATTGTTTAGCCAACTAAACATGAGTAAAAGTGACTTCCAGGCAGAAGGTTAAAGAGGCAATGCACAATTCAATATGCCTCTTTTTTCCTGCCTCAGCAATCATTAAAGCATACATAAAGAAGACTCCTCAGTAAGTCTGGGTCCCTGGGTGACTTCAATGAGCAGAGACCCACCACAGATGAAAAAGTAGCATGAGCAAGAAGTAAACTTTCATTGTTTCAAGCCACTCAAAATCTGAGGGTTGTTTGTTGCTATAGAGCAAGCTAGCTTATCTTGAATGCTACAGAAACTTTAGAAATACATACATTTAGAAGTTAGAAAGAAGAAGCTAACATGGTAAAAGGATAATCAGAGAGGTGAGAGGTGAATTGAGAGAAATGGATCTTAGAAGACAAAGGAAGAAAAAATGTCAAGAGGTGGGAATGGTAAGAAGTGTTAGATGAAATTAAAGACAGAGAAATAACACTGGATTTGGTCCTTAGTAGTCCACTGGGTCACTTTCTAGTAGGTACAGTTGTGTGATGGAAATCGAAGCTCTGAGTTGACTTACTAATCTTGTATAGCTGGAATTTCGTACCCTTTGACTAATACCTTCTCATTTCTCCTTCCCTGCCCCCATCCCTGGCAACCACCATTCTACTCTCTGCTTCAATGAGTTTGACTATTTTAGATTCCTCATATAAGCAGTGTCACCTAGTATTCGTCTTCCTAGTCTGGCTTATTTCGCTTAGCATAATGCCCTCCAAGTTCATCCATGTTGTCGCAAGTGGCAGGATTTCCTTCTTTATCAAGGCTGAATAATATTCCATCATGTGTACATATGACATTTTCTTTATCCATTTATCCACCAGTGGACATTTAGGTTCCTTTCATGTTTTGACTATTGTGAATAATGATGCAATGAAAATGGGAGTGCAGCTATCTCTTCAAGATACCGATTTAAATTCCTTTGGATATATACCCAGAACTGAGATTGCTGGATCATCATTCCTAGAGATCTACTGTACAGCATAGAACCTATAGTGTATTTTATACTTAAAACTTTACTGAGAGGGTAGAACTTGTGTTCTTATCACAAATACTAACTGATAATAATAAAGAGGGAAGGAAAAAACTCTTGGAGGTGATAGATATATTTATGGCTTAGATTGTGGTGATGGCGTCACAGGTATATACTTATTCCAAACTCATCAAGCTGTATATATTAAATATGTACAGTTTTTTGTATAGCGATTATACCTCAATAAAGTGTTTTAAAGATAAAAGCAGCATTAACAGGAAGGGTGGAAATGGAGCTAAGTAATAAAGATAACCCTAGTTAGAAGCTTGGTGAGGAGAGGAAGTTACTTAACTAGTGCCCTGCAGCCCTTTGAGGGCATGGTTCCTTCTCTCTCTTTCCATCTCTCTTTGCTTACTCTCTTCCTCCATATTCCCCTAATTTAACTCCCTGGATCTGTCCCTCTCCTAGATCTGTCTCTTCTCTTTCCTGCCTTCTCTATGCCCTTGCTTCTTTCTTCCATTTCTTCTCTCTCATAATTATGGCATTATAGATTCTCACAGTTGTATAGACTTGGCCTAGTTCAGGCTATGGTCTAATATGGGAGATCCCCCTACTGTACTGATAACCAGGCTGAAATTGAGTGTTGCATCAGTGAAGGAGTGAGCTCACTAATTCATGAAACTGCTTATTCCATCATATTAGATAACTCTAGTTATCTAGACCAGGGGTCCCCAACCCCCAGGCCATGGACTTGTACTGGTCTGTGGCCTGTTATGAACCGGGCTGCACAGCAGGAGGTGAGCGGTGGGTGAGCAAGCGAAGCTTCATCTGTATTTACAGCCACTCCCCATCACTCTCATTAGCACCTGAACTCCCCCTCTTGTCAGATCAGCGGCGGCATTAGATTCTCATAGGAGCGCAAACCCTACTGTGAACTTCACATGCGAGGGATCTAGGTTGCACGCTCCTTATGAGAATCTAATGCCTGATGACCTGAGGTGGAGCTGAGGCAGTGATGCTAGCGCTGGGGAGCGGCTGCAAATACAGATTATCATTAGCAGAGAGGTTTGACTGCACAGAGAACATAATAAATCAATTGCTTGCAGACTCATATCAAAACCCTATCAGTGAGTGGCAAGTGACAATTAAGCTGCATCTGGTGGCAGGCTTTCTAGTGGCAAGTGAGTTGATGTACTTCAATTGTACAGCTGCAACTGGTGGCAGGCTTTAAGTCAGAATCTGACACTTAATTTCACTCCACGTGGTGGCCCACCCATTATTTTATTTACCACTTCCGTCCTCACCTCTTTCCCACACTGTGCACTTGTCACAGTTTTGCTAAGCCCACAAGCTAACCCTAGCCAAAATGAATAAAAAACAAACGTCGCTGGAGAGCTTCTTTGAAAAGAGAATGATGAGACAATGATGAGACAGTGGAAGACTCTAAGACTGCCAACAAAAAGAAAGCTGCATTGAAAAGAAAATACCAAGAGTCCTATTTAAATTATGGGTTCATTGCAACAGGTGATTCACATTCTCCAAGCCCACCTTGTATAATATGCAGTGACCGGCTATCCAACGAAGCCATGAAGCCTTCAAAACTGCTTCACCACATGGAGACCAAGCACCCTGCATTAAAAGACAAGCCTCTGGAGTTTTTCAAAAGAAAAAACATGAACACAAAGAACAGAAGAATTATTGAAGGCCACCACTTTATCACATGTGTCTGCACCGAGAGCACCATTCTTAGTGGCTAACCGCATTGCTAAAGCTAAGAAGTCCTTTACTATTGGTGAAGAGTTGATCCTGCCTGCTGATAAAGACATTTGTCGTGAACTTTTAGGAGAGGATGCAGTTCAAAAGGTGGCATGTGTTTCTCTTTTGGCTAGCACTATAACTAGACAAATTGATGAAATAGCAGAGGATACTGAGGCACGCTTGTTAGAGAAGATTAATGAGTCACTGTGGTATGCAATCCAGGTTGACAAGTCTACTGATGTTGACAACAAGGCAACAATGCTTGTTTTTGTGCAATATATTTTTCAGGAGGATGTGCATGAGGATATGTTATGTGCACTTTTGTTGCCAACCAACACCACAGCTACAGAACTATTCAAGTCTTTGAATGATTACATATCAAGAAAACTGAATTAGTCATTTCTGTCGGTATATGCACGGACAGAATGGCTGCCATGACTGGACAGCTTTCTGGTTTCACTACTCAGGTCAAAGAGGTCACTTCTGAATGTGGGTCTATGCACTGTGTCATCCAGAGAAAAATGCTGGCTACCTGAAAAATGTCAACTGAACTTAACAACATTTTGCAGGATGTGATTAAAATTATCAGCCACATTAAAGTACACGCCCTTAACTCACATCTGTTTGTGCAGCTCTGTGAGGAGATGGACGCAGAGCACACATGTCATCTCTTATTCGCAGAAGTGAGATGGCTTTCTGAAGGTAGATGACTGGCCAGAGTTTTTGAGTTACAAGAGCCACTGCACAGATTTCTTTTAGAAAAACAGTCACCACTGGCAGCACATTTCAGTGACACAGAATGGGTCGCAAAACTTGCTTACTTGTGTGACATATTCAACCTGCTCAACGAACTCAATCTGTCACTTCAGGGAAGAACTACAACTGTGTTCAAGTCTGCAGGTAAAGTGGCTGCATTCAAAGCCAAACTGTAATTATGGGGGCGATGAATATGAACATTGGGATTTTTGACATGTTTCAAACATTAGCAGAGATTTTGGAAGAGACTGTGCCAGGGCCTTCTTTCTCCCAGCTGCTGCATGACCACCTATCTCAGCTTTCAAGAGTTTGAGCATTACTTTACAACCACAAAAGACCCCCGAACTGGGAAGGAATGGATCCGTGACCCATTTGTGAATAAGCCAGGTGAATCGACTTTGTCCACACTAGAAGAGGATCAACTGCTTGAGATCGCAAATGACTGTGACCTTAAAAGTATGTCTGAGACAACTTCAAATCTCCATACGTTCTGGATTAAAGTCAGGGCGGAATATCCTGAGATTGCCACGAAAGCACTGAAAAGCCTGCTTCCATTTCCAACATCCTATCTTTGTGAAGCAGGGTTTTCTGTAGTGACAGCAACCAAAACGAGATCACGGAGAAGACTGAACATAAGCAACACACTTCGGGTGTCACTGTCTCCCATCACCCCCCGATGGGACCATCTAGTTGCAGGAAAACAAGCTCAGGGCTTCCACTGATTCTGCATTATGGTGAGTTGTATAATTATTTCATTATATATTACAATATAGTAATAATAGAAATAAAGTGCACAATAAATGTAACGCACTTGAATCATCTCGAAACCATCCCCCACCCACCAGTCCGTGGAAAAACTGCCTTCCACGAAACCGGTCCCTGGTGCCAAAACGGTTGGGGATCGCTGATGTAGACAGAAAATCTGTCCTCCTACTCAGCTGAAATCTGCCTCTCTTTTAACTGTCTTCCAGTTCTAGTTCTACCCTCTTATACCACAACAAAATTATTCTCTTCTATACCTCATTCTTGATATTGATCTTCTCTCTTCTCTCTGCCTTCTTTTCTCCATTCCTTATTTTCATCTCTGACTTCCTATCTCTCAGTCTTTACCCTGAACTACAAACTTAACATTAGTTTTATGTTTAATATCCTTAGTTTCATCAAGTTATTGAATAAATTGGCCTTACTTTTAATAATATACATAAATGTAAATATAGATATCAGTATTTAGGAGAGTTAGAAAACCACATTTCTAGCTATGCAAACAACTTAGATTATTGTGTATTTTAAATTACGTTTTTTACTACAAATAGAACTACCATATGACCCAGCAATCCCACTACTGGGCATATACCCTGAGAAAACCATAATTCAAAAAGAGTCATGTACCAAAATGTTCATTGCAGCTCTATTTACAATAGCCAGGAGATGGAAGAAACCTAAGTGTCCATCATCGGATGAATGGATAAAGAAGATGTGGCACATATATACAATGGAATATTACTCAGCCATAAAAGGAAACGAAATTGAGTTATTTGTAGTGAGGTGGATGGACCTAGAGTCTGTCATACAGAGTGAAGTGAGTCAGAAAGAGAAAGACAAATACCATATGCTAACACATATATATGGAATCTAAGAAAAAAAATGTCATGACGAACTTAGGGGTAAGATGGGAATAAAGACACAGACCTACTAGAGAATGGACTTGAGGATATGGGGAGGGGGAAGGGTAAGCTGGGACAAAGTGAGAGAGTGGCATGGACATATATACACTACCAGACGTAAAATAGATAGCTAGTGGGAAGCAGCCACATAGCACAGGGAGATCAGCTCGGTGCTTTGTGACCACCTAGAGGGGTGGGATAGGGAGGGTGGGAGGGAGGGACACGCAAGAGGGAAGAGATATGGGAACATATGTATATGTATAACTGATTCACTTTGTTATAAAGCAGAAACTAACACACCATTGTAAAGCAATTATACTCCAATAAAGATGTTAAAAAAGAAATTATGTTTTTTGTGCATCAAGTGTTATATAAAGGAGGATTAAGCTTCCTCTTTTAAAAAAAATAGGTGTTTTTATGAAAACACTAATCTGAGAAGATACATGCACCCCAGTGTTCATACCAGCATTATTTACAGTATCCAAGACTGTAAATAATGGAAGCAACTTAAGTGTACATCAACAGATGAATAGATAAAGACGTGGTATATACACACAATGGAATATTAATCATCCAACAAAAAGAATGAAATTCTGCAATTTGCAACAACTTGGATGGACCTAGAGGATATTAGGCTTAGTGAAATAAGTCAGACATAGAAAGACAAATACTCTATGTTATCACTGATATGTGGAATCTAAAAAATAAAATGAATGTATATAACAAAAGAGAAGCAGACTCACAGATATAGAGAACAAACTGGTGGTTACCAGTGGAGAGAGGGAAGGAGAGAGGAGCAAGATAATGGTACGGGATTAAGAGATACAAACTACTGTGTATAAAATAGATAAGCAAGAAGGATATGTTGTACAGCACAGGAAATATAACCATTGTTTTCTAGTAACTTTAAATGGAGTATAAGCTATAAAAATATTGAATCACTATGTTGTACACCTGCAACTAATATAATACTGTAAATCAACTATATTTCAATAAATAAATTTTAAAATAAGTGTATTTAAGTTCACAAAGAAAAAGTTAGATTGAATATTTTAAAATCATCTTCTTTTCTTCACAAACAAAACCATTAAAATTTTTGAAGTTACTTTTTACTTATGTATGGCCCCTGACTGATATGTGGGAGTTGAGTCAGTTATCCTCAGTAGGAAAAAGCTTCCTATACCTAAGGTGTTTATAAATGCAACTACTGAATTCCTAGGCTCCCTTATACCTTGAAAAGAGACAAGAAGGTTGGATAAGGGGATATTTTGGTTGTATTCCTTCTTCCAGAAACAATAATCACTTATGTTTTCATACATTTATAATTTTCACAGCATTCCCCAATCCATTATCTTGTTGGGACTTAATATTTCTGTGACATAGGAAAGGCATATATTTTTCCTCATTCTATAGGTAATGAAACTGCAGCTCAGTTGGGTCACACAGCAAGTAAACAGTCAAATCAAAACTAAAATGCCCTTACTTCAGTATTCTTTCCTATGATTTACTCTGGTTCTTTCAGTTATAACTCAGCTACAGGAGAATACAATTATCCTGGGTAAGAGTTGCATGCAATTTCGCAAAAAGCAAAACCCAAAATTGGCACAGAGCTGCCCTTGGCACATTCTCGACTTCTCTTCATGATCACGTCCTTTTTCAAGTTCCTTGAATTCTATTATCAGATCTTTAATTTCTACTGTATCTTTTACCCTCTTGTACCTAAGAAATTTTTCTCTAAAGACAAGAGATGCAGCCATAAAAAGAAACGAAATTGAGTTATTTGTAGTGAGGTGGATGGACCTAGAGTCTGTCATACAGAGTGAAGTAAGTCAGAAAGAAAAAGACAAACACCATATGCTAACACATATATATGGAATCTAAAAATTAAAAAATGGTTCTGATGAACCTAGGGGCAGGACAGGAATAAAGACGCAGACGTAGAGAATGGACTTGAGGACTTGGGGAGGGGGAAGGGTGAGATGGGACGAAGTGAGAGAGTGGCGTGGACATATATACACTACCAAATGTAAAATAGATAGCTAGTGGGAAGCAGCTGCATAGCACAGGGAGATCAGCTCAGTGCTGTGTGACCACCTAGAGGGGTGGGATAGGGAGGGTGGGAGGGAGGGAGACGCAAGAGAGAGGAGATATAGCGATATAGGTATACGTATAGCTGATTCACTTTGTTATACAGCAGAAACCAACACACCATTGTAAAGCAATTATACTCCAATAAAAATGTTAAAAAAAAAGACAAGAGATGTTCAAGACCTGAAATCTGACTGTAAGCAAAATAATTTTGATTTTGTTACCTAGGCAAAGACAAGGGAAATGTTCTGTTTAGGGTTTGAGATGCCTGCCCTTGTGTCTGATGGCTTCTATCATCATTCTGGGCCAAGTAAACGCCTTAGCAAGTATAGAAGTTCCTTTGAAGAGCTGCACTTCACCATGAAAACACTCATTACAGACATGAAATCAAGGATAGCCACCCCAAACAAATCTCTATACAAAATACCCCCTTGTAATACAAATTATAAGGAGGGTGTGGTTCTGCGTCTTCAGGTTTGAATGCTGAGTGAGAGGATGAGGAGCTAAAAACAAGGCCTCATTGACCTAACCACAGCTATGAGAAGATCCAAAGGATTATAGAGTGGCATAAACTGTTTTTTTTTTCTCCCTCTGGTGAAGTGAAGTTCTTCCTCATCATTCAGCCTTGCCCTTTTTCCAGTGCCTTCTTAGGATTACAACATGTTTGTCATACTTTCCTCCTTTTTCTCTTCATAGAAAGGATGATGATTTACCCAACTGAAGAAAATAATCCAAATGTGATGGAATTCATTCTGATGGGGCTCTCCAGACAGCCTGCATCTCAGCTCCTTCTTCTGGGCGATGTTGTTCATCTAATCTGTCACCTTGGTGGGTATATTCTCATCATTGTCATTATCCGGATTGATTCCCATCTTCACACCTCCCATGCACTTCTTTCTCAGCCAATTATCCTTCTTAGATATCTGCTAGTCTACAAGCTCCACACCCATGGTTCTGGTGAACTGCTGGAAGGACTTTCCCACTATATCCTATAGTGACTACTTTTTCCAAATGACGATCTCTCTTTACTTGGGAGTGATGGAGTGTTTCCTTCTTACTGTTATGGCCATGACAGGTTTATTGCCATCTCAGAATGCCTGCACAACAATGTTTGTATCTGGATGGTGGCAGGAGATTGGGCCAGTGCTTTCTTAATGGCTGTGATTCCTGTCCTAGTCACACCAATCCAATTTCGTGGCCACAATGTAGTTAACCATTTTACATGTGAGCTCCAAGTAATCTTCAAACCCACTTGCTCTCATATACTAGTAAAGGAGATCCTAATGTTTGCTAGTGGTGCAGTAGTACTGTTCCTGCCTTTTGGGCTCATTGTGCTCTCTTATTTCCGTATTGCTGTGGCTGTCCTGAAGATCCACTCTGTAGAGGCCAGACACAAGGCCTTTTCTACCTGTGGCTCCCACTTGACTGTGGTCATAATTTACTATGGGAGAGCAATCAGTGTATATGTGCCCACACTCTCAATCTTCCCAGGATGAGGATAATATTGTTACATTGTTGTACGGGGCAGTAAAACCCATGCAGAACCCACTCATTTACATTCTGAGGAACAAGGATGTGAAAGATGCCCTAATGAAGGTGGTCAAAGGAAGGATAATGGTCTGATGGCCTTAGATATCTTGTCCTGCATCTCTGTCAATGAGTCACCAGTCTTTTGCTCTTTCACAATTGTCCACAAAGAAGAATTGAATAAAAGATGAACCTATCTCAGACCCAATCAAATGGGAGTCAGTTGTTTTTAAAGGACTCTTTTCCATGACAGTTTCATCTTTAAGAAAATGGATCTTGATAGTTCTCCAGTTTATGAATTTATTTCTCACTGATTATAATCGTTAGAAAAAGCAGGTGCTAGATCTTGGGGTAGAGTGGACAGTCCAGTCTCTGTGGTACCACATATGGAAGAGAACTGGTCTCTTATATACAAACTACACAGTATACTCTTGCTTATAAACTGTCCCTTCCCAAAGAAGAGATTGCCACAAACAATTGTGTTGCTAACTCACTAACAGCAACAAATTTCACACACTAGCTCTGAAGCAGCTAGGTAGCCATGCTGTTCACCTGATGGAATAAAAAGATGTGGCAGGAAGGCACGCTCTCCACATTCTCCCTGGTATGCCATTTATCTTGATATGTTTGCTACAACAAGTTTGTAATTTCCAGAGCCAGATGAGAATAACTTTTGGATCAGCCATTGCTTTGTTTTGCCTACCCTAGTACGTCCCTGCCTACATACAGAAATGAGAGTCCAGGAAGTAAAGGTAGAAATCTGTTTATCTTCCAGAAGCTTATACCACGAAAAGGACCAGATGACTACTGAAAAACTAAGACTAGAGGAATAAGAACTTTTAACAAGACTCAGATGTGCATACACTATCTAATCTAGGCAACTTCTATGGTACTGCTAAACTAACTTTCTCCAACTCCCTTCCTTCCTAAGGAGTTGGCCTGGCCTATTCAGTACTGGCTGAGTTGAATGGGTAAGGGTGTGGAATTAGGTTGTAAGGAAGTAGAGCTTCAATATATGTAGTATATATTTATATACTAAAAGCAACTGGGACAAGTTGGTGAGTCAAACCAATGTGCATAAGAAAAAGTGGAATTTCAGACACTTGAGAGAACACATATACTATAAAGAAAGGCAAGTCCATAGGGCTAGAGTCAGGGATTGATATAAGGATCCCAAAGCAAAGCAGAGTGGGGCACAGGAACAGAGCCTAAAAAGTTAAGAAGATTGAAGTGAGTTGACTCAAAAGAACAGGTTAGTGTAGACCCCTGGTTTTCAAATTTTATGAATCACCTGGGGAATTTTGATGAAATGCAGATTCTGATTCAACAGGTCAGGGTTAGAATCTGAAATTCTGGATTTCTAGCAAGCTCCCAGGTGATTCTAACACTGCTAGTGTATAGACCACACATTTGAGTATCAAGAGTGCAGATAATTCCATCTAGAAAACACTGATATGGTAATGTGGATATCAAGTAACACTTGAATGGGGATAGTGGAGAGAAAATTTACATGCATAACGTCACACAGAAATCGTTAAACATTTAGACATTTTGTTTTATAATTCTTATGTTTTCCTATAACACTGAGAATAAAGAAAAAGTTTTTCACAGAGAACACATTTCTGCCTTAGATATCATTCAGAACTCTATAGCTTACATGACAATGACTCAGTGATGCTTTTCTTAATCTTTAATGATGTTGTTTACAAAATGACATCTAAACTGAGACTTCCGCAGAGGATAATGAGACATTTGCTGCATAGACAGGGGTTTGTAAGCTATATTTTTGGCATTAGACTGGAAAGGACAGAGCAGTGGCCCAGGAACCTAACATCATAAATAAGAAATTCAACCACCCTGAAGCCAACGTTACTGCATTTGTATCATATGCAAAATTTAAGGCAAATCATATAAAGAGCTTTATTCTCCTAAGCACTAAAGATAATTTCTTATAATAATAACTAGCATTTGCATAACATTTACACATTGTTTTCACATATATTATCATATTTCATACTCATAGCAAATCTGTGAGGTAGAGAAGGCAAAAATAGTAGGCTTTTATTCAGAATAGAAAAGAGAATCAGAGAAGTCAGATGACTCACTAAGGGCACAATTTACAGTCAGGTATCCTGACTAATAATCCAGTGTAGTTTCTATTGTACATTTAACAGTGCATCTTAAAGTAAATTGTTGAAGGTGAACTCCTGATCGTCACTCATTTTGGTGGCACGTTCAAGCTTTCTCATCAAATAGGTGAAGAAATTAATGTGTCATAGAGTGAAATGCTAAACCAAGAAGCATGGGGTCTGTATTAGGAGTATATTACTTGTTTCACTCCACCTACCAGGGTCATCAAGTGTAGAAATGTTGACTTTCCTGTCAATTTCTGTGTCATTCCCAGTCTTTGAAACACTTCTTTCCACATAGCGAGTTTTACTTTGCCCTCCTGCCTACATACAAAGTCCCACTCCAATTTCAAGCTTGAACTTAGGCAAGGGTTATGCAGGAAACTCTAAATACTTTTGTGATTCAATATCAGGTGAATCAGGACATACAGCTTCTATTCCATACCTGACCCAGTGCACCAGTTGACCTCCATTACCTTTTTTCCAATTAAATCTTTGGGTCATGGTCAAATATCTAGCACTCTCGGTCCTCTAGGACTCATGAGTAGTCTTACTCTTGCAAGTAGTGTTCCCTCCATCCTTCCAGAAACTAGAATCCTACCTGACCTGGAGTACAACTTTATGATATCAAAATTCCTGAGTGATGATTACATGCATAGTCTACTGAATACAGTACCCAGTACCCATACACAATGAATTTCTGATCACCAGGTCCCATATACATGTCTGGATAAGATTTCATTACCACTAAATCCCTGATTCTGACTGCTGATCTGTATCCTCTATTGTTTGTTTTGGCCATGCTTGCCTAAATCATATCTTATATACAAGGTCTTATCTCATACCACTACCCTGATTTGAGGCACAGTATTTATGTGCAGTTGTTGTATTGGGAGTACAATTCCAGAGAACAAGAATGAGGGAATGGATAATGAATCAAAGAAACAGGGAAAGCCAATTCAAGGATGTGTTACTGAGCTGACCTCAGCTAAGTGAGACTGTTTGCTTAATCTCATTGGATTTTTCAAGAAGTTGTATAAACTCAATCCTATTCATGGGTGAAAACAAGATGGATGAATTTAGCCACCATCTCCTATCTCCCAATGGATAAAAGGTTCATTCATCAGTCATTCATGCTTTCAGATTGTAGATATATAGGCATCAGTGACGGTCTTATAGTAGTGTTCACTGGTAAATCCCAGCCCAGGAGTTGAGAGGCCTACAAAGAGGGTATGAGGTATTGTCAGGTTGCACCTGCATGAAGTATGTTGGAATCCACACAGCTGATTGTCATAATGACAGGTAAAATAATATACAGGTGAAGCCAAGATGTACAAAAGAGATGCTAATATATCCCAACACCTGAGGATGTTCTTGTCTCCCTGTGCCAGATCCACCCAAATGCCTGAGTAGTATTCAAATTCTTGTCCTTTTGTTGATACATCTAGCATCCTTAATTAGCCCATGTCTAGCCATATCAAATTTCTATGTTTGGTTACAAATAACAATAGGCAAAACCAAATGGGAAGAACATTTCACCATGGGGAAAACAGTATGAAAAAATCAGCTGGAAACATAAACTCAGTACCCGCTTAGTGAGATAGACCAAGTTTTTGGATGGATTCTACTTTATAAAGGAGGTACCTGACAGCCAAAAGCAAACGGCCCATTTCACAAGCCTGAATGACTTCAAGGATGTAGTGGAAAAGTGTTTGTCAAAGACCAGTACATAAAATGGTGCTGGTAGTGGTAAAATTTTTACCAGTCTATGTTGAAATGAAAAGAAATGAAAGCAAAGTAATGAGCTGTTCATAACTAGATTCATTTCAAAGAGTGTTCTAAGCCAGTTCACTGAAGCACTGCTCATAATAGCAAAAGGTTAAAAATAATCAAATGTCCATTAATAAAAGGCTATTAAGCAAATTTGGTAAACCTATACAACGGACTACTATGCAGACATGAAAAGAATTAGGAATCTCTTTATGTATTGACATGGAATGCTTTTAAAGATATCATTTTTAAGGCTTCCCTGGTGGCGCAGTGGTTGAGAGTCCACCTGCCGATGCAGGGGACACGGGTTCGTGCCCCGGTCCAGGAGGGTCCCGCATGCCGCATGGTACTTTCTTTTAGGTCTTCTTTATACCAAACGGGTCCAAATTGAGATTATGTCCTACGGCAGGGATTGCTAGTTGTCTACCCCATTATCCATTCTCCCAATCTTCTTTGGTAATAGATCACCAAATTTTATTTAGGTAGCAACATATTTAGCTAAAAAACAAACAAACAAACAAAAAACTACAACTCCCAACTTCCCCTGAATCTAGGTGACAAAATTCTTATCAATGAAATATAAGTAAAAATGTTGTGGTATATTTTTAGAAAGCCCTAAAAAGGAGAAAATGAGTCCTCCTTATTTTCCTCTTCCTCTATCCTGATGTTTAGAATGTAAATGTGATATCTAGAGTTCTACCAAGCTTCTTGCTCTATGAGAATGAGGGAAGAATGTTTAGCTGGAAGGAATGCAAGTTCATAAATATTGTAGAACTACCAGAGCTTTTCTGGACTTCTCATCTTCAGTTATCTATTATGTGAGGTACAAAAAATCATCCATCTTTTTTAACCACTATATATTAAGTTTTCTGTCTCTTGAAGCTGAAACTGATTCTGACTGATACATGGTCCCTTCCAGTTTGTCATGTCCATTTGAAAATAACTAAGCCTTACCCCACAATGTTTCAATACTCAACATGCCTAACTAATTATACCTCTCCATATATGTATGGTACATGGATATTTACAACATTTCAATCCTAACTGTACTGTTCATTCCTTTACTGCCTACATACCAATTTCTTATTATTCATCGTATACTTGGAGATTATTGCTTTATATTGATTTCATTCTCTACCCCAAACCATAAAGGGAGAGGATATACCGTGGCATGGGTGAAACATGACTTCTACTAGACAACTAGAGCAGAAGATATTAGTAAGAGCAAGTTCAAACTCATGAACACTGTCACAAATCATTATCTAGAGTAATAACTGCCAAAGCTCTATCTATAGCTCAGACATCTCTTCTGAGCTCCAGTTACATGTGTTCTCGAAAAATGGACATGTATCTACCTCAAAGCTCCACAGACAACCCACATGGAACCATTCCAAATCAGAAAGCTTCATATTTCCCCTAAAATCTCCCCTTCCTCTTGTTTTCTGGATGTCATTTAATGGTGCCACCATCCATCTGAGAGACATCCTATAATCTTCCTCCTCCCTCACTACACAATCCAATCATCTTTGAAGCTTTGCCTATTCTACTTCTGTGATAAATCTCAAGTTCATCCCTAGTCTTTCATCCACTGTCTCTCTCTTAATTCCAGCACTCATCATTTCTTGCTTTGACTATTGCAATGACTTCAGACATGGTCTCCTCAACAATCCACTGCAACTAGGCTCCACACTATAGTGTCACCCATCTTTCCAAGACATGTCAGAGCATGTCACTCTCTTGTTTAAAAATCCTCAATGATATTTAGTCACATGGAGGCAAAAAGCTAGATTCATCAGTGTGACATTTAAGACTTTCTGAGATCTGGACCCAGCTCACATGGGTGTCCTGACTTGCTAATCCAACCACACAAACTGATTACCATTCCCATAAACACTTTATTCTTCTACAGTTCTGTGCATAGCATTGATGTGGTCTCTGTAAAATGTTTGTATACTGAACTAGTAAGCTATCCAACCCTGAAAGCCCAACAAAACTGTATCCTTTAATATGAGCCTTCTTCATTTAACTTTTATCTCTAGGCCTGGAAAGTGAATCCCTTCTTTATCAGTGCCCCCACACACAAATCTGTATTTGCCTATTTTGTACATGTCTTATACTTTGTACATGACTACAATGTAGCACTCTTTCCATGTGGTTGCAGGTCTTAGAAAGCAAGAGACAATGACATCCATATGAGCCAGCACCAGGACATATCCTTTGCTGTATGAACTTCTGCAGAGGCTCACATGAATGTGGGGCCTCCAGAGATCCACAGAACAGCTTGCAACAATAAGAAGTCTACCTCTACGCTTGTATCCTTCTCACTCTACTAATTCAAGGGACTCTCTCTTATTCAGAAGCATCAACAGCCCATTTACCTCCTCCTCAGGCCTTGCATCACCCAAGCTTTTGTTGGGTGGGACTGAGGCCCTTCTTCCAGGTGTCCCTCAGCGGCAACTTGGCCTCCTAAGAGATGAGATGAGTCTGACCAGCCAGGATTGCAATATAGCTGACCCTTCCCAACCACTAAGGACACTCTGTTCACAGCTTCTTGGCCTGAAAAGTCTCAAGTGGCTGGAACCTACTCATTGTCACTAAATTCAAGCTTTCAGAAGAAATATTGGCTGGAACTTTGTGTCTTCATCTTTTTTTTCTCTTTTTAGAAATATAACATCTCTGTCTAATAGCAGTCTTTCATCCCTAAGCCTAGAGTCAAGTGGAACAAACGCAGAGAAGTTGTCCTGTTTTCTGCGCAGTTAAGAAATGGAGAATTCAATATGTGTTTACAATGATAGCAACATTAAAATAGCTCATGCTACATTGCCAAGTGAAGGATAACAGACATAAACACTGTCTTTTAAAAGATTATTTTAGAAGAAAAAGTATGAATCGAATCATTTAGTGAAGTACTGTTTGAACAGATGGTGTGATTAACAGCTCTCATGTAAGCCATCTTGGGAGCTTATGGAAAAGTAAACAAATGGAGCTAAAAAGAAATCACTCCATCCCCCAAAAGCGTCTTTCATTCATTTTACTGGGAAAATTGGAAAGTCTGTGTTTTGAAGGCTGTGTTTCTTTGGGGGATGTAGGAGTGAGCAGGGAGGGTCTCTTTAGAGCAAGACCACATCCATGCCAGGTTCAGTTCTGAATTTGCTTCCTGAGGGATGAGATGGGTCAGAGCAGTCAAACCCCCAGCAAAGCTGACCCTTGGAACCACTAAGGACACTCTTCACCTTTGCTTGTCTTGGAAGACCTCGTGTGCAAGGGGAGAAGAGAAAGGAATTAAGAGTTGACAACCAACTACGTAAGAGGCACTCTGCCAGGACCATCACACATACTCTTTCCTCTAAGGCCAGCTCACAATGGCCCTAGGAGTCACATGTTATAAGGCCAATTTCCCAATCGGGAAATTGACATCGGAAAAGGGGGAAACCATCTCCTAAGACCACGTAGCTACTTCCTTTGTGGAGCTGCCATTGAAACTGTTGAGTTTCAGAGCTCTTAGTAGAGGCAGCTGATTACAGAGAGAAGAGCACTGACCAGGACATCTGGAGATACAGGTATGAAAGTCTCCTCTGCTAGCTAGTGCCTTAGGGGCAGACTCTATTCCTTTCTGGGCTGCAATTTCTCCATCTTTAAAATGTGGGCAGGGACTTCCCTGGTGGTTCAGTGGTTAAGAATCCACCTGCTGATGCAGGGGACGCAGGTTCAATCCCTGGTCCTGGAAGATCCCACATGCTGCGGAGCAGCTAAGCCCGTGCACCACAACAACTGAGCCTGCACTCTAGAGCCCACGAGCCACAACTACTGGCCCCGTGTACCACAACTACTGAAGCCTGCGCGCCTAGAGCGCGTGCTCCACAACAAGAGAAGCCACCGCAATGAGAAGCCCACGCACCACAACGAAGAGTAACCCCTGCTCCCCACAGCTAGAGAAAGCCTACGCGCAGCAACGAAGACACAACACAGTCAAAAAAACTTTTTTTAATAATAAAATAAAATGTGGGCACTGTATCAGATGGGCTCCAAAGTCCTCATTTGGATACGAAAATCATATCAGAATATCACACTGGCTTCCCAGCCCCATTCCTGACCTTCATCAACTGACATGAGGAAGAAACCTTGCACATTGGTACAGCTCTAGCCTTTGTGCCACCGCCCACTTAGACAAATCTCCAGGTATTGGCCGACCCTTGACAGAGCCCTTTCCCTACTGCCTTCACCACAGAACATTCCATTAGTGACGGCCCACTACAGGTTGCCCAAGTGTTCTTTCATTTATCTAATATCTGTGGGTGTGTAGTAACATTCCACACCCTGTGCTACATATGGTGGAAAGGAAACAACGGTGGGCAGGAAGGACACAGTGTCTCTCCTCCCAAAATTAGACCCAGAGTTGGAGACACACGAGTGCACAGATAATAAAAATATAGAGGCGTGAGTGTGAACATAAGAAAAGGAACCAGATTTCTTCCTGAGGAGTCAAGGTAGGCTGCCCCAAGGTAGTGATGTTGGCACCAAATTAATACGTGTTTTATCATCCATCCAGATATTTAGAATCATCCAGGTGACTACCACAGATTTGCTGGCCTTTCATCCTGGCATTCGGTACCACTTAGACCCACATGTTGGATTCCCAGGCCATTTAGAACCAAAAGTTGCCAAGAGGCAATGAAATCTTTTATGTTTCCAAAGATAGAGAATTAATTAAGGAGGAAAGCAACTTTAGCATTAATAATCTAGAAATAAGCTCTTTCTCTTGGGCCTGTTCTTGTAAATACTCCTGAACTCTTTCATGTGAACAGCCTTCTAATTGCATCTCTGGGACCTAATCCTGGAGGGTTTGAACTGATTTCCCTTTGCAACTTTAAAACCTTTGATACTGTGTCCCCTGGCAGGTGCGATTCCACTCCTTCCCTGGCCGTTTTAATAAATGGACTTTGGAGAGTTCCTCTCCCCATTTACTAAAGGTGCTGCTGCCTTTGAGTTACATTTGGAATTCACTTCAGGTCTCTACGAAATGGAAAGGAAAAACCTACTGCTACTGCATGTTCTGTGTTCATACATGACACTGCTCAGCCCAAGGATTCTTTCCTCGTGTGGAATGATCCACTGGGACACTGCTCCAGGTCAACAGAAGAAAGAAATTCCTACAACACCTCAGATGCCTCTCTGCACGGATACCTACCACTTTGCCCCTCACCTTATAGTTACTTGTGTCCAAGGGTCACCCCTCCCCTGCGCAAGTCAGCTGTGAGTCCCTGCAGGCAACAACAGTGTTTTGGGTTTCCTGGGGTGCTATGTGCCAAGGGCCAATGTCTTGTATGAGGAGGTGCTCATCCAATATTGGGCCAACATCCAAATTTCCAATGTTGCTTTATTGGTCTCTAGATACTGGTTTTTTATCCATGTCTGCAAAACCTAGTATAATTTTTTTACATCTTTATTGGAGTATTATTTCTTTACAATGGCCTGCCATAATTCATTCTCAAAGTCAGCCATCTTCATTCTTTTCCATATGGCATCAATATTGCTTCATTTTTTTACAGGGTGCTAAAAGTTATACTCTAAACTCCTTAATCCAGAGGAGTTTTCTGTTTTTTTAAAAAACATTATATCTGTTCATCTCCAGTAATTTTCATAAAATCTGACTTCTGGGCTTAGGGACCATATGCTTCTCCTGGAGGAGAAAGGAATGGTATAATTGGTTCTTTAATTTACCACACTGGACCGTTCTTTAGGGTACAATCCAATCAAGGGCCAACAAGGGTAAATAAAGGATTGTAATAATTCTTTCTAAGTTTATAAAGAATTTATTTTTACTATTCTTACATTTATTTTCTATGAAAAACTTTATATTGACTTCTTTATTGGTTAAAAAATCAAATGTTATTTACCATGATTTTTGATGGTCTATTTCACATGGACCATAAGAAACCAAACATACCTGAAATCAAAGAGCAAGAAGAGTCCTTAACAATTGTCTACTGCCATGGGAAAATGCCTGAGTGGGAAACAGGTCCCAGCATTTTCTACAGTTTGACATAATGACTGTGAAAATAGGCATAGGAGTAGGGAAAGAGCCCAAATGTTGTTAATGACCATGACTGAACAGTACAATTCTCTGTGGTTTTAGTTCAATTACCTACAGTTTTCTGTGGCTTTCATGTTTTCTCTTTTGATTGGAAAAAAATGTTGATTAAAAAGAGTAATTGTCCAGTGAGAGTCACTTTCTTTACACAGGAGAAATGAAAGTCCCGGGTGTTCCGGCACAACCAGGACAAGAAATCTGGCCACAGGACATCTAGAGTAAGCTGTTCCTTGACTTGAGATTTGGCAGACATAGAATTCCATTTTTCAATTACTCTAGAATTTCAGTAAAATAAGAATTCTATGCATTTGAAAACCTGGCACTCATTCTAGAGTCAAGTAGGAAACGTGGTTTTACATAAGCAATGGATATGCTTACTAGACTTCCACTCTCTTTTAGATGGAACAGTCATTTGGACTCGTCGTCTTACAGGGACCCCCTTGCCCTGCTCTAGTTTCTCTTCTCAGTCATTTGCTCTACCCAACTGCCCATTGCCAACAGTGGCTTCAGTCATCCAAGGATGCTCATAACCTCTGGTGCAAAAGGAGATTGGACTGTTTTGGTAAAGGGCTGCCAATGCTCTGGATATGAATTAGTTTCAGTGAAAGGAATCTGAACTTTTACATGATGGGTGCTAATTCCTGCTAATTGCTATCACCTCATAATTAGATTGGCAGACATTTCACTCCAGGGACAGGGGATATGAAAACTGGTAGGTTTAAAAGCAGCCTTCTCAGAGGATTCTGAGACTGGGGACTGTGAGATCAACGGCATGTTTCCAGGCCTTAGTTCTATGAGGGATTCAGAGGGCACAGACGACCACAAATTAGTGCTGTTAGCCACAGGACACAAGACCTCCAGATGCCTGAGGGACTACTATTTGCAGTGACCTGTAGGGCACAGGTAATCTCCAATTAGTATAATGCAAAAAGCAAATGCAAGGTAGCAGCTAGGCTATCGGATAGGATTTCAAGAATAATCACCATCCCTTCTAGACCAGCAGTTGGCAAAACTGCAGCATGAGAGCCCAAACCGGCCCACTGCCTGTTTTTGTAGGTAAAGTTTTATTACAGTACAACCATGCCCATTCTTTTTCATAATCCCTGTAGCTACTTTTGTGCTACAATGATAGAGGTGAGCAGTTGCAACAGAGACCTATGGCCTCCAAAATCTAAAATATTCCTGATGACAGAAAAACTTAGCCAACCCCTGTTCTAGATCATAAAAGAAAAAAGTTGGAAGAAATAATCCTGAAAGGAAGCCAAGATAAAAGGGAGTTAAAGAAATCCCAACCTACAGTGTTGAAGCTTAGTAATAAAAGAGATTAACATAGAGAAGGAAGGTCGGGGAAAACTGTATATTCCTGGACTGTGTATGAGGCTATTTCTATAAGGGTGATTCTGGATCATCTAAGCTGATGTTGGCAAACTACACCCTGCCAGTCAAACCTGGCTCACCATGTGTTTTTGTAATTGAAGTTTCATTGGAACACAATCACACCCAGTCATTTATATATTTTCTATGACTGTAGCATCATTACAAAAAAAGAATTCAGTAACTGTCTAAGACATTTAACTCTTCATTTATACTTAAGCCCCCTCCTCTTCTGGTCTTTCCCAAATTGTAAGACCTCTGAATCAGCTTTAAGGGCTCTTTTTCTCCATGCTAGATTTGCCGACTGTTCTCCAGCTGTTCCAGCCTCATTTCCAATCTTATCATCCATTATTCCCAGTAATCTGCAAGGACGAATAAAAGGGGCTTTATCTTCAGGCAATATTTTGGCTTCATGATTACATGCCATATCCCAAATCATGAGCAACAGAGTATACCTGAAGTTTTAAAATTTAGTATCTGCTTAAACAAAATTTTCCTAACGTATTGATTAATGAATTAATGCTATGTTGGAAGGTCTCCAGTGACATGCCCAGGGCCATGTTTTGTCCAACATTTTAATCAAATGATCTCAATAAAAACCCAGAAGGCACATTTGTCAAATTTTTGATGACACAAAGAAAGTAAGAAGTGCTTAGGTAAAGTTTCAGATACCAGAATTAGCATTCAAAAAGACCTCAAAAGGAAGGGAATGCTGAGCTAAACTGAACAAGAATGAGCATTGCTTAGCAAATGGTCAAGTTGAGCCTTGAGGTTGAAAGAAAATCAGCTTTACAGTTACAGGAAGTGGACTAACTGGTTTGAGAGTAGTTTGTGTGGAAAAATCAGGGCTAGTGGACTTACTTCCTTGCTAAGCATACTACTACTAAAAATAGCTGGCTATCCTAGGATGACTTATTAGAAGAATGCTGCCACAATCTGTAGTTTCTCCATAATGGACATTGGTCATCCCATGTTTTCAGAAGGGTGTCTGGTTCAAAGGGCCACTCTTCAAGAGTACACGGGGGGAAAAATCAAGTATATTCTCAGGAGTAGTACTGGGTTTGTGATTGAGAGGTCTTAGAACTAACTATATCATCTAAGTTGAGATGGAAGGACTACAGAATGCTTAACTTGGAAAAAAATACTCCGTGAGGTTAGTGTCATTAGTGAGTTTCTACGGTAATACTAAGTCCCACACAGGGTTTGAAGGGTTTCCTAGGACGTGAGACTTTCAAGTGGTAAAACCAAGAAAGTTTGGGACAAGCCAGGATGATTGGTTACCCTACACTATGCTCCAGCCACACTTATCTGCTATCTATTCAGCAAACAGTTAAACCTGTTCTTGCCCTAGAGTCTTAGCACTTGCTGTTCCCTCTCCCTGGAACTCTCTTCACCTAAATTTTCACATAGTTCCTTTGTGTTCTTTTGTTTATTTTATTTTTTTATTTTTGCTGTGCTGGGTCTTCGTTTCTGTGTGAGGGCTTTCTCTAGTTGCGGCGAGCGGGGGCCACTCCTCATCGCGGTGCGCGGGCCTCTCACTGTCGTGGCCTCTCCCGTTGCGGAGCACAGGCTCCGGACGCGCAGGCTCAGCGGCCATGGCTCACGGGCCCAGCCGCTCCACGGCATGTGGGATCTTCCCGGATCGGGGCACGAACCCGTGTCCCCTGCATCGGCAGGCGGACTCTCAACCACTGCGCCACCAGATAAGCCCCCTGGCAGGAGTTCTTTAGACCCAACCAAGTTGTCAATTACTTGCCGCGCAGTCTTAATTTGGATGTTTGGTGGTCGTCTGGGTGGATGTTTTCAAGCCCAAAGAGATAGAGCAGTAGGAGAATGAGAAAGACTGAGAGGAAAAAGCCTTGGCCTCAGTGCGCTTCTTCGCGGCCAGGGAACCGGTCTCTGCCAGATCCTGCAGGCGACGTCAGCTGCCACTTAACGGGCTACTTGAATCTCCATGGCTCAGGATAAGGCCCAGCCACCCTTCAGAGGGGAGCCATAGCCCAATAGGCGGATCGAGATTATGGCCATGGAGGCCCCGCATTGGGTGCCAGAAAAGATGTTGCAGGAAAGAGAGTGGGGTGCCAGAGGATGGTCACATCCCAAGTCATGTCTGAGTCCCTGGGATGGCCGCCCAGTGTGGGTTCTTGGCTTTGTGCAGGCAAGGATTCAAGAGCAAGACGTAGTAAAGTGAAAGAAGGTTTATTCAGGGAGATACACGCTCCATAGACAGAGTGTGGGCCATCTTGGAAGGCAAGAGCCTTTGTGTCCTTTTGATCTCAACTCAAACATTACCTTCCTTGAAAGCTAACATTTATTGTATAATAACAATCTTGTTCCAGCACTCTCTTTCATATCACTCTGTTTCTTTCATAACCGTTATTACTATATCAATTGCTTTATTTGCTACTTCTTGTTCTCACTATCATCCCAATAGAGTATAAGTCAAATAAGAAGGTAAGCCTTGTCTCTTTTGGTTCATTGTTGTATCCTCAGCAACTTTAACAGAACTGGACACATGGTATGAACTCAATAAGTATTTGTTGAATGGACAAATGAATGATTCTGCCTGACTATAAAGCCTATATTGAATTCTCTCATAGACACACCAAAAAGCTCTGAGAAAAATATCCACAAGATAAATAAAATCCAGGTACTTAGTAAACTTTCAGATTAGGCCACACAGATCAGGACGCTATAGGGATGGGTCTAGTAGAATCTGACTACAAGGCAAGAAAGCTGCTGTCAATTAGGCCTTATGAGATTGCTACGTAAGTACTGTCTACACCCAGGAGATCTGAGTCTGGGCTGTTTGCATGTTGTGTGCTGTGCTCTTGAAGTGGAAAAGGTCTATTTTCACCTTAAATCTCATGATTCTCTGCCTCTGGTCAAACTATCATCAGAGCCTTTAAGAAATTTGAAATTAAAAGATTGAGAGAAAAGATATCTATGGTCTCATAGCCAACTTCCCTTTTGGAAATATTGGCTATAGACTTTCTTTCTATTATGAACTCCCAGATGATATGGTTATTTTCTCCCAAGATTCTGGTCCATTCCATCATAATTAAGTCCACAGCATCATTTCCCCTCAATGCTTCTTTAACCTTCTGAGAAATGAAATTGTCAGCAAGGCAAATACCAAATTTATAAGATGCCTTGCTTTTACCAGACTGAGACTTCCATCAAATGCCTGGACAGCTGAAGCTTTCCATTCCTACTGTAGCTTGCCTCTATGCCAGTTCTGTAATCTTCATTAGGGAAGCATCAACCATGTCCTCCATGAAATATTTCCCTGATGGCACTGCAATTTCTTTCAATTTGTACGCTACTACAAATGTTCATCATCTTATTCTCCTTCACATTTTGTGAATTTCCACATAGGTTTAATATATTTTTTTATATATGGGTGTGAGAAGGTCCCTAGGATAGAATCACACAGAAAATTCTTGAGGAATGGGTATCTCACATAAGCAGAACCTTACCATCAACCCTCTGTGGAAGGAGTGACCCACAAAAGCCTGATATGAAGTGACTATCTGGGTGAAAGTTCTCCTTTTCTGTTGTCTTTCTACAGAGCACTGCTCTATCAATCAATACATTTTTTTGCACCAAGAAATTGACAAGTAAAAACTTCAGGAAAAAAATTGTTCAGGGTCAGATAGCCAAAAACAGATAGTATGATTAAATGCAATATAAAAATACCTGAATGGAAAAATCCACTTAGTGAAAGTGACATCAAGAGCTTTTATTTCAGCAAAATCTTTCAAGAGTTTCCTCTGTGCAAGGTAGAGTTCCAAAGAAAACGGAGATGACTCAGATATGGTCGCTAAATCAAGGAGCTCACAGCTTCCAAAATGTACACTCAGACTTACTTCCATTATACAGGGTCAAAAGTCCCTCAAGTTAAAAACAAAACTAAATAAAAATTGAACTCACAATCATACTTGGGAGAGAATTGGATTGACAAACAGAGCATATCTTTGGAAGACCCAGTAAACACAAAATTAAGTTATACAATCATACTATGATGTACATTTTAATCCCCAAATTTCCTCAATATAAATTCTTAATAGCACTACCTGAACATTTAACTTGCTATCAGAAGAGAAAGTAAATGAAGAACTGCCCAAACAGAAGAAAGCTTCTCCTTGAGGAAAACCAGCCCTGGTTCCCGACCACCACCATATTTACTGACCAGAATCATTGCTATAGGGAACAGTCACTGAAATGCTCATTAACCAAGTTAGGAGGAAAGTGAACATTATTTTAATGAGCTAAATATAGCAGATGTCTCCTCCTCCTTATTCGTTTTCTCTCTCCCTATTTGCATTAGGCAACTTAATTACAAAGCAGGGATATCTCCTAAATCCCCAAAGTGGAAACTGTTCTTCAAGTCTGAGGTTATAAGTTCTTAAACCCACCACAAGATTATCCAAATTTCCAAAGTTCCTTCTTGCATTTGAAGTGTGGCTTCTTTTAATACTACCTAAATATTTTTGGTCTGTAAGTAGACTATACACTTTTGGCAAACACCAATACTTTAAAAATATCTCAATGTATTCAGAAAGGACATCTCCTCAATTTATTTTTCTGTGGCTGGGAACAAAGTAACAGAATTTTGGACACCTCTAGAAGAAATATCATTCTAATATTTGCACAGGCAAAGAAAAACTGCATGTCGTGAACTGGCAACTATATTATTATTATAAGGCTAGAAAATGAATTTTTTTATTGTTTTTTAGACACCAACCTTTCATGGTAGCCTTATTACAAGCCAACTCTGTGTAAATAAAAGAAAAAGATATTTAACAAGTAGAAATAAATGTGCATGATTCACCAGCACAGTTAACTCAAGATTTTCCAACCTTATAACCACAACCGATAGGAAGATTTATCACCACAGCTGCCTGTGTTAAACCTCTTTTCCTTGCAGTTGAAGGAATCAAATTTCTTCTTGGAGATTAGTCATTTGTGGGGGTGTCGCCAACTGCAAAATGCTTCTGTTATGAATGAGGTGCACTTCTCTGTTACTGTCCTCCAGCCCTAAGTCAGTGAATAATTTTCATCTCTTTATATGTCTTTTCCCACCTACCATCAGGAACAAATTTTAATGACTTACACAGTCAACCTTTCTTTAGTTGTTACTCAAACTGAAAACTTCAGATGGTATTGTTTCTGGTAACATGATAACCTTACAAGGAAAGGTAGGATGAAATAACATTTCGGCACATGTTTACAAGGATGAAATCTAAGCTGAAGGAAAGGTCTGTGTGGGGTGTGAAAGTGGGAAGGGAGCTAAAGTTTCTTGGGTGGTATAATTGTGCCAGGCACTGTGTTAGGTTCTTTATAGAAATAATCTTATCTAATTCTTGGAACAGTCCTGCCAGAGGCTAGGTGACATTCCCATTTCACGTATGAGAAAACTGAATTTCTCAAGATTATGCAGCTTGTTAGAGGCTGAACCAGAATTTAGACTTTGATCCAGCTGACTCCCTTGCTTTTGATCTGTATTTCAACATTCTGCCTATTAAGCATGAAGAATTACCTAATTATATGCAGCACTAATATAACTATACAATAAGGAGAGATTTGATTCTGTGTCTAAATAAGAAATCTTTTTTTTAACATCTTTATTGGAGAATAATTGCTTTACAATGTGTTAGTTTCTGCTTTATAACAAAGTGAATCAGCTATACATATACATATATCCCCATATTTCTTCCCTCTTGCGTCTCCCTCCCTCCCACCCTCCCTATCCCACCCCTCTAGGTGGTCACAAAGCACCGAGCTGATCTCCCTGTGCTATGCGGCTGCTTCCCACTAGCTATTTTATATTTGGTAGTGTATATATGTCCATGCCACTTAAAGCCAAAGGAGTCTTCAATGGGTCATCTGTTTTACTCCCTACTGAAAGCATATAAAACTGACAGGGCTCTGTCTTTTCCTTTCTTTTATTTTTAAACACTTCTGGAAACATGCATTCCAAAATTTGCCTTGTCCCTCTTCACAATTTCTGGTAACTGTTGTCTTCATGAAATCCTTTTATCTAATAAGATTTTCCCATCACCCTTTAAGCTCTTGTTTGGAACTATATGGAGATGGGAGGATCTGCACATAGTAAGTTTCTGTCATTTGAAAACGGATGTCAGAACAATTAAACAGAGTGAGATTTCAATAAATCCACCAGTTGCTTGGTTTATTTCATGTCATTTTGGCTAGTGATGTTTTTCCATTGAATTGACTGATAGCTTTAGCTACATATACACTGTCTAATTTAACATGCATAGGTGGTTTTAATATGACATATAAGAACAACAACGAAAAAAAAAAAAGGTTGAAAAGCAAAGAAGTATTTGAAGTATTTCAAGCATTCACAACTGGATCATTGAGCTTAAACTTAAAACTTATTACTTGCTGAGTAATATTCCAAGTAATAATTTTCAAGTTTAAGCTCAATGATCCAGTTGTAAAAAAAAATTATTACTTGCTAATTAATGAACCAGCTTAAATAAATTCGACTATAAACGAGCATTTTAGGTGGGGAGATGTAGCATATTTGCCTCTTTTTTTTTGGTCAAGAATAAAGTCAATCATCTAGCTACGCCCCTTTATGAGAGTAATAATTCTGTTTAACCCACTGTTAATGATTGTCTTACTTAATCAAATATAAGTATCTAACAGTCCAAACAACTTAATAAGCCTTTCCTGATATACGGTTCTACAAGACAGGAAAGCAAAGAGAAAACCTATATTTCCACCATTGGATACTTGAACAGCTGAGTCTAACCCAGTAAAACAAATGACACACAATAATCAGAGCTGCAGAACAGGAATTCTTAACAGGCTATTGAGATGCTACTCTTCTTATTTTCCTCATGTGGGTGACATTATGTTTTGTCTTCTTTCCTAGTACTTGAGACAATTAAATGGGCAGTCTAAAGAGAGGCAATGCCTCTGAGGGGACTGAATTCATCCTTGTTGGATTTTCCCAACAGCCTCAAATCCAGGCTGCCTTCTTGTTAGGACTGCTGTTTTTCCAGCTGGTCACAATGTTTGGGAACAACCTATTGTTGTTGTAGTGAGATGGGATTCTCGACTTCATACCCCTACGTATTTTCTTCTCAGTAATTTATCCTTCCTTGATATCTGTTACTCCACTAGCTCGGAGCCATATATGTTGGCCCAATGCTTCAGGGACTTCTGCATCATTTCCTATACCAGCTGTTATGCCCAGATGACCACATCCCTCTTTCTGGGGATGACAGTGTCTCCTTGCTATCATGGCTCATGGCAGGTTTGTTGCCATCTCCAATCCCCTGCGTTACACCGTCATTATGAACAACCGGGTTTGCATACAGTTGGCCTTGGAAACCTGGGCCAGTGCCTTCTTAGTAGCAGTCACACCAATCATTGCAATCCCTGCTCGTTATTGTGGGCATAATATCATCAACCATTTTACCTGTGAGATTCAGGCCCTGCTGAAGCTTGTCTGCTCAGACACCCCTGTCAGTCTAATTCTGGGTCTGGTTATCAGTGTGTTCACACTGCCTCTGCCATTCACCTTCATCCTCATTTCCTACTTTTGCACTGTTGTTGCCATGCTGAAGATCCGTTCTGCGGAGGCCAGACTTAACACCTTCTCCACTTGTGGATCCCATGTAACTGTGGTCACTGTATTTTATGGGACAGTCATCTAGATGTACCTGAAACCTCAGTCAAAGGAATATCAGGAAGAAGACAAAGTCATCTCAATATTTTATGAAGCAGTTACCCCCATGTTAAATGCCCTCATTTATACTCTGAGAAATAAGGATGTAAATGGTGCACTTAGGAAGTTAGCCAAAGGAAATGAAAAATCCTAATGGCTCTCTTTATAAGCCTCTCCAATGTGCAAGAATAAAAATGGAAACTCAGCCCATAAAATTTCAATTTATGTTTTTAAAAACAAACAACAACAACGAAAATCTTAGCGAGCATTCTTTCCGTGGTCATCACTAGGCACTCATCAAGTCTACCGTGAATGTTAACATTTTGTCAAGCCATATTAAGAGCTAAAGCCATGAATGTGTGCAAAATAGTTCACAAAGAGAATAATAGTAGTAGGTAGGCAAAGGTGACTGCTACAGCCATAGTAGCCCATCAGGAAGAAGTTTCTCTTCTGGGATATAAACCACAAGATTTTTGCAACCAAACATCTTTGTATTTGCCACACAAGATAGATAGAATTCATATATAGGACAGTGGTTATGCAACCATAATATAGCATTTGCTCCTCACATCACATTTTATAGATGTCTGACCCAAGTTTGAACCTAATAGACAAATGACCTCTCACTTCCCACATTTAGGTGATAATATCTCATGCCAAGAAATATCTTTTGTTTGTAAAACACTTTATCATTTAAAAAGTGTTTTTAAATAAATTATTCTAGTTTATACTTATAATTTCTTATTTTAAAATAGTTTGCATATTATACATATTAATAAATATTTTCTCAACCAACATTTGTTTCTGAAAACATTAAATTTCCATCATATCAATTTCTTTTTTTTTTTTTTTTTTTTTTTTGCAGTACGCGGGCCTCTCACTGTTGCGGCCTCTCGCGTTGCAGAGCACAGGCTCCGGACGCGCAGGCTGAGCGGCCATGGCTCACGGGCCCAGCCGCTCCGCGGCATGTGGGATCTTCCCGGACCGGGGCACAAACCCATGTCCCCTGCATCGGCAGGCGGACTCTCAACCACTGCGCCACCAGGGAAGCCCCAATTTCTTATAAAAATGTCTAAACTGAAATTGTTATTCTTTTGCCTTCTTCTATTTCTCTGCCTTCTTTTCCATGGTGTGCTTTAGTGACCCTCTGGCCATTTCTACTCCCACTTCTCATACACATTCACGAGCTTCAGCATTTCTGCTCTACTCAAAAGTGTTCATGGCCAAGATTGTGATTATTTTTCTCCTTTTTCCCAATTTAATAAGATGCCATATGCAGTTTCTATCGTTGTCAAGCAACATTTATTTTACACTTTGTATTATGGTAACTTGTTGATTCTTTTTCTCATCTTAAGTTGGTTGACTCCAGAAACCTTCTGCCATAGCACATTCAGAAGGTAGTTATGTCTTGCTTCTAAAATTTCCTTTATTCCCAGAGCCTTCTCTTGGGTAGATGACTATCTGGTCACAATATTTTCTATCCTTAGCCTTTTTCTTCACTTTCTAAAGGTTGATTATTCTGAAGGTATATTATCTGACAAATTATATATATACATGTATACATATATTTAGATATATTATGTGTAATATATATAAATATATATTATTTATATAAATTAATTAATAGTAAATTAAATTAAATATTTAATAAAAATTAAATAAAATAAATTTAAAGTAAATATATAAATTATATAAAATATATTATAAAGGTATAATATAATGTAATTATATTCCACACTGCACTTTGTTGGTGGTTCCATGTATATAATTGAAGCTATTTGGATTGTGGGCAATGGATTCAGAAAGCTTTGGTTCAAATTTAAGCTCCACTATTTATTAGCTATGGCATCTTTGGCAAATAACTGCTCTGTGTTCCCCACCCATAAAATAAAGATAAAATAAAGTTCCCCACCCATAAAATAAAGATAATAATAGTACCCTTCTTATTGTGCAATTGGAAAATGAAATTGATAGTCTATTTAAAGTTCTTAGAGCAGTTCCTAGCACATAGTAAGTGTTCAATAAATGTAGATATTATTGCTATTTTCTAAAAGCTTCCAAATACTCCTAGTCTTTGTTTCCTAAAATCAATTTCATTTATGCATCATTTTCTCCAGGGTGTGCAATGAGGAGCCTCACCAGACCATTCTCTAATTTTAGAAACACAGTAATATCATATTTCCCTTTGGCTCTCACTTTTATGGCTTTACTCTTAATCTGGTTGACTCCTATTCCAGTTCCTCTGACCTATGCTTGATATATTTTAAGTAGAGACAGCCTCAAACTTAGGAATGAGTTATGTCCAAAAGTTAACTCATAAGTCATCAGCTTGGAACTCTGAGCACGTTTTCCCCACTGAGACAGGATAGCAACATTCCAAGGGCAGTTCACCAACACCTATTTAGGTCATCATTCTATCACTAATAATACTAAAGGCCTTAGGAGAATTTTTTAAAGTATGTTTATTGGAAGATAGGTTTTGAGTCCCCATTTGGATTCTAAAAGCACAGGCACTGTAAGATGGCATTAATGATCAAAAAAAAAGTCTGCCATGAGGATCTGTGTAACCACTCTCATGACCTGCTGGGTGTATGAGGAAATCTCCACAAGATGTAAGAGTGAGACTCAGGGAGCTTTTCTACAGACTAAAAATGTAGTAACTTGCTTCTATGTATGGGTCATGCACAATTCAGAGGACTGCTTTTTATGTTAGTGCTGGTGTTGAATGACTTGCTAACAGAAGGCCTGGGGTCATTCATTCCATAAAGATTTAAAAAGTGGCTACCGTATGTTAGGAATACAATCCAGGTAAGTCATTTTCTTGCCTTTGAGAGGCTCACATTTGAGTTGGGGAGTAAATAAGCATAGTGAAGTGCTACAGATACTGCAATCCGTATTTGTACAAGTTACAGAGACCAGTTCTAACTTGGCAGTCAGGAAATATTTAATAGAAGAGATGACACTTCTAGTAGAGTCTTGAGAGAGGAATAGTTTGCCAGTTGGATAAAGAAGGACCATTTTAGTGGATGCAATGTGAACAGGTACAGAGGTATAAAACCCAGTTTGCTGTACTTCCAGGTACTGCCAATTCAATTCCCACAGCAGAGGGTGTGGGAAGTGTTTTAGCAAAATATAAAACTTGAAAAGAAAGCAGAAGGCCAAATTATGGGAAGATTGCTATGCTATATTAAGGAGCTTGCACTTTATTTATTCTATAGGTTAACAAACTACAGCCTAAAAGGCCAAAGCCAGCTGTTGGCTTGTATAGCCCATGAGCTAAGAATGGTTTTCAAATTTTTACTGGATGTAAAAAAACAACAACAACAACAACTAAGAAGACTATTGACAAAGACTGTGCGTGGCCTGTGAAGCCTAAAACATTTACTGTCTGACCTTTTACAGAAAAAATTTTTCTAAGTCCTGCTATAAGTGGTGGGTAACTACTGAAAATTTTGGGCAGATCAGTAGCATGTTCAGAATTGTGGGTTTTTTGTTTGTTTGTTTTGCGGTACGCAGGCCTCTCACTGCTGTGACCCCTCCCGTTGCGGAGCACAGGCTCCGGACGCGCAGGCTCAGCAGCTCACGGGCCCAGCCGCTCCGCGGCATGTGGGATCTTCCTGGACCGGGGCACGAACCCGTGTCCCCTGCTCCGGCAGGCGGGCTCTCAACCACTGCGCCACCAGGGAAGCCCCAGAATTGTTTTTAAAAGCTCAATTTTACAGCAAATGTGTAAAATTGATTGAAGAGATAGCAGATTGGACATAGGGCCAATTAGGAGGCTGTTAACAATAATCTGAGACCTCATGCAGACCCAAACTAAGGCTGTAGCAATACGGATTTGGAAGAAACTTGGGTCATTAGAGTAAACCTTCCTTTTTCGTTTTTACATGCAATTTCATTCACATTCAACATTCATTTTCTCAGAAGCAAGATCTTTAGCACAAATATAATAAGGGGCCTTGGGGTTGGGTGATCTCATCCACAACATCATTCATTTCTTTCCTAACATTCCGTGAGCACAGAGAAATATGAAGAGAGCAGGGTTCAAAGTCACTTAGTTGTGTGTTTTACTCATATATTACAGCCCTTTCTCTGACCCAGAATAGCTTTGTAAGGCATATAAAATTGCATTTTGTTCAAACAAAATGTGTTTATTTAAAGATAATAAATATCCTCTGGCTTCTCATATGATCTCTGAAGTTCACTGATCACCTGCCACTCGTTTAGACGTAGTGTTGCATCTCATGCATTATGAACAGTGCCACCATGAGCCTTAATAAAAAGATTTCTAAAAATAGTGTTTAGTAATGTCAGTGACTCCCAGTTTCTTTTTCTTTGCTCAAATGCCATTAACCCGCCTTGTTTTATCATACTGGTTGTTTCTTTCTTATCCCATATACCACAGAAACCACAGATATAATCATTTTGTAATATATACATATATAAAATCACTATGCTGTACACCTTAAACTTACACAAGGTTACATGTCAGTTGTATCTCAATAAAGATGGGGGAGGAAAGAAAGAAACCCACAAATAAATACTTGCTCAGCCCATGCAAATAAAAGTCCTAGAATAATAATATCTAAATTTTGTTCAAGATATGTTCACAAATATTGTTTCATTTGAGCTTCACAACAGTGTGAAGTCACTTTACAGATGAGAAATTCAAGGATCTGGAAGCTGGAAAGATTTGCCTAAGGTAAAGTAGGACTAAAACCCATCTCTAACCCCAAAGCTTGTAGATTTTCCATTGTGCTGCATCCATAAGGCAGCAGATTCATGTTTTCTCATCAACAACTTGTTCATGATGCTCCTCACACTTGAGCTGTGAAGTCTGTTGCTGAGTCACTCTTTCGTTTGTTGCTTGTTTTTTCACACCCCCATATTAGGCTATATCCTTTCCTGCATTATAAATCCATAAAGGACTCTCATAACTGACTTAAAGTCACCTTAACCTACCTGTCTATAACCTCTCAAGCACGTGGCAACCTTCTTCTCTTCATGCACATGAGAAAATGCCAGTAGACTTGCTTGCCTTTGCTTCTTCCTTGTATTACCCAGTCTTTCTGTCTATTGCAGACATTTATCACTTGCTCTTTGATTTTCCCTATTTCTGTTCTAATTTCTTTATTTTTTTTTCTGTGCTTTACATTAATTTGTTCTAAAATTCAAAATACCTATTTTTCTCTTCAAAGCATTTGGCTTCATTTCTTTCCTTGAGAGCTTTCTCCAAATTATTTTTTCATCTGTATCAATCCTTTCTGACAGCTTGAAATGAAAGCTGGGCTTCTCTCCCCTTGACCATTCCTCATCGTTTTCAATGCCTTCTCTTACTTATATGAATTTGCTCATCCTCCATTTACCTCTGCCAAATTTCCAAGCTTTTAAGAAATTAATTTAGGCTATTACCTTTGCACGATCAGAAAAAGTGCTATCTTTCATTTTATATGTCGGACCTCTACTGTCTCTTGCATGTAAATCCAGTCAACCCTACTGGATCACTTCCCTTTTATGTAAGCATATTGCAAAGTGTTAGCATACGCTTCCAAATAATCTCTCAAGTTACATTTTTGTACACAATTTTCTAAGTATTCAGCTTCACTGGTCAATTTCCAATTATCTCTGGCCCTTTTCCCTTTTCTGAGATGTAATTGAAATGTCCCTCCACTCCAAAACAACTCTACTTTATGAAGAATGAAGAAAGGGCACCACATCCTTAATTTACAAATCCAAGCTCTTCTACTCCTTAATTGACATCCTTGATCATGCCCTCCAATTCAGATCTCCTATCTTTCAAACATTTGCATGGTGATATTTCACCAAAAATCTTCCTCTCTGTTGTAGTCTCTTTCTCCTTTTCAATAACAAGAACATCAAACAAAGCCATGTCATGTGAATAATGGATGTGTACTATAAGCAAACAACAGTATGCTATGGATATAAAGTAAATAGATAAATTATCTATGGGTAAGAAGAAATGTAGTATATTTCTTTAACATTGAAGAATTTGAGCTGGGTTTAGAAGCATGGATAGCATTTAATGGTATGGGATATGATCATATTCCAAACGGCAGGGAAAAAATGCACACAAGTGTAAATAGGGCGTATCATGTCATAGGGTGTATTTTCAGAATGGCTAGTTCCTGTTGGCCGAAGGATGGGCTGCAAGAGTCATAAATCAGGAAAGGTAAGGTGGGCATATGCTGTAGAGCATATTGTTGACCTACGAAGTTTATCTTTTATTCTATAGGAAAGAGTAAGCCATTGGAAGTTTAAAAAGGAGTAAGAAAGTAGACTCTCAAATCTTTACCAAAAGAGTGAATGAGTGAATCAAAGATAAATCCAAAATGTTTTATTTGGATGAGTAGGAAGAGAGCAACGCTGTTAACAAAGGAAAGAAGGAAGGGGAGCTGCTGGCTTTGGTCAAAGGGAAATGGGCTCAGCTTTGGATATAAGTGAACATAAGGTGCTTGAAAGCCATCCAAATCAAGTTATTCATCAAAAACATGGATATGAAGGTTTGTTGAACATAAAGATTGAAATTCTACCACATAGAAAGAATAGTTAAAATTATAGGGGTGAGTGAAATCACCATGCCTAAAGTCAGAGAAAAGGTCAGAAGGAGTTTCCATGGAGAATACCCACAGGGGTAGGAAGAGAAAGATGGGAGGTTAAGGAGAAAAAGCATTGTATGGGAGTTAGAAGAAGAATCCAGAGACTGAAATATTACTGAAGTCAAAGGAATATAGAATTTAAAGGAAGGGGTTGATTAACAATGCTGAATGTTTCAGAGATACAGATGAAAATGTGTTCTAAGAAGCATTAGATTTGGCAATTAGGAAGTGATCGGAAACCTTCAAATAGGTATTTCAGTAGACAGGATGGTGCAGAAGCTAGACGGTGGGGGGGAAGTGAGAAAGTAGAGGCAGCAATTGTAGACTACTCTTTAGTGAAGTTTGGTGATAAAGGGAAGGGAAGAAATGAGATAGCTCATGAATTTAGCAGGATTAAGGGATGAGTGATCTTAAAATTGGAGAATCCTCTGTATGACTGTAAGCATAAGGAATGGAGTTTGGTACAAATTGGGAGATATATATATTTATTTATTTATTTATTTATTTAGATTTATATAGTAAAATTGGTAGCATGGAACATGAGGATAACTACTAAAGCAAGATCCTGAAAAATCAAGAGGAAGTGAAATCAGTTAACCATATATATGTTAGCTCTGACAAGAAGGCAGATGGGAGCTTCTTTCTTAGAGGCAGAAAAAAGTATAGTTTCGGATATAGGAAAGAGTTAAAATTGAAAGGAGAGAAAGGAGCAAACAGATATTATTCCTCTTTGATCAATCTAAATTTCTATTACCCATTTCTTTATTCCTTGTACTTCTGTGTCTTGAAGTCCATCTTCAGGAAATCTGTGGTATTTATTTTCTTGTGTATGTCTCTATGGTCCTTCTTTCCCCACTCTGTAGATGTTTTATGTAGCAACTCCACATTGTCTTTTTCCTTCAGTTTACCCCAGCTTTTTTTGCTGCACTTTCATTTTACTGTTTTCCTTTACTCCTTTCTCTACCCCTCCCAACATCCATTTTTATTCCTCCCTTCAACATAAACCTATCATCCACACATATTAGTCCCTGAATCTCTCTTTTTCATACAGACTTTTCCTGACGTGTGAAGACTATAGCTAGTGATTACTACATATTTCAAGAGGTTGAACTGTGATAAAAAGTGATAGCCAGAGAAGGGATAGCATAGTGGGGAAAAAAAAAACTTGAACATGCTTACAGGATAAGGGAAAAGAGTCAGTAGAAAAGGGAAGTGAGGTGTTAATACAAAACAAAGTAAATTATTTTATTCTACAGCAAATAAAAGGAAATGGAATCCAGAGCACAGGTAGAAGAATTTTTCTTAGGCATAATGAGGATTCTTTTCCACCAAGGCAGGAGGGAAGGAGTCAGTGATGAATCAAACATATACCTGTTTGTAGGAGGAGGGGACAGGAAGTGTAAGAATTCTAACCTGATGACTTCTATTTTTTGGAGTATTAGAGAAGTCAGGTACTGAGAGTGAAGATAGAAATGATGAAAGAGAAGATAAGGAGAGGCTCATGGAGGTTCCAGTAAGCTACTGTGAGAAATGGAGAAGAGCGCAGTCTAGGAAAACATCACATTATCATGACATGGAGGGTCAATGAGAGCTTAAAAGCCATAAATACGTAGAAGCATAAATTCACAAAGGTGTGAGATCTTGTCTTGGCAATATTTAGCAGTCTACATGTAGTAAAAGATGGCCTGAATAAGGCCTATGTGTAGGAAAAGAGTTTAATTAATTCACGTGAAATTGAGATAGGGATGAATTCCAATGTCCCAAGAGAGTATGCTGTGCTTGAAAAACTATAGGAGTTTGTTATGGCTGAAAGCATAGTAACTGAGGCTGAAAAAGTTAATCAGGGACCTAAGAGTTGATGTTCTCACATTCCTTTGGCAATGGAGATCCATTGAAGAGTTTTGAGCATGAGAATGATTCGATCACATTTGTGTTTTGAAAACCTCTCTAGGGAATATCTGCGGAGGATGGATTGGGAAGAGATATTGGAGGCAAAGGCGCCATTTAAGGAGTTTTTTCAATAATATAGATGAGAGGACCTACCCAAAGTGGGCACAGAGTGGAGGAAATGGATTAGAGAGAACTACAGAGACATTTGGTTGAGGATAGATTTGAGAAAACTTGGTGACTAAATGGGATTTTAGTTTATTTGAATCGTATTTCTTCCTAAAGATCCTTCATTACTCCACTCTGTAGCTGATAGCTATAAGCGATCCTTCCTCTGACTGAAGCCAAGAGAAAAAAAAAAGCTTAGGACTAAATGCATCTGAAGCTTATAGTGTATTCTTGAAACTTGAGCAGTCTAATGAAAAAAGCATGGACTTTGGAGTCAGACAGTCCTGGGCTCTAAACCTAGCTCTGCCACTTAATATCTGCATGATTTTGCACAGTTAGCTTCACTGAGCCTTAGTTTCTTACTGTATAAAATGAGGATCATACCTATTTTCCAAAGTTGTAATATTTAAAATGAAATACTGAAAAAATGTATAGAAGGTAGGTGGTTTGAATACTTCCTGGTACATAGTAAGTGTTCAATAAATGGTGGCTAGTTCTGTTTTCATTGTTTCTGATATTATTAGTATCTTTGTTATTGCTTCAATATTCATGTAGTCCTTTTGCCAGGTTCTGCTGTCCCCTCCAGGGCTAGTTTCATATGTGACAACCTACTCCTGCCTTCTTTACACTGAAGTCATACATACACTATACATACATACATTCATACATTATAGATAGGTGACTCCTCAAATATATCTAAATAAGCCATTGTGCTTTAAGTACCCTACGTGCTTCAGATCACATGGTTTGGAGGACCCTCCCCTCTTCTTGTCCACCAATGAGTCAGCTGGTACCTGGTTCACACCAATAGCAGAGGCTGTCCCTGAAATCAGATTGTATTTGGCTGGCAGATAAAACCGTGCCATATAACGATGGCTTCTCAAATCATGTGTTTAATTGTTGCTGCCATATTGTATATACAAATAAATATCATATCATTCTATATGTCATATGTGAATATGTTATATTCATATTGTCCCAGTCATGCCTCACATCAGCTACCTGAAAAAGTATGAATTGGAAGAAGCCCCTCAAGTCTCATTACTTAAGGAGCTCCTCCAAAAGCAAAATCATAGCAGCCAAGACCCCTCTAATTGCATCATGGGCAGCTGTCCCTGAAATGATATCTGCCAAACTGGATGGCTGTCCACAGAGACTGCCCTACAAATAACCTTTGGTATGGGGTTGTGCCTCTAGTTACATCCTGTGAATGACAGAAATCCTGCCACATAGTAGCTTTCCTTGGGTTATAGGTGTATAGACAGAATCAAAATAGCTTACTGTTTTATTCTAAATAAATCCAATATGGTTCCTTTAACAAAGTAACACATTTAGGGTTCTTTCCTCAGAAATCTACTAGGTTGTTGCTCCAAGGGATCACTTTTCCAGAACTAGGGTTCAACTTTAAGTGATAACCTGAGTTAGGCGTACAAAATAGCTTGTGCATGCAAAGAGATCCAAACTATCAGGGATTTTCCAAAATTTCCCTTCAGCATCAGCCCTAAGGCCCTAAATTATTAAGACCTCTGATAAGACCTTATTAGGTGCTTTTGACAGTGTTTTCAATCAAGTATTCTAGAATATTCTGCTGCCGAAGCTAGAAGTAGGCTCAATGGCATTCTCCATGTTTATGTTTTCCTGATTGTAGTGTGGAACCACTTTACCCAGAATGTAGCAAAATGGGGTTGTGAGAGGAAGAGAGAAAAGTGGTCTATCAAATACTGGTCCTAACTTCATCTCACCCTCAAATATTCACAAGGCTGCTCTCCACATGGTGGAGACCTTTAACAAGTGTGAAGAGTCTGCTTGGCTATGATAGAAGGAGCAAGGAGTTTGTAGCGACAAATTAGGAATATATTTCAGGTAAAAGCAGGTAGACCTTCTGTTAGCCTACGGATTTCAAGGACATTTAGGACAAGAGCACCCAGTCACCTCATTATTTGAAGAGCAGCTGACTGAATGTTTATGGAGTTTAAGATTAATGTAAACTGTATTTAAATAATTAATTAATTAAATAATTTTAACACATTTTTGTAAACAACAGCTCAAAAAACAATCCACGGGCTTCCCTGGTGGCGCAGTCATTGAGAGTCCACCTGCTGATGCAGGGGACACGGGTTCGTGCCCCGGTCCAGGAAGATCCCACATGCTGCGGAGTGGCTGGGCCCGTAAGCCATGGCCACTGAGCCTGCACATCCGGAGCCTGTGCTCCACAACGGGAGAGGCCACAACAATGACAGGCCCGCGTATCGGAAAAAAAAAAAAAAAAAAAAAAAAAACAATCCACAAGGCTAATTTCAGGGGCAGGGACAGGTAAGCTACAGCAAGGAATATCTCCACTCTAGTCCTACAAAGGTTTATGCCACTTGCCCCCGGCTCCCAGTGTTTCATTGCCCTTGAGGCACATCTGGCCCAGACTATCACTGCCTAACACTTTTCCAGTAGAGTTATTTAACTTCATCTCCTGCTAGTGTACAGTGCAAAGCACCTGTGCATGATAATGAATTTTAAGCATTTATGCACAGTAGTAAACACAACCTCGTGGTTGTGTTTCACTGTAAAATGGGCCCTTCTAGCTTTTCTGGTATCCACATGTGTGTTTGTGTGTGTGCATGTTTACATGCATGTATGTAAACAGTAAGTAACAAGCAAAAAAGCAAAAACACAGCAGTGTGCTATAGGAACTAGAGCAATGAGTGCTGAGTGTGACTCTCTATCCTCATTCCAGGCTGAATCATGTGCCCCTCCTGTGTACTGAGGTTAAATAACCACTAATATCTATGATATTACATAGCACTTCCACTCTAGAATTGTCAAAAATTTACCAGCATTTTCTGAATGCATTGGCTTGAGTAGCTGGACCCCAGAAATACAACTATCTAAACACCAATTTACTTCTAATGGCAGACATAAAATTGGCTGCTCTCATGGTGAACTAGATGGAATCAACTGAAACAGAAGGTGGTATGAGGGTATCCACGGAAGTTTGCGTATATAATTCAAACATAACTTTTGTCCCAATTCTAGGAGGTCATGTAGACCATCGTTCAAGAAATATTAAAACATAACTGGAACCCTACATAAACCAAAGGGTGTGACACTGTAATTGAAACGGTGAAGTCTGCTTTCATCTTTAGTCTTTTCAGTACAGTAAGTCACTGTATGTCTACCTGAAAATCCAGATTGGAGAATAACTGGGTGCCCCAGGGCTTGTCTAGAAAGTCAGACGAGGGAGTGCCATTTTCAGTCCTGCATCATCATTGTTCAAAGTATCCCCAGCATGGAATGTTGAAAGGCAGGCAGATGAACCTCTTCCCCAGCTTTTTATTGGTCTATCCCTGGCACTTCTAAAGAAGAGTGCTGGAAGAAATAGCTGAAATGAAAGACACTGAACAAAGAGCCACAGGTTACAGTTGGGCTAAAGCCCTTGAGTCAGCACTAGCCGGCAACAGAGAAATTGAGAGATGGCAAACATAAGCAACTTAATGTGGCCCTCTACTTTACTCCGGGGTAAGGTTTCTGTGAAATGGATTCTCACCAAAAAGGGAGAGACAAAGAAGCAAACAATTATAATACAGTATGTAAAATGCTGTAAAGGAGATAACCACAAGATTCTATGGGATTATAGTGCCACCTAACACAGGCTTAGAGGATAAAGGTACCAGGGAGGGCTGCCTGTAAGATATGACATCTGAAATGAGCTTTGAGGGATGAACAGGATTTTATTGGATGAAGAAGTTGTGGCACGTATTCCACATAGAACGAAAACAGCCTGTTCAGAGGAGTGAAAGCATTAAACAGAAGCATAGGCAAGCCGGAAGTAGCCCTGCCTGGCTGCACTATAGGGTTTGAAGGGGTAGGGAAGAGATGGCAAGATAGGGCAGAGGATGGAATGGCAAGATGAGAGGCTGGAGCAGGAACCAGATCATGCATGGCCTTCTGTGGCACTATACTGTAAGCTCCAAATACGTTATGACTTTAATAATTAAGCTTCATGAAAGAAGAGACCGTATACGTTTCATTTATGAATTCATCCCCAATGTCTCCAACATAGTACATAGTACATAGCACAGAACAGATTGTCCAAAAGAAACATGAAGGAGTCCTATGCTAAAGCATTTACACATCATCCTGAAGGCTAAGAACAGCCATTAAATGTTGTCAAGCAGAGAAGTAACATGGTTAGATTTAGATTTTAGATAGAGTCTGGTTGCTGGGTGGAGAATAAATGGGAGGAATCAACACAGGATGCGGGCAGAGTGTCTATAAGGTCGCTGCAGTAATCCAAGTGAGAGGAGATGGTAGCCCGGAATGAGGAATGTGGAAAATTGTGTAAGTTCAAGAGATATTTAGGAAATAGAATGAACAGGAAGAGGTAACTGAATGAAAAAGAAGATAGAAGGAAGAATGTGTCAGAGATGATACCACCAGTTTGATGACTTGAACAAGGTGGTGCTGTTTAATGAGATGGGGAATACTGGGAAATGATTAAGTCTGGGAGGCAAAGGAGGGGTTTTGACGTGGGATGAAAATGTGAGGAGAGTCGATGGCAAGGAGAGTAAGGAAAATATTAGTTCCCTTTTGGAAACTTTGAGTTTAAGGTGTCTGATGGATATTCAATTGGCTATATATCAAGTAGCCAGTTGTGTGTATGTATGTTGTGTGTGTATGTATGTGTGTGTGTGTGTGTGTGTGTGTGTGTATATATATATGTATATATATATATATGAAGCGTAGAAGAAAAATCTGGAAATATACATTTGCGAATCTGCATGCAGATGATAGTTGAAAGTATATATTCCTTTTGATTGACTTCTTTAATGTCTCCTCTCATGCCCGTGGCTCAGTGAGGTCTGCCTAAAAAGTTAAGCCACCACTGCCTGAATTCCTAATCAGTATTTAATCTTTTTCCTTATGTCCCCAAACCCAGTCCAGGCCCTGGTGGCACCCTCTGATAAATCCTTCAGGAGGCTGAGCAAAATTCTCTGCATCCCACACGGTTACTGCGGCATCTAATGATTCCCACAGCTCTCAACTTCTAATAGCACAAGAGTGCCCTCCAGTGTTCCACACGGTGCATTCAGGGGCAAAGAGAAGAGAGCTGGGAACCTTTGCTTTCAACCAGCATCATTGCCCTGTTGCTCTTGATTCAGGGGAAATTTCACCAGCAACGTGCAACCCCAGGTTAGGAAGAACTCTAGAGACCCGATTCTGACAGAACATGAAAAGAGTCTGGCAAGCTCGATTCTCTTAGGCAATAATTTTTTTTCAGTAGCCCCACCAGTTAGGAGACAGCTTATAGTGCCACTGGTTGACTAAAAAGAATAGGCCCTTTATTCTGAGTTCTCAGAGAGTCTCAGGGGAAACTACTAGATGGATCAGTCAGAATAGTATTATTTTTTCAGAAATAATAAGCCTCAGGATGGGAGCGGAGGGGCAAGATAGGGATAGGGGATTAAGAGGTACAAACTACTATGTATAAAATAAATAAACTACAAGGATATACTGTACAACACAGGGAATATAGCAATATTTTAAAATAACTTTAAATGGAGTACAATTTATAAAAATTCTGAATCACTATATAAGGTATACAATATAATATAGTATTGTAAATCAACTGTACCTCAATTAAAATTAAAAAAATAATAAGCCCCAGGGCATGAATACAAATGTGTCCACAAAACTAGAGAAATAGAGGAACCCATGCCAGAGGACTCCTGGACACACTAATCTCTGAATATGTACCAAAGTAGAGCTAACCACTTTGCCCATATGTACCATCTCCACCATTGGAAACTCCTACTAACCAGGGTCCCAGGGTAAGAGTAGAAGGTTCACCGTTTACTCTTACCTGCCAAGGGCAGTGGGAAGGGCATTTCATAACATAGAACTCTGGGTGGTATGCTCTGGCCTTTACACTGGTGACAAGATCCAAGGTTATCCTAGTTTAAATGGAAACTCTTTTAAATATCCCATGTTGGGAGGGATAGAGATAATTGAATTAACATGCTCATAAGATAACATGCAAAAAAACCCAGTATTGTCAGCGTGTTATTGCTCATAACCCATTCCCTGGTCTATTGCCTTTACAGATAGAGATCCAAGTGCCTCGGACCTTAAGAAAACCTTTGTTTTTCATCTTACTTTGCACTTCTGCGTAAGTTCTCTAGCTCTGCCCACTATGGCCCTACACCATCTGTCACTTCCTTGCCTGAGATTCCAGACAAGTCTGCCACTTACCAGAAGGCACTTTCAGAATTGAAGGCAAAACTACATGTGAATATGATTAATCTGGGACCTGGGGCCCACTATTATGTCAAGCACTTGAATAGTTTCTCTAAGCCCAAGGCCAAGTCCTTCCAATAATATACAGATAACTTATAGGAGAAGTACGTCAGACCCCTGTACTAGTCTTATACAAAATGGAGAGTTCTGCCTCTTCCAGGCATTACCTCAGCCTCATGGCAATAAGCTCCTGACCACACCTATTGATTCAGGACCTGTCAGATCATCTTGGCAAAGCATAGCTTCTTTTAAAAATCATTTTTTTTAGATATAGTTTACATACAATAAAATTCACCCATTTGAGTATACTTTATAAAGAGTTCTGACAAGTTTATATACCCCCTGGAAGTAACAACTACCATAGCCAAAATATAAAAGATTTTCATTACCCCCAGAAGTTCCCTTGTGCTGATCTCAGTCAACTAGCACCCCAATCCAAGCCGCAGGCAACCATGAATATGCTTTCATCATCTAGAATAGATTTATCATTTCTGGAGTTTCATATAACAGAAGTATATACTATGTACTCTTTTGTGTCTATCTTCTTTCACATAATATTTTTGAGATTCATCCATGTTATTGCTTACAGAAGCAGCTTATTACTTTGAATTGCTAAGTAGGATTCCATTATATAGATATATCACAATTTTTTCAGTTCAGCTGTTGATGGAAATTTGGGTTGTTTCCAGTTTTGACCATTTTCAACAAAGCTGTTATGAACATTCACATACAATTCATTGTGAAGACATATGTTTTATTTTCTCTTGGGTAAATACCTAAGAATTGAATTGCTGGGTCAAAGAGTAAATGTATATTATTTTATCAGAATTTGGCAAGCTCTTTTCCAAAGTGGTTTTACAATCCCACCACAATGCAGGAGAGTTCCAGTTGCTCCACATTCCTGTCAATACCTGGAGTTTTCAGGCTTTTTAAATTTTACTCATTTTAGTCATACAGAGTGAAGTAAGTCAGAACGAGAAAAACAAATATTGTATATTAACGCATATATGTGGAATCTAGAAAAATGGTATAGGTGATCTTATTTGCTAAGCAGAAATAGAGACACAGACGTAGAGAACAAATGTATGGATACCAAGGGGAAAGGGGTGGGGAGGGAGGAATTGGGAGATTGGGATTGACACACATATATGCTATTGATACTATGTACAAAATAGATAACAAATGAGACCATACTGTATAGCACAGGGAACTCTACTTAATGCACTGCGGTGTCCTCAATGGGAGGGTAATCCAAAAAGGAGGGGATATATGTATATGTGTGGCTGATTCATTTTGCTGTGCAGTAGAAGCTAACACAACATTGTAAACCAACTATACTCCAATTAAAAAAAAAGACCAAAAAAATTTTACTCATTTTAAAGGGTTTATATTTGTATACCATGGTGGCTTTAACTTACATTTCCCTAGTGACTAAAGACGTTGAGTACCTTTTCATATGCTTTTTGGCCATTGCTATATATTCTTTTGCAAAAATTGATAAACCATTAGCCAGACTAATCAAGAAAAATAGGGAGAAGACTAAATCAATAGAATTAGAAATGAAAAAGGAGAAGTAACAACTGACACTGCAGAAATACAAAGGATCATGAGAGACTACCACAAGCAACTCTATGCCAATAAAATGGACAACCTGGAAGAAATGGACAAATTCTTAGAAATGCACAACCTTCCGAGCCTGAACCAGGGAGAAACAGAAAATATGAACAGACCAATCACAAGCACTGAAATTGAAACTGATTAAAAATCTTCCAACAAACAAAAGCCCAGGACCAGATGGCTTCACAGGCGAATTCTATCAAACATTTAGAGAAGAGCTAACACCTATCCTTCTCAAACTCCTCCAATATACAGCAGAGGGAGGAACACTCCCAAACTCATTCTACATCCCACCATCATCCTGATACCAAAACCAGACAATGATGTCACAAAGAAAGAAAACTACAGGCCAATATCACTGATGAACATAGATGCAAAAATCCTCAACAAAATACTACCAAACAGAATCCAACAGCACATTAAAAGAATCATACACCATGATCAAGTGGGGTTTATCCCAGGAATGCAAGGATTCTTCAATATACGCAAATCAATCAATGTGATACATCATATTAACAAACTGAAGGACAAAAACCACACGATCATCTAAATAGATGCAGAGAAAGCTTTTGACAAAATTCAACGCCCATTTATGATGAAAACCCTACAGAGAGTAGGCATAGAGGGAACTTTTCTCAACATAATAAAGGCCATATATGACAAACCCACAGCCAACATCGTCCTCAATGGTGAAAAACGGAAAACATTTCCACTAAGATCAGGAACAAGACAAAGATGTGCACTCTCGCTACTATTATTCAACATAATTTTGGAAGTCCTAGCCATGGCAGTCATAGAAGAAAAAGAAATAAAAGGAATACAAATTGGAAAAGAAGTAAAACTGTCACTGTTTGCAGATGACATGATACTATACAAAGAAAATCCTAAAGATGCCACCAGAAAACTACGAGAGCTAATCAATGAAGTTAGTAAAGTTGCAGGATACAAACTTAATGCACAGAAATCTCTGGCATTCCTATACATTAATGATGAAAAATCTGAAAGTGAAATTAACAAAACACTCCCATTTACCACTGCAACAAAAAGAATAAAATATCTAGGAATAAACCTATCTAAGGAGACAAAAGACGTGTATGCAGAAAATTATAAGACACTGATGCAAGAAATTAAAGATGATACAAATAGATGGAGAGATATACCATGTTCTTGGATTGGAAGAATCAACATTGTGAAAATGACTATACTCTCCAAAGCAATCTACAGATTCAATGCAATCCCTATCAAACTACCACTGGCATTTTTCACAAAACTAGAACAAAAAATTTCACAAGTTGTATGGAAACACAAAAGATCCCGAATAGCCAAAGCAATCTTGAGAACGAAAAACGGAGCTGGAGGATTCAGGCTCCCTGACTTCAGACTATACTACAAAGCTACAGTAATCAAGACAGTATGGTACTGGCACAAAAACAGAAATATAGGTCAATGGAACAGGATAGAAAGCCCAGAGATAAACCCACGCACATATGGTCACCTTATCTTTGATAAAGGAGGAAAGAATATACAGTGGAGAAAAGACAGCCTCTTCAATAAGCGGTGCTGGGAAAACTGGATAGGTACATGTAAAAGCATGAAATTAGAACACTCCCTAACACCATACACAAAAATAAACTCAAAATGGATTAAAGACCTAAATGTAAGGCCAGACACTATCAAACTCTTAGAGGAAAACATAGGCAGAACACTCTATGACATCAATCACAGCAAGATCCTTTTTGACCCACCTCCTAGAGAAATGGAAATAAAAACAAAAATAAACAAATGGGACCTAATGAAAATTAAAAGCTTTTCCACAGCAAAGGAATTCGTAAACAAGACCAAAAGACAACCCTCAGAATGGGAGAAGATATTTGCAAATGAAGCAACTGACAAAGGATTAATCTCCAAAATTTACAAGCAGCTCATGCAGCTGAATATCAAAAAAACAAACAACCCAATCCAAAAATTGGCAAAAGACCTAAATAGACATTTCTCCAAAGAGCATATACAGATTGCCAACAGATACATGAAAGAATGCTCAACATCATTAAACATTAGAGAAATGCAAATCAAATCTACAATGAGATATCATCTCACACTGGTCAGAATGGCCATCATCAAAAGATCTACAAACAATAAATGCTGGCGAGAGTGTGGAGAAAAGGGAACCCTCTTGCACTGTTGGTGGGAATGTAGGTTGATACAGCCACTATGGAGAACACTATGGAGGTTCCTTAAAAAACTAAAAGTAGAACTACCATACAACCCAGCAATCCCACTGCTGGGCATATGCCCTGAGAAAACCATAATTCAAAAAGAATCATGTACCAAAATGTTCATTGCAGTCTATTTATAATAGCCAGGGAAGGGAAGCAACCTAAGTGTCCATCAACAGATGAATGGATAAAGAAGATGTGGCACATATATACAATGGAATATTACTCAGCCATAAAAAGGAACGAAATTGAGTTATTTGTAGTGAGGTGGATGGACCAAAGTCTGTCATACAGAGCGTAGTAAGTCAGAAAGAGAAAACAAATACCGTATGCTAACACATATATATATGGAATCTAAGAAAAAGAAAAGGTCCTTTGTGACCACCTAGAGGGGTGGGATAGGGAGGGTGGGAGGGAGGGAGATGCAAGAGGGAAGAGATGTGGGAACATATGTATATGTATAACTGATTCAGTTTTTTTAAAGCAGAAACTAACAAACCATTGTAAAGCAATTATACTCCAATAAAGATGTAAATAAATAAATAAGGTCATGAAGAACCTGGGGTTAAGATGGGAATAAAGACACAGATCTACTAGAGAATGGACTTGAGGATATGGGGAGGGGGAAGGGTAAGCTGTGACAAAGTGAGAGAGTGGCATGGACATATCTACATTACCAAATGTAAAATAGATAGCTAGTGGGAAGCAGCCGCATAGCACAGGGAGATCAGCTCGGTACTTTGTGACCACCTAGAGGGATGGGATAGGGAGGGTGGGAGGGAGGGAGACGCAAGACGAAAGAGATATGGGAACATATGTATATGTATAACTGATTCACTTTGTTATAAAGCACAAACTAACACACCATTGTAAAGCAATTATACTCCAATAAAGATGTTAAAAAAAAAAGAAGACATACAGATAGCCAAAAAGCACATGAAAAGATGCTCAACATCACTAATTATCAGAGAAATGCAAATCAAAACTACAATGAGGTATCATCTCACACCAGTCAGAATGGCCATCATCAAAAAGTGTACAAACAATAAATTCTGGAGAGGGTGCTGGCAAAAGAGAACCCTCCTACACTGTTGGTGGGAATGTAAATTGATACAGCCACTATGGAGAATAGTACGGAGGTTCCTTAAAAAACTGAAAGTAGAACTACCATACACGACCCAGCAATCCCACTACTGGGCATATACCCTGAGAAAACCATAATTCAAAAAGAGTCATGTACCAAAATGTTCATTGCAGCACTATTTACAATAGCCAGGACTTGGAAGCAACCTAAGTGTCCATCAACAGATGAATGGATAAAGAAGATGTGGCACATATATACAATGGAATATTACTCAGCCATAAAAAGAAATGAAATTGAGTTATTTGTACTGAGGTGGATGGACGTAGAGTCTGTCCTACAGAGTGAAGTAAGTCAGAAAGAGAAAAACAAATACTGTGTGCTAAATCTAAAAAAAAAAATGTGGTCATCAAGAACCTAGGGGCGAGACAGGAATAAAGACACAAACCTACTAGAGAATGGACTTGAGGATATGGGGAGGGGGAAGGGTAAGCTGGGACAAAGTGAGAGAGTGGAATGGACATATATACACTACCAAATGTAAAATAGATAGCTAGTGGGAAGCAGCCGCATAGCACAGGGAGATCAGCTCGGTGCTTTCTGACCATCTAGAGGTTGGGATAGGGAGGGTGGGAGGGAGATGCAAGAGGGAGGGAATATGGGGATATATGTATATGTATAGCTGATTCACTTTGTTTTAAATCAGAAACTAACACACCATTGTAAAGCAATTATACTCCAATAAAGATGTTAAAAAAAAACCAATATATTAAAAATTGTATGTGGCTAAAGCAGTGTTTGGAGGGAAAGTTATATGTCTAAATGATTTTTTCTACCTTTATTTAGGTATGATTGACAAATTAAAAATTGTATATATCTAAGGTATACAACATGGTGTTTTGATATAAGTATACCTTGCGTAATATTTACCAAAATCAAGCTAATTAACATATCCATTGCCTGACATAGTTATCATCGTGTGTGAGATGAAAACACTTAAAATCTACTCTCTTTGCAAATTACAAGTATACAAAACATTATTATTATTATTAACTGTAGATACCATACTGTACATTGCATCTCTAGAACTTATTCGTCTTATAATTGAAAGTTTATACCCTTTGACCAACATCTCCCCATTTCCCCCATCCCACAGGCCCTGGCAACCAATGTTCTATTGTTTCTCTAGGTTCCACTTTTTTTTTTAGACTCCACATATAAGTGAGAGATCATGCAACATTTGCCTTTCTATGTTGGGCTTATTTCTCTAAGCATAATGTCCTCCAAGTTTTTCCACATTGTCACAGAAGGTAGGATTTCCTTCTTTTTATGGCTGAATATTTCATTATATATATATATATCTATATATGTATGTGTATATATATATATATATATATATCACAATTCCTTTATCCATCCATTTGGGATTTTTTTTAATTTTAATTTAATTTGATTTTTTGGTCACGCCGTGCGGCGTGTGGGATCTTAGTTCCCCGACCAGGGATCAAACCTGCTCCCCCTTCACTGGAATCGCAGAGTCTTACCCCCTGGACAGCCAGGAAAGTGCCCTGTCCATCCATTTGTTGAGGAACACTTAGGTCTTTTCTATATCTTGGCTATTGTAAACAATGCTGCAAAGAATTTGGGAGTGCAAATATGTCTTTGAGATACTGTATTTATTTCCTTTGAATATATACCCAAAAGTGGGATTGCTGGATCATATGGTAGATCTATTTTTAATTTTCTGAGGAATCTCCACTCTGTTTTTCATAATGACTGTACCAATTTACACCTCCACCAACAGTGTACAGGTTTTCTTTTTCTCCACATCCTGGCCAACCTTGTCGTTTCTTGTCTTTTTTATATTAGCCATCCTAACAGGAGTGAGATGATATCTCATTGTGGTTTTGATTTGCATTTCCTTGTTGATAGTGATGTTGAGCATCCTTTCATGTACCTGTTGGCTTTGTATGTTTTCTCTGGAGAAATGTCTATTTAGGTCAGTTGCCTTTTTTCTTTCTTTCTTTTTTTTTTTTTTTTGCAGTTGAGTTCCTTATATATTTTGGATATTAATCCTTTATCAGATATATGGTTTGCAAATATTTTCTCCCAACACATAGGTTGCCTTTTCATTTGCTGATTGTTTCCTTTGCTGAGCAGAAGTTTTTTAGTTTGATGTAGTCCCACTAGTTTCATTTTGCTTTTGTTGCCTGTGATTTTGGTGTCATATACCAAAAAATCATTGCCAATACCAATGGCAAGGAGCTTATCCTCTATATTTTCTTCTAGGAGTTTTATGGTTTCAGGTCTTACATTTAAGTGTTTAATCCATATTGAGTTGAATTTTTATGTGGAGTAAGATAAGGGTCCAATTTCATTATTTTGCATGTGGATATCTAGTTTTCCAATACCATTTATTAAAGAGACTATCCTATCCCCATTGTGTATTCTTGGCACCTTTGTCAAAGATTAGTTGACCATATATGTACAGGTTTATTTCTGAGCTCTCTACTGCTTACATTAGAAAAGAAGAAAGGAGCATGAAAATAAATTTCAATAAATGATTATGTAGAATCAAGATGTTCATCACTTCATTGATACATCCAAATGCCATTTCCCTTGTCCCTGATTAATCTTGTGCCTCTGGAGTTCATGAGTCTTATGCAAGGTCTCTAACATACTAGTCACTTCTTGCTCATCAGCTCATCTCAACATGACTTCATAGATATACAATACCAATGTAATGTTTTGTGAAATGGCTAGATGCTCTAGCCCTGGTGCAGGATTATAAATGTATATTGTTGTCTGCCCCAAGTGAATGCAAACTGCTTCTGATCCTCTCTTCTGATATGGACAGAAAAGAATATGTTAGCCAGATAATTGGAGATTTATCATGTGCCCAAAATAGTGTTGATCTGCTGTAGTGAAGATACCATATCTGCCACAGCAGCTGCAAATGGAGCTACTATTTGGTTGAGTTTGTAGTAGTCCAAACATATTCATCCTCCATGTGTTTTTGTAGAAGCCAAACTGGTAAATGAAATGGACTTCATTTGATACTTAGTCCCCATATGCTCCCACACTTAAAAGTCGTGCATGAAGATGCTTCAATTCTCTGGGTATTAATCTCCACTCAGACCTTGTACCTAACAGTCCTTGAAATATCTAGGTGTCCCTCTTTTCTCAGTGTACAGATACCTGAGCAAATGGCCATAGGTCTCTTTGGAGAAGAATTGGGTAAATCATTATGACACACTTTCTGTAATGTTTCAGAGCCCTTTCTCCTGGAAACTAATCTTCTCTCTCCATCAATGGGTTCTCGGTCTATAAACTGGCTCAGATCCAGAAACTGGACAAAAGATAGTGACTTTTGTTGAGGTGGCTTCCTGCAGCCTCCTGATCATCTATCCTTGGTTTCTTCTAATTGTATAGATTTAGCAGTGCGCTTGATGGCTGCCCATCTTTCCTGCACCCTAGGAATACTGTGTTATATTAACCATATCCATAGATTTCAAGAGGTCAGATTTCTACTCTGACCTTGTTGCTCATTGTGATAATTTCATCTACCTTGCTTCTGACAGTTAAATGTCACCACTTGGCCTCTATTATTTAAGGATCCTAACACCCCAGAGCCTAGTTCCGTAGAAGTATAATCTATTGTGTCTCTGAACTATTCAAGAAGGCCACAACTAAGTTTCCCATTGGTGCTGGTGACCCTCTGTCATCAGTGCAAATCTTTGTTTTGACCTGTGGAGTGTTCTCAAGGCTCTTTTAAGGAACATATTATGTGATAAATTTTTCAGCCTTCATAGCATGTGTACTCTATAGTATACATAGAGTATACTTTAGCATGGTTATTTCTCTGAGCCTTTTGATTCCTTTTATCACCATGTTCCACAGCAGTTCAGATCTTTTTACTTCACCTTGCTTTATTCAAGCTACTAAGAGCTAGCCCAGTAGCATTTTAGCATTGTTCTTTGGGGTCTCTGCTAAGGTATTAAATCCTATATAATAGGAGTATTCCCATATTTTAAAATCTCCCTTATAGAATTTTATGTTCCATCCTATACCTTATCCATTACCCTCAGAATACAGACAGATACATACCTTCCTAGCTCCTATCGATACATGCTGGCTAGGTACTATAACTGCTTTGTGGTATAATTCCTTCAGTATCCTAGAAGGCCTTATAATTCCCTGGTTGGGTTGTGTTGTGACCTAATGCTAATTGTTGATCTGGTGGTAAGGAGAGGAAGTGAGGGTAGATTCTAGGGGGTGGGAGGAGTAGGCACAGTTTGCCTTTCTGTGCTTATCCGCAAGCAACAATCCTTAACACAGGGGGATTGGGTCACTTCTGTAGACTCAGAATATTCAGGGGAATCTTTAAATTCAACATTTTTTCTTTGCATATCGACCCTGATAGCTCCCTCCCATTTCTCAGGGTTTCAGTCCTGAATCAGGGCTCAAACCTTGGCACAGCAGACTTGCCAGGGCTGAGAATTCAACATTCTCTGCTCTGCTACTTTTATAATTAAGTACTGGACCTGATCTTCAGTTTTTGTCAGGCTGAATGAGATGAGAGTCTCTTTATATGCTCCTAAGGAAGATCTCTGGTTTGCACATTTAGCCTTTAATTAGTGCTTAGTCACTTTCAGCTTTTTAATATCTTTCTCTAAAATATCAAATATTCCCAATAATAGCAATCCAATTTCTAAGTCTTCATATTTACTATTCCCCCCATATCTCTCAAACACTGGAGACAATGTACCTACTACTATGTGCCTTGCATTGACATCCCATCCCAGCTCACCACAACTAAAAGTTTTAACAAATATGTGATGGGCTATCAGTGCTCCACCTACCATCAATAATGGGTTTTTCTTTGTCAGATGGTCAGCAAGTGTCCAGCTGAAAACCCCATTTTAGTGCTGCTTCCCAGGACCATACCTGGAACTAACTCCCACAAGATGGGTTTCCCAGAGTATAGGTTCTGAAAAGGTGACCTGTTTGTAGGACGTTTACTGGGGAATACTTCTAGCAACACTTGTGTGGGAACGAGGGAAACAGGATCGAGGAGAGAGAAAAGCTGAATGGTGATGCAGTCACAATGAAGGACCCAGCCAATCCTGCAGGGAGCTCTAGAGCTACAGTGGACATGGAAAGCTGACACACACTTAGGCCAGGGGGCTGGACCCATATACTCTTACTCCAACCAGTTAGTGGATACAGTCTGCCCCCAGAGAGGAAGTCATAATATTAGAACAGGTAGCTCCATTTGTCTGAAGGCAATTTTTGAGGAAGAATTCAGCTATGAACTATCAACATGCAAGACTACTGGCAGCTGGAGTAATTATTGCCTGGATCCTGAGAGGGGAAATGGGGTATGTGGCAGCACACTAGAGTATACATGTATTAATAGAACCACCTGCTGTGCTCCTCCTTAAACACCCTTTCCCCCAACCTTCACTCATGTCCATGCCTCTAGCATCATATCCTGTTCTAATTCCTTGTTTATGAGGTAGTTCTGACTGCTTGCACATCAGATCTCAGATATTCCTGATTAATTAAGAACTATGGAGAGGATGTCTACCTCATTATTCTCAGAAACCTTGGTAGTGTAGACAGAAATAACTTGAGTTTACCTAAGTTACCCAAGATGGGCGTCTACCAAGGTTCTACCCCCAGAAGTGCTCCATATGGGTTTGGAGTGAGTCTAGTAGTTCATGTCCAAAGGAGCAGGTATGTTTAGGTGGTAGAGCTCTGAAACTTGTCTGGATCCAGTAAGGTGCTTACCCACAGCAGCCTAAAGTAGAACAGTGAAGAAGAGTTTAAACTATAGCCAATGAGGGAAGCTGGAGATCAGAGCCAGAAAAAGAGCAGCCATCCTTGAGTCTGAGGGGTAAGGCAAGATCTTAAACATAAAAAAACAAGGAAATTTTTTTCTCTTGGTAACATGCCTAGGTGGCCAGCCTGCCCACCGTCTTCATTAGATTTGTCTTTCTTATTTGGAATTTCTACAGAGAACAGCATGAGGAAGCTGTAGGCAAAAGGATGGAGCACTTAACCAGGAATCCAGAGAAAAATGTCCAGAGAAGCTCAACTCTGTCACTTACTCATTACATCCCATATGGCAAATCACTTAACCTACCTGAGACTCATGTTTTTCTCATATCTAAGATGAAATACGAATACAGTACCCATTTCCCGGAATTGTTGCTGGGATTCAATGAATTAGCAAATATAAAACTGTTTGGCTTCACATTAGTGTCTGCTTTCACACAGATCTATAAGAAGATACTCCTCAGCACATCACAGCACCATAGGCCATCCATAAAAGGGACAACTTTTCAGTTTGTGTTCATAAAAATTAGTTCCTGATTGACTCGTATCTTTTGTAGTAGCTCACTCTCTTGGTTCTCCTATTAACCAACTGTCGAGGTGGTCTCATGAGGTCTCTTCACTGATCAATAGCCTCTGGCTGCATTTCCTGCTTTGGCTACTGAACCTAGGGTTATTACTCTGCTCTCTCTCTCTCTCTCTCTCTCTCCCTCCTTCCCTCTCTCTCTCTCTCTCTCTCTCTCTCACTCTTCTCTCACTTACATGCTTAGAGTTTACCTGCCCTCCCTCCCAGCACAGCCAGAGATACTGCAGTTTCCTTCTTCCTCAAAAACAAGATCTTCCCTCTTTAAGGGTTCTACTGAAGTTCACGCTGGAAAAAGAGGAGACATCAAATATAATAGACTTCAAGGAGTATCAGTGGATTACAGAACACAGAGTTTTCACCATCTCCATTATCTATGATTCCAAACTCCCTTCTGAGGTGGGTCTTTGCCCCCAGTAGGTGGGGCCTCCCCTTTCCTCCTACCATCCATTTCTTGATTGCCACCTGAGGGTATATCCTACATCCCTTGAAAGCTCCTCTTCTCTTTTGAACACATGCAATGCCCTAAATATCCCTTTGTCTAGTGGCCAGTGGGCATCTCCGAGGCAATCCAGACAGAGTGACCCCTTACTCACTAAACCTCTGGGTATTTCATTGCTCACACTGCTCCTCACAGTCTGTGGCTCCTCTCCTGCTTAGTTTTTCCAGTTTATAGCAAAATTTACCCTGTTTTCCAACTCTCAATCTTCCTGCTTTATGTCTGTATTCTGACTAGTGTTCTTCGATTCAGAGGGCGCTTGGCCATATGTATACATATAGCAGATTCACACTGTTATACAGCAGAAACTAACACAATGTTGTAAAGCAATTATACTCCAATAAAGATGTTAAATAAAAAAAAAAACCAAGGCACAATCTTTGACCTTTTCCATACCCGCAACTATTCTAGCACCAAAGAATACTAATGTATGCTCTCTCCTGGAAGAGGAGTGGAATTGGTCACAGACACAGTTCTAATACACTCCCTAGACACAGCCATGTACAGGACCCGAGCTGGCCTCACTGCAACCATCTCCATGGAAACTAGAAAAAGTATGCATCTTGAACAGCCTGAGGTCAGGTCCCTGTGGCACATATATTTTCCACACTGAATGATGCAGGTGAAAATGACTCAAGTAACAGTGACACAGGCTAAGTCCTAGATGGACCTGCTTCTCCCCAGCCAACCATCAAAGGTCACACTGAGTTTTCTCAATTTGCCATACTACTACCAAATGACTGAATGTTATCATAGACTTTCTTAGCCTCACTATCCAACTAGCTAAATTCTGAAAGAGGAAAAAGTTTTGAGAATTAATGGCCTTTTTTCTCCATCACCCAGCATGAAATGCCCTGACCCATGGGGCCATCCATCCATTCAGAAATGAAACAATTTTGTGTGAAAAGAATCTGCAGAATACTGCACTGCTATGTTGTTCTTGCCTCACTCCTATGTGAACAGCCTTGTGACTGAGCTACCCAGTGCTGTAGAAAGAGCCACTGTCAAAGTGACATCAGTAAGATGATGACATAGGTTGTTCATGATTTTGGTCCCCCTTACAAGAAGACCAACTAGCCGCTATCCATAGAAGACTCCATTGTGAAAATCCCAGAACCCAGGGACGAGGCTGAAGCACCTCCTTGGACCACAGAGACTGAGACAGACCACATTGGAAGGATAGGAGGAGCAGTTTCACTTTGACCACATCACCCTTCCCCCAGGCCAGCAAGAGTGCTACACTGAGAGGGCCCCCTGGGCCTATGGTTCCTCCAGTGGGAAAAGAGAGCCCAAAGTATTACAAAACACTTCCAGGAAGGCCCACTCGAGTGTCGCCTCATGGGGATCACTGGGTGAATCTGTGGGGTTCAACCGCCAGGGATCAGATAGGGACTGAGAAAGGGGACAGGGCTTAACAGCAACCAGCACTCAGCTCATACAACTCAATAGCAGAAAAACAAATACTTCAATTTAAAAATGGGCAAAGGACCTGAATCTATGTCTTTCCAAAGAAGACATGCAAATGGCCAACAGGTACATGAAAATGTGTTCAACAGCACTATCATTAGGGTAATGCAAATCAAATCCATAATGAGGTATCACTTCACACCCGTTAGGATGGCTATTATCAGAAAGACAAGAGATGTGTGCTGGTGAAGATATGGAGAGAAGGAAACCTTCGTACCCTCTGGATGGGAATGAAATTGGTATAGTCACTATGGAAAACAGTATGGCGGTTCCTCAAGAAATAAAAAAACAGAGCTACCATATGATCCAGCAATCCCATTTCTGGGTATTTCTCCAAAGGAAAGGAAATCACTATCTCAAAGAGATATCTGCACTCCCATGTTCATTGAAGCATTACTTACAATACCAAGGCATGGAAACATCCTTAGGTGTTCAATGACAGATGAATGGATAAAGACAATGTTACATATACATACAATGAAATAGTCAGCCATAATAAAGAAATTTTTGCAATTTGCTACAACATGGATGAAACTTGAGGGGATTAAGGTAAGTGGCCTAAGTCAGACAGAGAAAGACAAATACTGTATGATCTCACTTATATGTGGAATCTTAAAAAACTGAACTTATAGAAACAAAGAGTAGATTGCTGGTTGCCAGAGGCAGGGGTAGGGGCTGAGGGAAATGGGTGAAGATGGTCAAAGGTTATAAACTTCCAGTTATAAAAATAAATAAGTTTGAGGGAAGTAATGTACAGCATGGTGACTATAGTTAACAGTACTATATTGTGTACTTGAAAGTTGTTAAGAGAGTAGATCTTAAAAGTTCTCACCACAAAAACAAGTAACCGTGTGAGGTGATGGATGTGCTAAGTAATCTTTAATGTGGTCATCATTTTGCAATATATACATAGATCAAATCACATTGTACACTTTAAACTTACACAGTGTCATATGTCACTTATATCTCAATAAAGGTTTCTCAAGAAAGAGCCACTGTCTGTAGGAACTAAATTTCAAAATATTCAAAGGGACTCTGGGTGACCTGCATGTAGTACACAACATGTTCAAGTTATGGAAATGCGTGATCCACAAACCTAAAGGGCAGAGAAAGCCCGGGAGAACCTGAAGACCTAGTTTGTCTAATTATGACCCTAAAGGGCCAATAGGTGATGGTTTCCCTGAACTCTGTTTTCATTCAATCTAGGACTGTGTTCCACTTTGTCATGGTGGATACACTACTCAGGACTCTTGACCTTGGAGGCTGTATTGTATCAGCCAGAATCCTTGAGGGAAACAGGTATCACACTCACACTGGGTAATTTGAGAAGAGTTTAATAAAGTGACCATTAATAAAAGTGTTGGCAAGATTTAGAGAAACTTACCAGGTTTAGTGCAATATTGCTTTACTGACAAGAGGGAAGAGACATTACCATGCCTAGACCTAAAGGTATAAGGGGGTGGTATCTAGAACCCAGAGAAGGTAACTCTGTATTCAGGTAACTTGAGAGGAGCTGTGGCCTTCAGTAGGCAAACTGAAGTCAACAATGGCGACTCATCAGGGAAGAAACCAGGAGAATAAATACTCAGTCTTCAATTTCTCCCCACATGCCAATATCCTGCCTATGTCTCCCATTCGCCAAATCCAAGCAGGAACCAAAAGGTAAGGAAGTCCTTTGTTGCAGACAACAGAGGTCATCCTCCCTGGGTCTAGAGCAGGGTGGAAAATGAATTGGAAAGAAAAATGAAAATATGCACCATGTACACACTCCTTAGATATGGATTAAGTCTCTGGCCTTCCCTGTCTCTCTGATGCTATCGTTTCACAGGCAGCTGTTGAAAGCTTGTCTTTCACATTGTTTCTGCCTACACTGTGTATGGTGAATTCCTCTTCCTGCAATTCCACCAGAGATGAGAACAGCAATGGGTCTTCCTTCTGTAAAGGGCTCTTCACTTTCTAGAGTTTAGGTCATTGGATTATCTTGTCTTCAGCTCACTAATGTGCCTTTTTTAAACTATGATTGCATACATTATTTAGTTTATTTTGGTTCGATAATAAGAGTGAGTTTCATGAGACTTTCTATATCTGAACTGGTAGCAAAAATTGGATTCGGGATGTATTTTGAAGATAGAGCTAACAGAGTTTGCTGAAAGACTGAATGTGTAGTATGAAAAAAGAGAAGACTATTTCTGGTTTGTAAATAAGTTCATTTGTACCATTTTTTTAGCTTCTACATATAAGCGATATCATATGATATTTGTCTTTTCTCTGTCTGACTTACTTCACTCAGTATGACAATCTCTAGGTCCATCCAGGTTGCTGCAAATGACATTATTTCCTTCATTTTTATGGCTGAGTAATATTCCATTGTATTTATGTACCACATCTTCTTTATAGCACAGGGAACTCTACTCAGTACTCTGTAATGACCTATATGGGAAAAGAATCTAAAAAATAGTGGGTATATGTATATGTATAACTGATTCACTTTGCTGTACACCTGAAACTAACACAATATTGTAAATCAACTATACTCCAATAAAAAATTTTTTTAAAAAGGAAGAAACAAACAACAAAAAAGAGAAGAGTCAAAAATGGTTATTTTGGGCTTGAGCAATTAGAAGAATGAAGTTGCTATGTAACTTCAATGCGGCAGACTGTGGGAGCATTAGGTTGGAGAAAGGGGTGGGGGAGAAGAGTGTGAGGTAGAGAACAGAAATACAACTGCTCATCTTCAGAAATTTTACATTTATTTGTGTTTAGATAATATTATCTTATATTGATTAAGTACTTACTGTGCACCAGACACTAGGTTAGGTGCTATACCTGGATTGATTTCTTTAATCCTCACAAAAATTCTATGAGGTAAATGCTATAATCATTATCAATTTTGCAAATTAAAAGATAGAATATTGGAGAGCTGATGTGACGGGCATGAATAGTAGCGGCTGAGTGAGGCTTTGAACCAAGACTTTCTGTCTCCAGGACTCATGTTTATGTAGAAAGGTTTACTCTTCTCTACCATATATGACACAGGAGTCTGTAAGGGAGACTGACCTTCTTCTAATTCACCAAGGCTGCTTCGTAACTACTATTCCTTTACTATTGTGTAAAACTTTCCTGCCTAGGAGAGTTGTAACAACACATTGTCCCTTCTCACCTTTCACAGTTCTGTTCAATGTCATTTACCAACCACATTAATCAATGGCCTTGGCATCTGGGCTTCTCTCTGTTCTAAGTTCTGCTACTGTCCAATCTGTCATTCTAAGCTCTCCATCCCATGATATCAACTGTAGGACTTATCTGCATTTGAATACCACTTCAGTCACCCCTATTCATGGTCATGTCTTGGACCTTGTCACCACCCATTAATGTCCTAGCACACTGCTCTTCCACCACCTTAGACCTCTGTAGTCCCCTAACCACTTTCCATTTTCCCCTGTTTGCAAACCCCTCCCTCCTTCCTCATCCTGAAGCCTGCATTCATTCACCTGCACTGTACTCACAAATCCCTACAACTGTGTTTTCTGTTCCTCCAGCTTAAGTACATCTCCCTTTCAAAATCAAACCCCAGTATCAGTCTCATATCCATAGTTCTCTTCTCCTGTGTCTGAGTTTCTGGAAACTGCTGGAGAAGAAGTCTGCAGGTATCATTCAAATTCAGAGTATCCAAACTCAGCTGAGCTTCGATGATCCTCCTTTTGGCTTGTTTCAGGTCAGTGCCCAGTTCCATCCTAACATTCTAGCAACTAATATTCCAAATATGTGTGACTCCCTTCAAGACTTCCAACCCAATTTCTATCCCCTATATTCTCAACCGGTAACTTTGAATATTATATCATTGATACAATTAAAGTGACTAGGTATAAACTCCAACTTCCCTCCATGTGTCACCTATTTAACTATAAACCAGGAACCTGCAACACCAGGTTCTACGTGGTTGTATTTTCTTTCCCACTAATATATCTACTTGTCTTCTTGGTCACACCACCTCCCTTCTCTTCCAGGATTTCTATTCATTAATTACTCATTTTAATTTCCTGTAATTTCAACCTCTCACTCTCTACTGGCTTCTTAAATAAGATGTCTTCACTTGCTCAAATTACTCAACTCCCATTTACTCCAAATCTATGACTTCAACACTCATGCTTCCATGAGTGAGCACACCTCAAACGAACCTTACTTGACCTTTCACAACCTTAGATGGTTGTTGAATATGACTTTCTGGACGCTTTCTCTTCCCTGGGCTCCGTGGCACCACTATCTCAGGGTTTTACTCTTATGTCCTTATCTGCTGCTTTTCCTTCCCTTTTACTGGAATCTCTTTCTAACCCCATTACTTAAATGTTGTTATTTTTCAGAGGCCTGCCCTTTCCAGGACTTATTATCTTCTCCGACTATACCAGCTTTTTTCAACTGACTATGTTCCAAAATCACCTGTGTAACCTTTTTTAAAAAGTTTAACCAGACTCCATACCTAGAAATTGGGACCAATAGACTTATTTTCCATCTTTCCTTACTTTCCTTTTCTCCTTCCTTCCTTCTTCCCTCCCTCCCTCCCTCCCTCACTTCCTTCCTTCCTTCCTTTTTCCTTATTTTATTCCTTCCACCATTCCTCCCTACCTCTTTCTCATTCTCTGTAACTCTCTCTCCTGTCATCTCTCCCTACCTCTCTTCCACCTAACTGATAACTAAACTTTCATTGAATACTATATATTTTAGATATTGCATTCTGCACAGTGGGAATGCAGCAAACATTGTAAACCCATGTACACTGCTTTAGAGGACATTGTAAAAAGAATCTAAAACTGAATGTGAAATCTCCTTTTTGTACCCCAGTCAAATCTTGTCCACCCTAATCATGAGCATAAATTTGAACCCAGGTTAAGATGGTGAATCTGATGCCTAGGTTGCTATCCCCCTGGTGCATTTTTGAGATTGGGGAAATGCTGAGGCATGTGAATCACATGGTCAATTCTGCATAGTCTATTAGGAAGCAGATAATGTGCATATGTAGCCAAAGGCTTTACCACAACTCTGATTTTCCCATAACAAACTTTGCAATGGAACTAAGAAGACGTGTTCTCATATACTGGAGAGGAGAAACAAGAGTAGCATGAACACCTCACACCTCATGGGATAACTACGATTAAATATATATATATACATATATATATATATAAAGTAATAAATGCTGGTGAGAATGTGGAGAAACTGGAACACTTGTTCACTGTTGGTGGGAATGTAAGTGGTAAAGTCGCTATGGAAAACAGTATGGTGGTTGTTTTGAAAAATTAAAAACAGAACTACCATATGATCCAGCAATCCTACTCTTGGGTATATATCCAAAAGCATTGAAAGAAAGGTCTTGAAGAAATATTTGCACACCGTGTTCATAAAAGCATTAGTCACAATAGCCAAGAGGTGAAAACAACCCAAATGTTCATCAACAGATAACTGGATAAATAAAATGCAGTATATGCAAACAACAGAATATTATTCAGCCTTTTAAAAAAAGGAAATTCTTTCACATGCTATAGCATGGATGAACCTTGAAGACATTATGCTAAGTTAAATAATGCAGTCACAGAAAGACAAATACTGTTTGATTCCACTTATCTGAGTGTCTAGAGTAGCCAAATTCACAGAAACAGAAAGTAGAAGGGTGATTACCAGGGCCTGGGGGGAGGGAGAAATGGAGAGTTGATACAATATTGAAAATACGGCGTGGAAACCCCAAAGTGACTAAAGTTACATTTCTGCCTCTCTGTCAAAATTGGGGCTCAAAGTAGAAATAAGTTTAATTATTTATTTTTAAAATACTTATATTTCTGGTAGGCTGTGGATTGAGAGTCATAATGAGATGGAAAATTGCAATATGACACAAATCATACCTTATAAGAATGCTCATGAGAATCGTCTTCACTATTCGTATCAGTTTCGGTTCTTTCGCCAGTGGGTCTTGAAGGTGGCAAGAAACAGACACTCTGCAATAAATATTCCAGTTTACTGTCTCTGATTATTCACATGGAATATAAATGCGTGAGAAATGAGTGAGCTCTGGAAAAAGTGGTTATAAAAATTTGGGAGCTATATGTAAAGAAATGAGGACCTGGAAGTGAAATGTGATAGGTTTTTGTAACCTATCGTGCTTAACAATGGACCTAGGATTGGCTCTAGCGTTTCCAACAGGGCCAGGTGCAGTGGATGTCACAGAAAAACCACCTTGAATCTCTTACATGATGGTTTGCACTGGTTAGCACTGCTTGTACATAGAAACCACAGAACCAGGAGGAGCTTCAAGATGGCGGAAGACTAAAACGCGGAGATCACCTTCCTCCCCACAAATACATCACAAATACAACTACATGTGGAACAACTCCTACAGAACACCTACTGAACGCTGGCAGAAGACCTCAGACCTCCCAAAAGGCAAGAAACTCCCCACGTACCTGGGGAGGTCAAAAGAATAAAGAAAACACAGAGACAAGAGAATAGGGACGGGCCCAGCACCAGTGGGAGGGAGCTACGAAGGAGGAAAAGTTCCCACACACTAGAAGCCCCCTCGCGGGCGGAGAGTGCGGGAGGCGGAGAGGGGAAGCTTCGGGGCCGCGGAGGAGAGCACAGCAACAGGGGTGCAGAGGGCAAAGCGAAGAGATTCCCGCACAGAGAATCAGGGCCGACCGGCACTCACCAGGCCGAGAGGCTTGTCTGCTCAACGGGCGGGGCGGGCAGGGCTGGGAGCTGAGGCTCGGGCTTCGGTCGGATCCCAGGGAGAGGACTGGCGGCTTGAACACAGCCTGAAGGGATTAGTGCACCACGGCTAGCTGAGAAGCAGTCCAGTAAAAAGGTCTGGAGCTGCCGAAGAGGCAAGACTTCTTCTTGACTCTGTGCTTCCTGGTGCACGAGGAGAGGGGATTCAGAGCGCTGCTTAAAGGAGCTTCAGAGACTGGCGCGAGCCTTGGCTATCAGCGCGGACCCCAGAGACGTGCATGAGACGCTAAGGCTGCTGCTGCCGCCACCAAGAAGCCTGTGAGCAAACACCAGTCACTATCGACACCTCCCCTCCCAGGACCCTGTGCAGCCCGCCACTGGCAGGGTCCCGTGATCCGGGGACAACTTCCCCGGGAGAACGCACTGCGCGCCTCAGGCTGCTACAACGTCACGCCCGCCCCTTCCGGCCGCAGGCCCGCCCTGCACTACGTGCCCCTCCCTCCCCCCCCTACCCCGACCTGAGTGAGCCAGAGCCCGCGAATCAGCGGCTCTTTAACCCCGTCCTGTCTGAGTGAAGAACAGACGCCCTCAGGCGACCTACACGCAGAGGCGGGGCCAGATCCAAAGCTGAGCCCCGGGAACTGTGAGAACAAAGAAGAGAAAGGGAAATCTCTCCCAGCAGCCTCAGGAGAAGCGGATTAACTCTCCACAATCAACGTGATGTACCCTTCATCTGTGGAATACCTAAATATCCAACAAATCATCCCAAATTCAGGAGGTGGACTTCGGGAGCAATGATATATATATTTTTTTCCCTTTCTCTCGTTTTGTGAGTGTGTATGTGTATGCTTCTGTGTGTAATTTTGTCTGTATAGCTTTGCTATTACCATTTGTCCTAGGGTTCTGTCTGTCCATTTTTTGTTTTGTTTTTCTTAGGATAGTTTTTAGCACTTGTTATCATTGGTGGATTTGTTTTTTGGTTTGGTTGCTCTCTTCTTCCTTCCTCTCTTTCTTTTTTTTAATTACTTTAAAAATTTTTTAATAATTATCTTTTATTTTTCATTTTTTATTTTTTATTTTTCATTTTAATAACGTTTTTATTTTATTTTATTTTATTTTATCTTCTTCTTTCTTTCTTTCTTTTTTATTCTCCCTTTTACTCTGAGCCTTGTGGATAACAGGCTCTTGGTGCTCCAGCCAGGCATCAGGGCTGTGCCTCTGAGGTGGGAGAGCCAAGTTCAGGACACTGGTCCACAAGAGACCTCCCAGATCCACATAATATCAAACAGCAAAAACCTCCCAGAGATCTCCATCTCAACGCCAAGACTGAGCTCCAATCAATGACCAGCAAGCTACGGTGCTGGACACCCTATGCCAAACAACTAGCAAGACAGGAACACAACCCAACTGATTAGCAGAGGGGCTGCCTAAAATCATAATAAGGGCCACAGACACCCCAATACACACCTCCAGAAGTGGACCTGCCCACCAGAAAGACAAGATCCAGCCTCATCCACCAGAAAACAGGCACTAGTACCCGCCACCAGGAAGCCTACACAACCCACTAAACCAACCTTAGCCACTGGGACAGACACCAAAAACAACGGGAACGACAAACCTGCAACCTGAGAAAAGGGGACCCTAAACACAGTAAGTTTAGCAAAATGAGAAGACACAGACACACACAGCAGATGAAGGAGCAAGGTAAAAACCCACCAGACCTAACAAATGAAGAGGAAATAGGCAGTCTACCTGAAAAAGATTTCAGAATAATGATAGTAAAGATGATACAAAATCTTGGAAATAGAATGGAGGAAATACAAGAAACGTTTAACAAGGACCTAGAAGAACTAAAGAGCAATCAAACACTGATGAACAACACAATAAATGAAATTTAAAATTCTCTAGATGGGATCAATAGAAGAATAACTGAGGCAGAAGAACAGATAAGTGACCTGGAAGATAAAATAGTGGAAATAACTACTGTAGAGCAGAATAAAGAAAAATGAATGAAAAGAATTGAGGACAGTCTCAGAGACCTCTGGGACAACATTAAACGCACCAACATTCGAATTATAGGGGTCCCAGAAGAAGAAGAGAAAAAGAAAGGGACTGAGAAAATATTTGAAGAGAGTATAGTTGAAAACTTCCCTAATATGAGAAAGGAAATACTTAATCAAGTCCAAGAAGCACAGTACCATACAGGATAAATCCAAGGAGAAAAACGCCAAGACACATATTAATCAAACTATCAAAAATTAAATACAAAGAAAAAATATTAATAGCAACAAGGGAAAACAACAAATAACACACCAGGGAATCCCCATAAGGTTAACAGCTGATCTTTCAGCAGAAACTCTGCAAGCCAGAACGAAGTGGCAGGACATACTTAAAGTGATGAAATGGAAAAACCTACAACCAAAATTACTCTACAAGCAAGGATCTCATTCAGATTCTATGGAGAGAACCATAATTCAAAAAGATACAATGTAAATACTGCTGGCTACTGTAAATACTGCTGCACAATGTTCACTGCAGCAGTATTTACAGTAGCCAGGACATGGAAGCAACCTAAGTGTCCATCAACAGATGAATGGATAAAGAAGATGTGGCACATGTATACAATGGAATATTACTCAGCCATAAAAAGGAACGAAACTGAGTTATTTGTAGTGAGGTGGATGGACCTAGAGACGGTCATACAGAGTGAAGTAAGTCAGAAAGAGAAAAACAAATACCATATGCTAACACATATATATGGAATCTAAAAAAGAAAAAAATGGTTAGAAGAACCTAGAGGCAAGACGGGAATAAAGACACAGACCTACTAGAGAATGTACTTGAGGATACGGGAAGGGGGATGGGTAAGCTGGGACAAAGTGAGAGAGTGGCATGGACATATATACACTACCAAACATAAAATATATAGCTAGTGGGAAGCAGCCGCATAGCACAGGGAGATCAGCTATATGCTTTGTGACCACCTAGAGGGGTGGGATAGGGAGGGTGGGAGGGAGGGAGACGCAAGAGGAAAGAGATATGGGGACATATGCATATGTATAACTGATTCACTTTGTTATAAAGCAGAAACTGACACACCATTGTAGAGCAGTTATACTCTAATAAGATGTTAAAAAAAAAAAACCAAACAAACAAAGATGGGCAGAAGACCTAAATAAACATTTCTCCAAAGAAGATATACAGATTGCAAACAAACACATGAAAGGATGCTCAGCATCATTAATCATTAGAGAAATGCAAATCAAAACTACAATGAGATATCATCTCACACCGGTCAGAATGGCCATCATCAAAAAGTCTAGAAACAATAAATGCTGGAGAGGGTGTGGAGAAAAGGGAACACTCTTGCACTGCTGGTGGGAATGTGAATTGGTTCAGCCACTATGGAGAACAGTATGGAGGTTCCTTAAAAAACTACAAATAGAACTACCATATGACCCAGCAATCCCACTACTGGGCATATACCCTGAGAAAACCAAAATTCAAAAAGAGTCATGTACCAAAATGTTCATTGCAGCTCTATTTACAATAGCCCGGAGATGGAAACAACCTAAGTGCCCATCATCGGATGAATGGATAAAGAAGATGTGGCACTTTATACAATGGAATATTGCTCAGCCATAAAAAGAAATGAAATTGAGTTATTTGTAGTGAGGTGGATGGGCCTAGAGTCTGTCATACAGAGTGAAATATGTCAGAAAGAGAAAAAATACCGTATGCTAACTCATATATATGGAATTTAGAAAACAAACCAAAAAAATGCTCATGAAGAACCTAGGGGCAAGACGGGAATAAAGACGCAGACGTACTAGAGAATGGACTTGAGGACACAAGGAGGGGGAAGGGTGACCTGGGACGAAGTGAGAGAGTGGCATGGACATATATACACTACCAAATGTAAAATAGATAGCTAGTGGGAAGCAGCCGCATAGCACAGGGAGATCAGCTGGGTGCTTTGTGACCACCTAGAGGGGTGGAATAGGGACGGTGGGAGGGAGACGCAAGAGGGAAGGGATAGGGGGATATATGTATATGTATAGCTGATTCACTTTGTTATAAAGCAGTAACTAACGATAAAGTTGTTAAAGAAAAGAAAAATACTTAGGTCCAGGAACCAAAGTGTAGTAGAAGGAGTGGCTCCAATGACCATCAGTCCAATGACACACTTGTGGAATATACCTCATTCCTGCAAATTTAAGCTATGCTGGTTTTGAGATACTGGTTCCAAGGTTGGGGGCCACTTCCACTTGATGACACACACAGTAAATGCTTCAATGAACCAGAAACTGCAATTCCCATCTTGCAAATTTAGGCTCCTAATGACAATGGAACAACAGGCAAAGAAAGAAAATTTTATACTTACTGAGGTAATCACCCTAATTTATTCCAGGAGTTAGGGCTGCTACTTTACTCAGAGATAGGGAGAATTATGTTTGGAACTCAGACGATCCACTGAAACATCTCTTAATATATCTATTCCCAACAATAACTGTGAATACCCAACTGCAGCCCAAATACCCAACCACGGCCCAAAAAGGGAAAGGCAACTGAGTGCTCAAACCCCTCTGGGATGAAGGTCAGGGTCACCCCACCAAGCAAGAAACCTAAATTAGCCAAGGTGCTAGTTTATTATGAGGAAAGTATTAATATGGTGGTCATATAGGTAGATGATTAATATAAATTACTGTTCTGTCTTGGGCCATATAGAATAGCAGGAACTGTATCTTGGTGTAATAACCCTTATTAGACCTTTTCCAAAACGTACAAATGGCCACCATCTTGCAGGACTGCTCCCTCATGCAGGAAAAAAATGAAGACATGTTCTCACGAGACTGGAGGTTCCAAATGATAGTATCAAGGGGTGGATTATATCATCCTGAATTTATGCCCCTCTTCAGTTTACACAAGAGAAGTGATTGGCACGCCAGGTCCTGGGCCACTTGCTCAAAGGTGATCTCTGGCTGTAACCACTATCACCTTGTCTCCTAACATCACCAACTCTCATAGCCTTCCTTGGGAGGAGATCTAGGCTCCAGTAGAGCCCCTTCATGCCTGTTTCAACGGAAACGAGAGCAGCTTCAGCACAAGGTCTGATCCTATCAATCACACTCATAGAAACTCTGGCTTTTTCCACCTCTTCCAGCCTCAAATGAAGTGGTATTCCATGGGCTGTAGGTTCTGACTTTCCAATGATTACTTGAAAGGGGGATGGGAGTGACACAACCTGGAAGTTCAAGGGAGTTAATCAGCTGAACCAAGGTGTAGTGGTTCCATAGTGCTTATCCAGACACATCCAATGTGAACAAGCAACCAGCTGTGTTTTCTCATGAAACTGTAGGAATCTCTGTAATGTGCTGCTTCGTATTGCTTTCTCTCCCTCCTTGCCTCATTTCGTTTCTCTGCTCACTCTTAGCTTCTCTAGAATTGCAGCCCTTCCCTCAATAAGCCCTTAGCACAAAAGCTTTGCTTCCATTTCTGCTTCCTAGTAAACTCAGGCTAAGACACACTCCTATATTTCTTTGTCATCAGCACCATACCTCCAGTTTCACAGGTCACAAACCTTAAGGGTGTTCCTGGACACTTCCCTGCTGTTCAATCCCCATAACCACTCCAGATCACCTACCAGCAAGGTCTAAACACTGAAACCTGGTGAACAATGACCTCCGTGCTGCAGCTTCTACCATCTCTATAACCACTTCTCTTATGCTTTTCCTCCTTTTGAGGTTCCTCCCAGCTACCACGATCTACTTGCAGGATGTTGTATGCCTCCTTCTATACATCTTCTCATGAGCCTCCTAAACTCACTACTCTCTGTTCACAGCATCTCCTAAAAAACTACTCATCACTCAAGATGAAGTCCATAGGTCTCATCTTCTATGAAACTATACCTGACACTGTTGCTAGAGAGATAGAATTAAAAACACACACACACAACTAAAACTTACATAGTCCTTACTCTACTTTCCTGGGTGCTTTGCATGTGATATGCTCGCTTAGTCCTTACAACAATCCCATAAATTACATACCGTGATTATCCCCCCATCACAGATAAGGAAACTGAGACACAGAGAACTTAGGTCACATAGGTAGTCCAGTCTTTAAGTGAGTATCTATGTTCTTAAAAATTGCACTCTCCTGCCACACCATCAGACAAGTCTGCATGGCCAGGCATGCTGTATTCTCTGTGTCCTATCACAGCATGATGCTGATTACCTTCTGTGTTCATACGAGTGCCTCCCAAGTAGACTGTTGCTAGAGTTTGAGATGTTGAAATCATTGCTGTGTGCCTAGCAGAGAGCACAGAGTAGGTACCTGGTAAATATTTGCTGAATTAATTCATTAATCTGCTACAATTTTTAAGAATGGCGGGTCGTGGTTAAACATTTAATAACTGGAATAGGCAAGGCCTGAACTCAAATATTTTTATACAAACCCAGTGCTTTTCCTGAGTGTTAACATTGGCTCATCTGTTTCTGTGCTACATAAGGTGAAATATCAGGAACAATTTTGAATTTTCTCATTCTTCTGTCCCAGGGACCAGGTAAAACAGCTACATCTATTGAATTCTTGAGAGAGATGACCAAGCTCGGGCAAAATTTTATAGACCCAAAGTTGTACTTTATCTGATTAGATTCATTCTAACAGAAAATAAGATTAAACAAGCTATCTAATTTAAAGAAAAGTTACAGTCTGCTCTGGCCGTATAGCTGATTCACTTTGTTATATATCAGAAATTATCACATCATTGTAAAGCAATTATACTCCAATAAAGATGTTAAAACAATAAATAAATAAACAATCTGCTCTGGCCAATGAATTGGATCTCCAGTATGTTAAAGAGAGTAGTACCAAGCATTGCAAAAGTCCTTACCTTTGACGTTAAAGGATCCTTCACCTCCCTCAGTAACCGTGTATCATAATCTTTGGAAATAGCCCTTGGTAATCCTCTTAATAGGATTTACTAACATTTGAATCTATTAATATATGTCCTTTAGTCGAATCTTTGAAGCTCACTGAAAGTGTTATTAATGTATTTTGCCACTCAGACAATTTAATAGAATGGTCCAAAATTAAAATCGTTGTCACATCTGGGAAATAATTACAATCTTTTGTATAAGCAAATGATCATGCAAACAATGACTGAACTTCTAATATATACTAAATATTGTGCCTAGCACAGGTGGAAACAAAAGAAGCTCCATGAGTGTGTGGATGCTGTTTTAACTCACCATTGTCTGTGAATAATTAAGCACAGTGCTTGGCAAGTAGCAGGTACTCTACTCAAAAATATTGACATAATATATAAATAAAATAGGACAAATGCATGGCCCCTGCTCTTGAAAATATTGCAATATATAATATTTGAACCTCAAGAATCTATCTATCTTGAGCCCATGGACAAGCTCACATTCCACAACTGTACATGAGCATTTGTGGGGCCACTAGGCCAAGCCAGGAGAGCCAATTAGGTATGATATGATATGAATAGCACTATGACATGTGGTGTTGTAGGGAGAGGACAAGATTGTGGAAAAGAAAAATGACCTAGGTGTGCTCAGGGGTCTTACAATACTCACTGTAGGAGGTTCCATTTCTCTCTAATTTATCCCTTTGGAAAAGAGAATATGGCTGGGGAATAAGGCTGCTCATTTGTAAAGAGTTCAAATCTCACATATTGTAGCTTGAGCCATTCTGTGAACTCTGTGACCCAGAGGAAGATCTTCGCAGAGAGCCATGACATAGTGAGTGCTTCCAGCTGAGCTCTGTATCGGCATCTTGCAGTCATCATTGCACATAACACTCAGGCCCAGAAACAGGACTGAGGAAGTGGGTGAGAGGAGAGAAGCTTAGCGTTGGGTGGGAAGTGGATGGGGGAGGGGGATGGGCATCAAATGTTCTCTAAAGGAAGGACTGGCCCCCCCACCTTGGTGGCTCTGTCCTAGGACTTGGTGGGTACAATGACCCACAAGCAGGGGCCTCAGCAGCCTATTCTCTGCTTACAAAGGCATCTCTGGGCTGGAGCTGGGCTGACAAAGTGACTTATCTTGAGAAGTTTAGGCCATCCCAGAGCTCAGAGAACAGGATTTGGGTAAATCCCTGCCATATCTTTCCAATGCCAATGTTAAGCAGTTGGGGTGGAGGTGAGGAACTGAGCCGCCATATCACAGACGTGTGAAAGCAAAAGGAGAGAGCTGATCTGAAAATGGCAAGATTGAGAAGACAAATGGTCCTGGTCTGGAAACAGAAGGGATATGTGGTCTGGAAACAGAAGGGTCTGGAAACAGAAGGGATATGTTCCATCAATCCTTGAATGTTAGATTTGCCCTACCTACTAATATGCCTCAAAAGACAAGGAGATATTCCACATTTTGTTTATCCATTCACCAGCCATAAAAGGGAATGAAGAACTGATCCAGACTACTACATGGATGAATTTTGAAAACATCATGCCAAGTGTAAAGAAGTCAGACACAAAACGGCACATATTGTATGATTCCATTCATAGGCAGTGGCAAGAACAGGCAAATTCATAGACACAGAAAGCGGATTAGTGGTTGTCAGGGGTTGGGGATAGGGGTGGGAAATTGGGAATGAGAGCTTAACGAGTATGGGGTTTCTTTCCGGGGTGATGGAAAGGCCTAGAATTAGATAGTGGTGATTGTTGCAAAGCTTTGTGAATATACTAAAAACCACTGAATTGTGCATTCTAAAAAGGGTGAACTTTATGGTATGTGAATTATATCTCAATTTTGTAAAAAAAAAAAAAAAAAAAAAAGCAGTAAGAAACTGCAGGACAGATACAAAAAGGAAATTGCAGATCACCCTGAACTTTGTGCACAGTACGGTGCAGCAGGTCAGCCTTTGGGAACCCTGTGGTCTCTAACTGGCCATTATCAAGCAGCATTGTACCCTTGGTGCGCACAGCACCTGCTGGGTGGAAGCTTGGCTAGGGTCCCAGGAGCAGCATTTTATGCATGGGCCCTAAAGCTGTGCTCCCAGGGTCAAATATTTACACCAAAGGGGATGGCTTTCTATCCGTGGGTGGAGGGAGTTTCTACTTTCTGTCATATGTTCGCAGAGAACACTGGGACTCGAGTAATTTGCTGTCAGGCCTGTCTCAACCCAGAGCATAGCAGCAGCAACACCAACACCAGGGCTTTGTAGAAAACTAGGGCCAAAAATCACTTAGCAACCACCAGACACAGTTTATGAAACCAGGGACAAATCCCAAAGACAAAAACCAGGAGCTCTAAATGGGAAATGCCGAGAGAGAGAGAGAGAGAGAGAGAGAGAGAGAGAGAGAGAGAGAGAGGGAGAGAGAATTTCTGTGGCCTTACTGTGAGAGTCCAAGATGACAAATTAAAATAACTGACATATATGCCAGGTATTGTCATAAGTGTTTGAGAAACACAGATTCATTTCATTTCCATAGTAACTCCATGAGGTAGGTACTATTACGGTCCTCATGGTATATATGAGGACACATAGGCACAGAGAGGTTAAGTAACTAGGTCAAAGTCACACAGCTAAGATGTGGCCCATGTCCTTAGCCCAGCCCACAGTACTCCTAGTTGCTGGCTGGGTTATGGTGAGGTCAAGAGAGAAGCCGGACCCCTGTCTTCTACCACGTGCGGGAGGGAGGCAGTGAGGAACACAGGGACAGTCAGAGACAGCTACATTCGCAACATCTATCCCGTCTGATTTTATTGGTGAAAACAGTCACTCACACTGTGTGATCACGGAAGGGAGAGAATTCTAAAGAGAGGAGGGTCCCGGGTGGAGCAGGAAGTGGTTTACAGCCTTCATTCATTCCGACATGTGTGTGAGAGGTGAGGGGAAGATATGGTGTGCCGGTTGGTCCCGGGTCCTAATTTCACCCATGGGATGAGGACAAACTTGACTTGTGAAAAGCTGCCCTCAGCCCCGGAAGAGAAGTGAGGCATTCATCCCGGTCTCTGTCGGCATCTAGCGGCCACTGTGGCGAACGACACCCAACGCAGAACCTGCGGCTGCAAGCTGGGAGAGCAGGGAGTCTGAACTTGGGAGTTCAGAGGAAGGGCGGGGAGGTTCTGTGAACATAAACCCCCTTGAATCATGTGTAAAAGCAATCCTGGGGCATTTCCCGACAGCTGCCACCAGGTCCGCAGAGAGCTGTGTGATGCACACAAGAACCACTGCTGGAGGGTCAGGAAGTGGCGCCCCAGAACGGCTGGTTCCGGGCTGGGGGACCCTCCCCCTGTGTCAGAGCCCTGTGGGCAGAGAGGCTGCAGGTGGGGCCGAGCCCTGTGCTCTCTGCTCACAAAAGCACGACGCTGGGGGCCGAACTACACCCTTGGGACCTTCTTGGTGACGTTCAAGCCCTCTTGGTATTCAGAGGACAGGGGCAGGCCCTGCCTGACAGGGGCCTCCTACTCCACCCTCTGGGTGCCCTTTTCCCCTGGAAGCCTGGCTGCAGAGGGGGCCACAGCCACCCGAGCGCCTCCCCTCCAGGGCCTCAGATGCCCGGCACACGGAGCATCCTGCTTCAAGGACTTCCCTCCGGATCAGGCAGGGAAACGTTCAGGGCACACACAGCGGGGCTCCTAACACGTGCAGGAGCCACAAACAGCAGAGCACCCTCCAGAGGTCTCAGAGTCCCCATTGCTGGTCTGTGGGTTCCTTCTCCCTCTGACTCAGTGCTGACACCTGGAAGCCCACCTGGGCTCCTGTCCCCTGCCTTCTTCTCTGATGGTCGACTCTCTGCACCTTCCCCTGCTTTAGTTTGCTGCCTTGAGGTGTACTCGCTGATCCGAACGAACTCCATCCCTCACCCTAAAGAAGGAAGGATTCTTCTGATCTGCTGAGGCTTTTCCCTAATTCCAGATCCCTTTAACCATTTTTTCTTTCTTGCATCACCTAAGCCTGACTTATTCATACTTAAGATAGATGCTTCTATTTGCAGTGTGAACCAACCTCACACAGGGTTATGCAGGAGACCTTAGCCCTTTCCTCAATTTCTTGAGAAAATTGTTCTCAGATAAAATTAACTGCCCCTTATCTGCACAGAAATTGATAGTCATAAGATCTAGGGGTAAGAGAAGAATTTCTGGTTCATCTTTCTCAGAAATACTAGCATGGGCAAGATCAAGTCTAAGCCACCCAGAGATCCTTGTCTGGATGCTGTTTGTGAATCTGGGGCAAATTCAGGTAAAGGTGGGTGAGCTAGAGTATCAAGATTGAGGTGAAGGACCTTAGGAGCTTGTTTGAATGGGCAATAACCAATGTAATCAGGTAGGTAAGTATGAACGACAATTAATGAGAAAAGGCAAAGACCAAAACTTGAAAAGCTATATGAATCATCAGGCCTGACTTTAGCTCAGATGAACGAGGTAAGGCTGTAAATGGGAAGAACGGAATGTTCAGGTAAGAAGGCAGAAACCGAGCTTCCCTGGTGGCGCAGCGGTTGAGAATCTGCCTGCCAATGCAGGGGACACGGGTTCGAGCCCTGGTCTGGGAGGATCCCACATGCCGTGGAGCAACTAGGCCTGTGAGCCACAACTACTGAGCCTGCGCATCTGGAGCCTGTGCTCCGCAACGAGAGAGGCCACAACAGTGAGAGGCCCGCGCACTGCGATGAAGAGTGGCCCCCACTTGCCACAACTAGAGAAAGCCCTCGCACAGAAACAAAGACCCAACACAGCAAAAATAAATAAATTAATTAATAAACTCCTACCCCCAACATCTTCTTTTAAAAAAAAAAAGAAGGCAGAAAGCTTACAAAGCCAGCAGGGAGCAAGCGACTGGTCAGAATGAACAAGAGGAAGACTGTAAACCCTGCAAGGGAGTCAGAGGCCTGTTTTCATACGGAACCTACTATCGAGTGTTGAGAAATGTTGAAGGTAACTTCACTAAAATAAGATTCAGAAAAATATTCCCTATGATTCAATTTGTTTAATGCTTTAAAAACACTTCTCCTATAGTGCTTTTTAAAATGCCATAATGTCTCACAGGGAACGAAATTACAAAAAAAAATCTGTGGAAATTTTAAGGCATTCTTTAGAATGCCTCCACTTTCAGGAAAAATAAAACATGACTTTTCTTACTTAGGAAAATACACTGATTAAAACCCAGCCATGATTTTAAGCTTCAATCAAGGCCTCAGTAGCTATAGACTCAGTGGTTCTCAACCAGAGGTAAGGGCAGAGTGGTACAGGAGGCATTGCAGAAACACTTGTGAAACTTAAAAACCACACACTCCCAGTCCCCTTGCACCCATCATGCCTGGAAGGGTGGGAGGGAGGAAAGGACAGAGGCAGCTACACTTAAAAAAAAAAATCCTTCCCATGTGATTTGACACATACCCAACAAACACATTTCTCCATTGGAGAAATGTTGAAGTATGATGAGTAGCTAAAGTTAAATTTAGTCAATGATAATTCTAGCTTGCAAAAAAAAAAAAAAAAAGAAAGAAAGAAACATAAAGGCAAGTATGTAACATTTAATTGTATTTATTTAAAGATATAATTGCAAAAGTACATATGCTATAAAAGATGTATAAGGAAAGTCATTTCTCCATTTATTTGAAGTGAAGAACAAAATGTTATATAAACAGAAATGCGTGGTTACTGGTTTTTACAAAAGGGCAATCATTTACTCTGTGACTTGTTTTTTTCACTCACTTACTATATGATGGACATCTATCCAACTATATATATGATTGTTTTTAATAGCTGCAGAATAATCGATAATGGGAATGTGCTATACTTTATTCAACTATTCCTTTCCCTTCTAGGTGAAACTTCAGTTTGGTTTCAGTTTTTCGACAGTACAAATAAAGCTGAAATAAACATTTTGTACATATATCTTTGTGCATTAATGCTTTTGTTCCCAAAGGATTGATTCCCCAAAATGAGTGTGCTGAGTAAAAGAATTTGTGTATTTTTACTATTACCAGACATTATCATAACTATTTCATTAAAAGCTTTTAGCAGTATGTGTGACTGGCTCTTTCCATCTCCATTTTCACCAGCAGGGGATTTGTTCCTTCAGTTGTTGTTGCTTCATTTTGCATGTCCCTCACTAATAATGAAGTTAAGAATTTTTCCATATATTTATTGGACATCTTTATTTTCTCTTCTGGGAATTGCCTGTTCATTATGCATTTTACTATTCATTCATTTGCTTTTACTCTGATCAAGATATATTTAACCTTTGTCTAACATATATGCCATATATTTCAGTTTTTTGTTTCTCATTTGGTTTTGTCTTTAGTGATTTCTTTAAGTTTTTTTTTATTATTTATCTTTGGCTGTGTCGGGTCTTAGTTGCGGCACGCGGGATCTTTTTTGAGGCATACGGGATCTTTCGTTGGGACACGCAGGCTTCTCTCTAGTTGTGGCGCACAGGCTCCAGAGCGTGTGGGCTTTGTAGTTTCCGGCACGCAGGCTCTCTGGTTGAGAGCCTCCATAGCTGTGGCGCTCAGGCATGTGGGATCTTAGTTCCCTGAGCAGGGATTGAACCCGCATCCCCTGCATTGTAAGGCGGATTCTTTACCACTGGACCACCAGGGAAGTCCCAGTGATTTCTTTAATTAAAAAATTTTTTATTGGAGTATAGTTGATTTCCGATGTTGTGTTAGTTTCAGGTGTACAGCAAAGTACACCTGAAGAATCAGTTATACATATACAAGTATTCACACTTTTTTAGATTCTTTTACCATATAGGTCATTACAGAGTATTGAGTAGAGTCCCCTGTTCTATACAGTAGGTCCTTATTAGTTATCTATTTTATATACAGTAGTGTGTATATGTGACTTCTCTGTTACCTACCTTATAAAGGTCTTTCCTCTTCAAAGACTACGAAATAGCATCCCCATTTTACTTCTCATATTGCATCATTTTATTTAAGGCATTAATCCAGCTGTACATTACTTCTGCACAGGTATGAGGAAAGGGGCTGGTTTAGTTTTGTCCCATGAATTTCCAATTATACCAGCATCATTTATAAATAAACCACCCTTTGCTGACAGACAATGAACACCTCTTTTGTCATGTATTAATCATTAACCCATATATACCTGGATCCACATCTGAAATATCTATTTGTCCCTACTAATCTACTTGGCTTTTTTTTTTTATTCCATTCTATGTGTCAGCAAGAGCTGGAGCAGTGTATAAAGCACCATACTCTCTTTTAGGGAGTGGCTTATTCTCTGGAAGAATATGACTTATTGTGCTCCCTTTTACTTCAGATCATATGATTTGATATTTCTAATTACTACTTACATCTTAGCTGTTAATAAAAATGTTATTCAAATTCGAGTCTACAAAATAATGCATAATACAGAAGACACAGTATCTGTACTTAGAGTGAATGATACAAAGTGAGCGGTAAAGCAATTTTATCACCTTGTTGTGCTAGCAATGTATTTATGCTATCTCCTGAACACGATTTAAATTCACTGCTCTTAATGGGTAAGCATAACTTTTTTATTGTTATAATTAACATACAATATTAGTTTCAGGTGTACAACATAGTGATTCAATATTTTTATCCATTATAAAATGATCACTGCAATAAGACCAGTTACCATCTGTCACCATACAAAGTTGTTACAATATTACTGGCTAGATTCCATATGTGTACATTACATCCCCTGATTTACTTATCTTAGAGCTGAAGTATGTACCTCTTAATCTCATTTACCTGTTTCGTCCATCACCCCACACACCTCCCCTCTGGCAACCACCAGTTTATTCTCTGTATCTATGAATCTGTTTCTGGATTTTTTAATTAGTTTGTTCATTTGTTTTTTAGATTCCACATGCAAGTGATGACATACAGTACTCGTATTTATCTTTTTTTATTTTGAGTTGATCGAGCTGTATATATTTTTTATTTAATTTTATTTATTCTTTTTATACAGCAGATTCTTATTAGTTATCCATTTTATACATATTAGCGTATATGTGTCAATCCCAATCTCCCAATTCATCACAACACAACCCCTACCCCACCACTTTCCCCCCTTGGTGTCCATACGTTTCTTCTTTACATCTGTGTCTCTATTTCTGCCCTGCAAACCAGTTCAGCTGTACCACTTTTCAAGGTTCCACAAACATGCATTAATATACGATATTTGTTTTTATCTTTCTGACTTTCTTCACTCTGTATGACAGTCTTTAGATCCATCCACATCTCTACAAATGACCCAATTTCTTCCTTTTTATGGCTAATATTCCATTGTATATATGTACCACATCTTCTTTATCCATTCCTCTGTCAATGGGCATTTAGGTTGTTTCCATGACCTGGATATTGTAAATAGTCCTGCAATGAACATTGGGGTACATGTGCCTTTTTGAATATGGTTCTCTCTGGGTACATTCCCAGTACTGCAATTGCTGGGTCATATGGTAATTCTATTTTTAGCTTTTTAAGGAACCTCCATACTGTTCTCCATAGTGGCTGTATCAATTTACATTCCCACCAACAGTGCAAGAGGGTTCCCTTTTCTCCACACTGTCTCCAGCATTTGTTGTTTATAGATTTTCTGATGATGCCCATTCTAACTGGTGTGAGGTGATAACTCATTGTAGTTTTGATTTGCATTTCTCTAAAAACTAATGATGTTGAGCAGATTTTCATGTGCTTCTTGGCCATCTGTATGTCTTCTTTAGAGAAATGTCTATTTAGGCCTTCTACCCATTTGTGGATTGGGTTGTTTGTTTTTTGAATATTGGGCTACATAAGCTGTTTATGTATTTTGGTGATTAATCCTTTGTCCATTGATTCATTTGCAAATATTTTATCCCATTCTGAGGGTTCTCTTTTCGTCTTGTTTGTAGTTTCCTTTGCTTTGCAAAAGTTTTAAGTTTCATTAGGTCCCATTTGTTTATTTTTATTTTAATTTCCATTACTTTAGGAGGTGGATCAAAAAAGATCTTGCTGTGATTTATGTCAAAGAGTGTTCTTCCTATGTTTTCCTCTAATAGTTTTATAGTATACGGTCTTACATTAAAGTCTCTAATCTATTTTGAGTTTATTTTTCTGTATGGTGTTAGAGAGTGTTCTAATTTCATTCTTTTACATGTAGCTGTCCAGATTACCCAGCACCACTTATTAAAGAGACTGTCTTTTCTCCATTGTATACCTTGCCTCCTTTGTCATAGATTAGTTGACCATAGGTGGGTGGGTTTATCTCTGGGCTATCTATCCTGTTCCATTGATCTATATTTCTATGATGGTGCCAGTACCATACTGTCTTGATTACTGTAGCTTTGCAGTATAGTCTGAAGTCAAGGAGTCTGATGCCTTGAGATCCGTTTTTTCCCTCAAGACTACTTTGGCTATTTGGGGTCTTTTGTGTCTCCATACAAATTTTAAGATTTTTTGTTCTGGTTCTGTAAAAAATGCCACTGGTAATTTGATAGGGATTGCACTGAATCTGTAGATTGCTTTGGGTAGTATAGTCATTTTCAGTATATTGATTCTTCCAATCCAAGAACATGGTATATCTCTCCATCTGTTTGTATCATCTTTAATTTCTTTCATCAGTGTCTTATAGTTCTCTGCATACAGGTCTTTTGTCTCCTTAGGTAGGTTTATTCCTAGGTATTTTATTCTTTTTGTTGCAATGGTAAATGGGAGTGTTTCCTTAAATTCTCTTTCACATTTTTCATCATTAGTGTATAGGAATGCAAGAGATTTCTGTGCATTAATTTTGTATCCTGCAGCTTTATCAAATTCATTGATTAGCTCTAGTAGTTTTCTGGTGGCATCTTTACGATTCTCTATGTATAGTATCATGTCATCTGCAACCAGTGACTGTTTTACTTCTTCTTTTCCAGTTTGGATTCCTTTTATTTCATTTTCTTCTCTGATTGCCATGGCTAGGACTTCCAAAACTATGTTGAATAATAGTGGCGAGAGTGGACATCCTTGTCTTGTTCCTGATCTTAGTGGAAATGCTTTCAATTTTTCACCATTGAGAATGATGTTTGCTGTGGGTTTGTCATATACGGCCTTTATTATGTTTAGGTAGGTTCCCTCTATGCACACTTTCTGGAGAGTTTTTATCATAAATGGGTGTTGAATTTGTCAAAAGCTTTTTCTGCATCTATTGAGATGATCATATAGTTTTTATTCTTTAATTTGTTAATATGGTGTATCACATTGATCGATTTGTGTATATTGAAGAATCCTTGCATCCCTGGGATAAATACCACTTGATCGTGGTGTATGATCCTTTTAATGTGCTGTTGGATTCTGTTTGCTAGTATTTTGTTGAGGATTTTTGCATCTATATTTATCAGTGATATTGGTCGGTAATTTTCTTTTTTGTAGTATCTTTGTCTGGTTTTGGTATCAGGGTGATGGTGGCCTCGTAGAATGAGTTTGGGAGTGTTCCTTCCTCTGCAATGTTTTGTAAGAGTTTGAGAAGGATGGGTGTCAGCTCTTCTCTAAATTTTTGATAGCATTCACCTGTGAAGCCTTCTGGTCCTGGACTTTTGTTTATTGGAAGATTTTAAATCACAGTTTCAATTTCATTACTTGTGATTGGTCTGTTCATATTTTCTATTTCTTCCTGGTTCAATCTTGGAAGGTTATACTTTTCTAAGAATTTGTCCATTTCTTCCAGGTTGTCCATTTTATTGGCATAGAGTTGCTTGTAGTAGTCTCTTAGGATGCTTTGTATTTCTGCATTGTCTGTTGTAACTTCTCCTTTTACATTTCTAATTTTATTGATTTGAGTCCTCTCCCTCTTTTTCTTGATGAGTCTGGGTAATGGCTTATCAATTTTGTTTATCTCCTCAAAGAACCAGGTTTTAGTTTTATTGATCTTTGCTATTGTTTTCTTTGTTTCTATTTCATTTATTTCTGCTCTGATCTTTATGATTTCTTTCCTTCTACTAACTTTGGGTTTTGTTTGTTCTTCTTTCTCCAGTTCCTTTAGGTGTAAGTTTGGATTGTTTATTTGCGATTTTTCTTGTTTCTTGATTTAGGTTTGTATAGCTACAAACTTCCCTTTTAGAACTGCTTTTGCTGCATCCCATAGGTTTTGGATTGTCTTGTTTTCATTGTCATGTGTCTCTGGGTATTTTTGATTTCCTCTTTGGTTTCTTCAGTGATCTCTTGGTTATTTAGTAACGTATTGTTTAGCTGCCATGTGTTTGTGTTTTTTACATTTTTTTCCCTGTAATTGATTTCTAATCTCATAGTGTTGTGGTCAGAAAAGATGCTTGATATGATTTCAATTTTCTTAAATTTATTGAGGCTTGATTTGTGACCCAAGATGTGATCTATCCTGGAGAATGTTCCATGTACACTTGAGAAGAAAGTGTAATCTGCTGTTTTTGGATGGAATGTCCTATAAATATCAATTAAATATATCTGGTCTATTGTGTCATTTAAAGCTTGTATTTTCTTATTAATTTTCTGTTTGGATGATCTGTCCATTGGTGTAAGTGAGGTGTTCAAGTCCCCCACTCTTATTGTGTTACTGTCGATTTCCACTTTTATAGCTGTTAGCAGTTGCCTTATGTATTGAGGTGCTCCTATGTTGGGTGCATATATATTTATAATTGTTATATCTTCTTGGATTGATCCCTTGATCATTATGTCATGTCCTTCCTTGTCTCTTGTAACATTTCTTATTTTAAAGTCTATTTTATCTGATATGAGTATTGCTACTCCAGCTTTCTTTTGATTTCCATTTTCATGGAATATCTTTTTCCATCCCCTCACTTTCAGTCTGTATGTGTCCCTAGGTGTGAGGTGGATCTCTAGTAGAGAGCATATATATGGGTCTTGTTTTTGTATCCATTCAGCAAGCCTGTGTCTTTTGGTTGGAGCATTTAATCCATTCACGTTTAAGGTAATTATCGATATGTATATTCCTATTACCATTTTCTTACTTGTTATGGGTTTGTTTTTGTAGGTTCTTTTCTTCTCTTGTGTTTCCCACTTAGAGAAGTTCCTTTAGCATTTGCTGTAGAGCTGGTTTGGTGATGCTGAATTCTCTTAGCTTTGGCTTGTCTGTAAAGCTTTTGATTTCTCTGTTGAATCTGAATGAGATCCTTGCCAGTTAGAGTAATCTTGGCTGTAGGTTCTTCCCTTTCATCAGTTTAAATATATCATGCCACTCTCTTCTGGCTTGTAGCGTTTCTGCTGAGAAATCAGCTATTAACTTTATGGGAGTTCCCTTGTATGTTATTTGTTGTTTTTCCCTTGTTGCTTTCAATAATTTTTCTTTGTCTTTAATTTTTGTCACTTTGATTACTATGTACTATGTAATCCTGGCGTGTTTCTCCTTGGGTTTATCCTGCCTGGGACTCTCTGCACTTCCTGGACTTGGGTGGCTATTTCTTTTCCCATGTTAGGGAAGTTTTCGACCATAATCTCTTCAAATATTTTCTCGGGTCCTTTCTCTCTCTCTTCTTCTGGGACCCCAATAATGTGAATTTTGCTGCATTTAATGTTGTCCCAGTGGTCTCTTAGGCTGTCTTCATTTCTCTTCATTCTTTTGTCTTTATTCTGTTCCACAGCATTGAATTCCACCATTCTGGCTTCCAGATCACTTCTCCGTTCTTCTGCCTCAGTTATTCTACTATTGATTCCTTCTAGTGTATTTTTATTTGTTATTTTATTGTTCATCTCTGTTTGTTTCTTCTTTAATTATTCTAGGTCTTTGTTAAACATTTCTTGCATCTTCTCGATCTTTGCCTCCATTCTTTCTCCAAGGTCCTGGATCATCTTCACTATCATTATTTTGAATCCTTTTCCTGGGTCGTTGCCTATCTCCACTTCATTTAGTTGTTTTTCTGGGGTTTTATCTTGTTCCTTCATCTGGTACATAGCCCTCTGCCTTTTCATCTTGTCTATCTTTCTGTGAATGTGGTTTTTGTTCCACAGGCTGCAGAACTGTAGTTCTTCTTGCTTCTGCTATCTGTCCTCTGGTGGATGAGGCTATCTAAGAGGATTGTGCAAGTTTTCTGATGGGAGCAACTGGTGGTGGGTTGAGCTGGTTGTTGCTCTGGTGGGCAGAGCTCAATAAAACTTTAATCTGCTGGCTGCTGATGGGTGGGGCTGGGTTCCCTCCCTGTTGGTTGTTTGGCCTGAGGTGACCCAACACTGGAGCCTACCTGGCTCTTTGGTGGGGTTAATGGTGGACTCTGGGAGGGCTCACGCCAAGGAGTACTTCCCAGAACTTCTGCTGCCAGTGTTCTTGTCCTCACAGTGAGCCACAGCCACCCTCTGCCTCTGCAGGGGACCCTCCAACACTAGCAGGTAGGTCTGGTTCAGTCTCCTATGGGGTCACTGCTCCTTCCCCCAGGTCCCGATGACACACTACTTTGTGTGTACCCTCCAAGAGTGGAGTCTCTGTTTCCCAAAGTCCTGCAATCAAATCCTGCTAGCCTTCAAAGTCTGATCCTCTAGGAATTCCTCCTCCTGTTGCCGGACCCCCAGGTTGGGAAGCCTGACGTGGGGCTCAGAACCTTCACTCCAGTTGGTGGGCTTCTGTGGTATAAGTGTTCTTCAGTTTGTGAGTCACCCACCCAGCAGCTATGGGATTTGATTTTATTGTGATTGCACCCCTCCTACCATCTCATTGTGGCTTCTCCTTTGTCTTTGGATGTGGGGTATCTTTTTTGGTGAGTTCCAGTGTCTTCCTGTCGATGACTGTTCACCAGTTAGTTGTGATTCCAGTGCTCTCGCAAGAGGGAGTGAATTCACGTCCTTCCACTCTACCATCTTGAACCAATCTCCCATTTGTACTTATCTTAGTTCCCTTACATAATATCCTCCAGGTACATCCATGTTGTCACAAATGGCAGATTTCATTTTTTCTGGCTGTGTAATATTCCACTGTATGTATATATACCATATCCTAATATAGATTCGTCTGTGGATGGACACTTTGGTTGCTTCCACATCTTGACTATTGTAAATAATGCTGCAACTTTTTAATTGTGGTTAAATACACATAACATAAAACTTACCATCTTAAACACCTTTAAGTGTACAGTTCAGTTGTATTAAGTGTATTCACATTTATATGTAACTACATTTATAGTTATAAAGTATTGGCTATATTCCCTGTGTTGTACAATATATCCTTGTAGCTTATTCACTTTATACATAGTAGTTCATACCACTTAATCTCCTACTCTTATCTTTTCCCTCCCCCTTTCCCTCTCCTCACTGGTACAAATTTCTCCTCTATATATCTGTGAGCCTGTTTCCTTTCTGTTATAGTCACTAGTTTTCTTTCTTAGATTCCACATATAAGTGATATACAGTATTTTTCATAGTCTGACTTATTCCAATTAGCATAATACCCTCCAAGTTCATCCATGTTGTTGAAAATGGCAAAATTTCATTCTTTTTTATGGCTGAGTAGTATCCCATTGTGTGTGTGTGTGCCTGTGTGTGTGTGTGTGTGTGTGTGTATATATATATACACACACACACACACACACACACACACAGGCACACACACACGTATATATATGTGGCACATCTTCTTTGTCCATTCATGTGCTGATGAACACTTAGGTTTCTTCCATAACTTGGCAATTGTAAATAACTGTGCTATGAACATTGGGGTGCATGTATATTTTTGAACTACTGTTTTCATTTTTTATGGAAATATACCCAGGAGTAGAATTACTGAGTCATATAGTAATTCTATTTTTAGTGTTTGAGAAACCTCCATACTGTTTTCCACAGTGGCTGAGTCAATTTACATTCCCAACAACAGTATATGAGAGTTCCCTTTTCCCTACATCCTTGCCAATATTTATTATTTATGTTCTTTTTGATGATAGCCATTCTTTGTGTGAGGTGATATCTCATTGTGGCTTTAATTTGCATTTCTCTGATGATCAACAATGTTGAGCATCCTTTCATGTGCCTGCTGGCCATCTGAATGTGTTCTTTGGAAAAATGCCTATTCAGGTCTTCTTCCCATTTTTTAACCCAGTTGTTTGTTTTTTTGAGGTTGAGTTGTATGAACTGTTTATATATGTTAGATGTTAACCCCTTATTGGTCATATAATTAGCAAATATTTTCTCCCATTCAGTAGGCTGTCTTTTCGTTTGGTTTCCTTTGCTGTGCAAAAGCTTTATGTCTGACTAGGCCCCATTTGTGTATTTTTGCTTTTATTTCCTTTCCTTTAGTTGACAGATCCAAAAAAATATTGCTATGACTTATGTCAAAGTCTTCTGCCTATGTTTACGTCTAGGGGTTTTATGTTTTCTGGTCTTACATTTAGATCTTTAATCCATTTGGGGTTTATTTTTGTATATGGTGTGAGAAGAAACATTCTAATTACATTCTTTTACATGTAGATCTCCAGTTTTCCTTGCACCAGTTATTGAAGAGACTGTCTTTTCTCTGTTTTATATTCTTGCCTCTTTTGGCATAGATTAATTGACCATAAGTGTGTGGGTTTATTTCTGGGCTCTCTATTCTGTTCCATTGTTCTATGTGTCTGTTTTTGTGCCGGTACCATCCTGTTTTGATTACTGTAGCTTCATAGTGTAGTCTGAAAACAGGGAACATGATTCCTCCAGCTCCGTTCTTTCTCAAGATTGCTTGGCTACTCAGAGTCTTTTGTATCCATAGTTTCAAAATTATTTGTTCTAGTTCTGTAAAAAGTGCCACTGGTATTTTGATAAGCATTGTACTGAATCTGTAGATTGCCTTGGGTAGTATGATCATTTTAACAATATTAATTCTTCCAACCCATGAAAACAGTATATCTTTCCATCCGTTTGTGTCATCTTCAATTTCTTTCATCAGTGTCTTATAGTTTTCTGAGTACAGGTCTTTTATTTCCTAAGTTAGACTTATTCCTAGGCATTTTATTCTTATTGATGCAGTTGAAAATGGGATTGTTTCCTTAACTTCTCTTTCTGATAGTTTGTTGCTAGTGTATAGAAATGTAACAGACTTATGCATATTACTTTTGTATCCTGCAACGTCACTGAATTCACTGATGTGCTCTAGTAGTTTTTTGGTGGCATGTTTAGAATTTTCTACGTATAGTATCATTTTGTTCACAAACAGTGACATTTTTACTTCTTCCTTTTCAATTTGGATTCCTTTTATTTCTTTTTCTTCTCTGATTGCAGTGGCTAGGACTTTCAAAACTATATTGAATAAAAGTGGCAAGAGTGGGCATGCTCATCCTGATCCTGATCTTAGAGAAAATGCTTTCAGCTCTTCATCATTAAGTATGATGTTACCTGTGGGCTTATCATATGTGGCCTTTATTATATTGAGGTATGTTCCCTCTACACAGAATTAGTGGAGACTTTATCATACATGAATATTGAATTCTGTCAAAACATTTTTCTGCATCTATTGAGATAATCATATACTTTTATACTTCAATTTGTTAATGTAGTGCATCACATTGATTGATTTGCAGATATTGACCCATCCTTGCATTGTTGGGCTAAATCCCACTTGATCATGGTGTATGATCCTTTTAATGTATTGTTGGATTTGGTATGCTACTATTTTGTTGACAGTTTTTGCATCTATGTTCATCAGTGGTATTTGGCTTATAATTTCTTTTTTTGTGATATCTTTGTGTTTGGTATGAGAGTGACACTGGCCTCATAGAATGAGTTAGAAAGTGTTCCTTCTTCTGCAATTATTTGGAATAGTTTCAGAGGGATAGGTGTTAACTCTTCTCTAAGTGTGTGCTAGAATTCACCCGTGAAGCCATCTGGTCCTGGTATTTTGCCTTTTTTAGTATGGATTCCATTTCAGTACTAGTAATTGGTCTGTTCATATTTTCTATTTCTTCCTGGTTCAGTCTTGTGAGATTGTACACTTCTAGGAATTTGTCCATTTCTTCTAGATTGTCCATTTTATTGGCATATAGTTGTTGGTAGTAGTCTCTTATAATCCTTTGTATTTCTGTGGTGTTGTTTGTAACTTCTCCTTTTTCATTTCTAATTTTATTGATTTGGTCCCTCTCTCTTTTTTCTTAATGAGCCTGGCTAAAGATTAATCAATTTTGTTCATCTTTTCAAAGAACCAGCTCTTAGTTTCATTGACCTTTTCTATTTTCCTTTAATCTCTATTTCACTTATTTCTGCTCTGATCTTTATGATTCCTTTCCTTCTACTAACTTTCAGTTTTGTTTGTTTTTCTTTTTCTAGTTCCTTTGGGTTCCTTTGGGAACCCAAGTTCCTTTGGGTCCTTTGAGATTATTCTTGTTTCCTGAGGTAGACTTGTATTGTCATAAACTTCCCTCTTAGAACTACTTTTGCTGCATCTCATAGGTTTTGGATCACTGTGTTTTCATAAGTCTCCACATGTTTTTTGATGTCTTTTTTGATTGCTTCAGTGATCCATTTAGTAGCATATTGTTTAGACTCCATGAGCTTATGGTTTTTGCAGTTTTTTTTCTTGTAGTTTATTTCTAGTCTCATAGCTTTGTAATCAGAAATGATTCTTGATATGATTTCAATTTTCTTAAATTTATTGAGGCTTGTTTTCTGGCCTAGCATGTGATCTATCATAGAGAATGTTCCATGTGCACCTGAAAAAAAATGTGTATTCTGCTGCTTTCAAATGGAATGTTCTATATCTCTTAAGTCTGTTTGGCCTAATGTGTCATTTAAGGCCAGTGTTTCCTTATTGATTTTCTGTCTGGATGATCTGTCCATTGAAGTGGGGTGTTAAAGTCCTCCACTATTATTGTGTTACTGTGGATTTCTCCCTTTATGTCCATTAATATTTACTTTATGTATTTAGGTCCTCCTATGTTGGGTACATATATGTTTACAATTGTTATATCTTCTTCTTGGATTGATCCCTTCATTATGTACCGTCCTTGTCTCTATTAACAGTCTTTATTATTTTATCATTTTGTCTGATATAAGTATTGATACCCTGGCTTACTTTTGATTTCCATTTGCATGGAATAACTTTTTCCATCCCCTCATTTTCAGTCTTTTGTGTCTTTAGATCTGAAGTGAGTCTACTGTAGGCAGCATATATACAGATCTTGTTTTTGTATCCATTCAGCCACTCTGTGTCTTTTATTTGAAGCATTTAGTCCATTTACTTTTAAGGTAATTATTGATATGTATGTACTTATTGTCTTTTTGTTAATTGTTTTGGGGTTGTTTTTGTAGGTCTTTTTTCTTTCCTTTCTTCGTCTTTTGTTCTCTTCTCTTGTGATTTGATGACTATCTTTTGGATTCCTTTTTCTTTTTGGTGTATATCTATCACAGGTTTTTGATTTGTGGTTACCATAAGGTTTTTATATAGCCAGATGTATATATATCTGTTTTAAGTTGCATTCTCTTAATTTCAAATGCACTGTAACAAACATGCATGTGTACTCTCCTCCCCTCACGATTACTGTTTTTGATATCATTTTACACTTAATTGTCTTGTGCATCCTTAAATTGCTTATTGTGGATATAGATGATTTTACTACTTTGTCTTTTAACTTTCCTACTAGCTTTCTGTGTGGATTATTTCCTATGTTTACTGTATGTTTGTCTTTACCAATGAGCTTATTCATTTCTTAATTGTCATGTTTCTAGTTGTGGCCTTTTCTTTTTTGCTTAGAGAACTTCCTTTAACATTTCTTGTAAAGCTTGGTTGGTGGTGCTGAACTCTTTAGCTTTCAGTTTTCTGTGAAACTTTTGATCTCTCCATCAAATCTCAATGAGAGCCTTGCTCAGTATTCTTGGTTGTAGGTTTTTCCCTTTCATCACTTTAAACATCTCATGCCACTGTATTCTGTTCTGCAGAGTTTCTGTTGAAAAGTCAGCTGATAGACTTATGGGAGTTCCTTCCTTTGTTATTTGTTGCTTTACCCTTCCTTGTTCCTTTTAATATTGTCTATATCTTTAATTTTTGCCATTTTAATTACAATGTACCTTGTGGTCCTCTTTGCGTTGATAATCATTTTATTTCTTAATCAGACTTAGAGCAATTTGATGTATTTTACTGATGTTTTCAAAGAGCCACTTTGGAATTTTTTAATTTCTATTGCATTTTTGGCTTTCTATTTCCTTGAATATATTTTTATAATGATTGACTCAGTCTTTCCTTTTGGGGAGAATTTTTTTTATTGTTTCCTAACATTTAGTAAACTGAGCTCATTCTTTTCTTATTTCTTCAATTAAAAAATTATAAAGGCATTTATAGATGAAAGCTTTCCTCTGATAAAGCATCTACAGGAATAACAGAATTGGATTTGATGTCTTCTTTCTTTAATTCCTTCATGGATGTTATGTAAATTACCTTTTTGTTTCCTATTTGAGTCAAAGGAAATCTAAAATATGTTGCCTAATTTCAAATTAGATAAGATTTGGTAACTTTTCATTAATTATTTCTAAAGCTACTGAAAAATGGACAATTTGGACTACAGTATACTTATGATTTTAATATATTAAATGATTTCTGTGTCAAACAAATGACTAATTTATATAAATATTTCAAAAATTTATTAAAAATTCTCATTCTCTAATTGGGGAAATTTAAGATGTTACAGTTAATAAATAATTTATATTTATTGATTAATTCAGTTCTCTGTCTTCTACAAGAACCTAAGATTGGTGTATGTGTAAAGCAAAAGAATCAGAAGTGAATACGCATAAATTTAATCAGTGCTTATTTTGACATGCTCCATTTACATCGGTGATTTTCTTTTTTGGAGAACATTTCTTTATTTCCTCAATCTTTTTATAAATAAAAGGTATTTTCTACTGAAAAATGGTAACACATATCAATAAAGAGAAAAATATTAAGATATATAGAAGGAGAAGGAAGCTATTAAATGACATTGGAAACTACTCCTATCGCAATCTTAAATGAGATCCACAACAAGTATACACTACATTAAAAAAATGTCTATTATGAAAGAAGTGTATATAAGCGTGTCATTCCATGTGAGGCATTGTTTTGAATAGAGCGAAGAGCATCAAATAGGCCCTACTGTTGGGCTTCAAAAAGGGTTATTTCGTACAAAATAGAGGTATCAGTGTTAAGACAAAAAATGGTATCAGAGAATCTCGGAGAGCCTCAGAGATAAGTTGTATGGCTAGAGATATCCTCTTCTATGCTTCGAACTTCCAGCATTTTCTTTTCTCTCTTAAACTTGGAAATGTCAGATTTATCCCTTGAGGCATAAAACTTGATGCCAACGGAAAATACTGAATATAAAATGCTGAATGAAGAAAAGAAGAGGGGCTTCCCTGGTGGCACAGTGGTTGAGAGTCCGCCTGCCGATGCAGGGGACGGGGACGCGGGTTCGTGCCCCGGTCCGGGAGGATCCCACATGCCGCGGAGCGGCTGGGCCCGTGAGCCATCGCCGCTGAGCCTGCGCGACCGGAGCCTGTGCTCCGCAACGGGAGAGGCCACAACAGTGAGAGGCCCGCGTACCGCAAAAAAAAAAAAAAAAAGAAGAAATGCTTAGGCTAGGTAGAATGGAAATGTAATTTCTGAAAGAACAAGATGCCTGATGAGGGTGGGTGGTTTTAGGCCTCAGTTTGATCTCAGATGGAAAACTAAAGCAAAAGTGTAGCAGCTTGAGCAAGTTTCCTCAAACTGGACAAAATGCTACACAGCTGCTTGTCTTGGTTCTTTTGTCTCTTTGCGGTGTTTTTTCAAACTGGAAGGGTGGGGGAAGAGAGCTGAGGACAGGGCCTGCTGGCATAGCTGGAGCACTACTGCCATCGTGCGGAAATAGTTTGAAAACACCCTACGCTGTTACCGCTTCCTTCCTGTGAGGCCCACCAGTAAAGGAAGTTTGGACCTTTGAGGAAGTAGAACAGGCTTGGGCTCCCAGCTGGACCTCCTTGCCTTCTCTCCTAAGGCCTTACCGGAGACCTGGATGTTGGGAGTATCTTGGTGTAGAACCTGGAGGGTGAGGGTGTCTGGAGTAAGCGAGCTGCCGCCAGGAGGTCAAGGAACAGGAAGTTGGGGGGTGGGGCTTAGGTTTCCTTCCAATATGGGCAGGACTAGAAGAATTGACACAAAGACAAATGTAGGCATTTGTCTGCTGTTCCTGCCCTTTGCAGCCAGAGTTAACAGGCTTTCATGTGGTATCCCTGTGCTGTGGGGCTCGGGTCCCCTTGGCTAAGGTGTTAGATCATGGTGGACAGGCCTATTACAAGGGAAATTTAGCAGCATTTGGTTGACTGCTGCGAGTCCGAGGTCACACAAAATTCTGGAGTCCCATTGCCTGGAGCAAAGGGGGCCTGATTAGAAGTAGAGGATAAATTGCCCAGTCTAACTTTGGCTAGCTGAAGAAAAAAGATCTACCCCAGATGGAATTTTGATGTCCTCTCAAGTGTCACAATAAGGGAGGGCATAAGACTCTTGAGGCCTGAGATAACTAATCATATTATATTACTCAATATTCTCTGTTCCTGCTTCATAGCTGGTTGGAGATGAAGATGCTTCATAGGGCTGTCCTCTTCTGATACCTCAGATAAGATCAAGACTCCATCAAGAGTTTTGTCTAGGCCTAATAATCAGCTACAAATCTACTGTAGCTGCCTTCTCCTTCTAGACCTAGAGAATACTTCTTGGTCTTCCTCTCCATTTGGTGACCTCACTTGGATGTGTAAGTCTATTCTGCTAGCCAAAGTTACACTGGGCTCCAGAATTTTGTATGGTCTCTGACCCACAAGCATACCAGATGCTGCTAAACTGCCCTTGGAACAAGCTTAATCATCTTGCTGACTCTTCAGCCACAAGGGACCCAAGCCTAGGCCTGGCCCCCCAACTTCCTGTTCCTTGACCTCCTGGCGGCAGCTCGCTTACTCCAGACACCCTCACCCTCCAGGTTCTACACCAAGATACTCCCAACATCCAGGTCTCCGGTAAGGCCTTAGGAGAGAAGGCAAGGAGGTCCAGCTGGGAGCCCAAGCCTGTTCTACTTCCTCAAAGGTCCAAACTTCCTTTACTGGTGGGCCTCACAGGAAGGAAGCGGTAACAGCGTAGGGTGTTTTCAAACTATTTCCGCACGATGGCAGTAGTGCTCCAGCTATGCCAGCAGGCCCTGTCCTCAGCTCTCTTCCCCCACCCTTCCAGTTTGAAAAAACACCGCAAAGAGACAAAAGAACCAAGACAAGCAGCTGTGTAGCATTTTGTCCAGTTTGAGGAAACTTGCTCAAGCTGCTACACTTTTGCTTTAGTTTTCCATCTGAGATCAAACTGAGGCCTAAAACCACCCACCCTCATCAGGCATCTTGTTCTTTCAGAAATTACATTTCCACTCTAACTAACCTAAGCATTTCTTCTCTTCTTCACTCAGCTTTACCTATCCAGTACTTTCTCATGACATCAAATTTTCAACTTCAAGGGATATAGTAGGTAGATCCAGACAGAAAAAGAAGAAATTGCCTGAAGCCTGGGCCTCTTTTCAAACGAACAATTCACAAATTCAAGTGGTCTTTGACCTCGATAATCTTTCAGACAACCTGGGAGTATTTCTCCATGTTGTCACCTTTTAGGTTGAATTTTAAGTAACAATTTGGCATGAGCCATAAAAAGAGGTATCAGACAGCTGTCATTACTGCATACCACAAATGGCGTGATACATATAATTGCATATGAATAAATTCCAATTAGAAGTTAGAGTTTTGTCTCATGGTTTCATCATTTAACATTAGAACAGTTTTTTCCCATGCCATTAAATATTATTCATCTACTTCCTTGGACTTTATGGTGTTTGTGTATGTCTGTATGTGTTACACTTCATCTCTTAGATATGAGACTTACAATATTTTTTTTTTAGTAAATGAAGGAATAGTGCATGCCAAGTATCTGGAAAATAACCATGTGATGATCAAGAAGAAAATCACTATCTTAAAACCTGTTAAGACAACTGATAACCTTTTTGATTATTTATATCATATATTTAAATAGATATACATTTCTATATTTAGTTTCACACAAAACATAAATCTGTATTAAAATTGGATTTATGTGTATAGTGTGGTTTGGATCAGAGCAGAGTTTACTCTACAAAAGTATTGAGGGGAATGAATAAACATGAATATTATCAATAATAAACCTTGTTTGTCAATATTTAAAGCCTTCATTTTATACATATATAAAATTATATATATATATTTTTATATATATATAAAACTTAAAAGTTTTATATATATATAAAAGACTGATTTGGAAAGGAAGAAACCATTAGTGGTTTGGTTTTGTTTTTTGAAATTTTATGTATACAACACAAGGTACACATTGGCTCTCTCGAATACATATGTTCATGTGTTTGGATCAACATAATCACACATGTGGAGTAAAAGACACTTTACTTTGACATTTCTCTTACCTGCTCTTAGCCAACTTTTAGGGTTTGATCCTGAAAGTCCGTTTGATTTTCTCCCTAAAACACAGGAAGAGAATGTCTCTTCCTATCAGGACAAAGAGAATGGAATTCAGGCTTTGTGAGGGTTGAAGGGAATACCTGGTGTAGCTCAAATGAATGCATTAAAAAACAAAAACCAGCGGAATGATGGATCCATTGCCCATCCACACTATCCACTCTTGCAAAGGAAACACTAATGAAATTTCTTGACTCCATCACTGAGACGTGGTTAGGTGGGATCACCTTAGGCTTCCCCTCACTACTAGGCACATGGCCTCTAATAAAGATAGTTTGCAAAGGATGAACAAAACAGTCTTGAGCTGAAGGAATTCCAGGTCTAGGAGCAACCACATCTCTAGCCTCGGATATGGGACACTGTCTCCATACATATATATCTCTGTATCCTTCCAAGAAAATGGTCAGGTCAGACTATTTCTCCATTGGACTCAACCCCACTCCTCTGGTCCAGACTCTCCAAGTCTACTCTAGGTGAAATAGGAGGGGAACATTAGAGCTCATTTCTCTCTTTCACAGGACCTGGAGCAAAGGAGGCATGTTTCCCAAAGGATCTCTAAGAAACTTATAGCTGCCAATGAGACCAATGTCCACACACCACCAGTGAACTCAGTTATGATCAGACTGAAGGCTATGATCAGACTGAAGGCTAGGAACAGGTGATGATGTCACAAAAGCCAGTTCTCTTCCCCTGGTACTGATGGAAGCTTACCTTTCAAAGGAAAATGTCTGCTTGCATCCTCAGAGCCCAGGAGAGACCTTACATAAAAAACATCTTGAACCACGAGAAGGCCACAGCAGAGCACCAGAGTGACATTACTTCCTTTCTGTTAAGAATTCAGATACTGAAATATAGAGATTAAGAAGGATGGCACGGTATATGTATAACTGATTCACTTTGTTATTAAGCAGAAACTGACATATCATTCCAAGCAATTATACTCTAATAAAGATGTTAAAAAAAATAAAATAAATAATAGCTTACAGTAAAAAACAAAAAAAAAGGATGGCACGATGAGAAAGGCAGCCATGAATTTTTATGATTCTACCATTATTAACCATGGATATCTTATAAGGTCATTAAGGAATCTTCATCACGAACTACCTATGAAGCTGGCACAGAGAACACTAACTAGTATGAGGTAAATAATGTTTCCTCAGGCCTAAATAATGCCATCCTTTTCAGGGAAATACCAACCCCAAAAGCCACCTCTCTGCCCTCCTTGCAAGAACTGAGATAACATCAGGATCCCTTCAGGATAAAAGATTGGACCCTGGGGTTTACAGTGAACCTGCAAAGGCCCAGGAGCCACCAGCTGGTGGGTGGGCTCAGAGAATTCCTCAGGGCCTTCCATTACATTCCTGGGTTCCATCCACTTGAGCAATTAATTTTAGGTTCCCAGAAGATGTTCTGGGCCACACAGGGCAAGTCAGTGTATTCCCATTCCGTCTATACAGGTTCTTCTTGCTCCAGGCAATGGTACTTCAGGCTTTCGGTCTCCATCAGTGACATGGGCTATTTAGGGTGCTTGGCACTGGCCTGTCCACTGTGCTCTGTCACTGCTGTCAAAACGGGCCCAGGGCTTCCCTGGTGGCGCAGTGGTTGAGAGTCCGCCTGCCGAGGCAGGGGACACGGGTTCATTGCCCGATCCAGGAGGATCCCACATGCCGCGGAGCGGCTGGGCCCCTGAGCCATGGCCGCTGAGCCTGCGCGTCCGGAGCCTGTGCTCCGCAACGGGAGAGGCCGCAATAGTGAGAGGCCCGCGTACCACAAAAAAAAAAAAAAAAAAAAAAAAAAAAAAAAAAAAAAACGGGCCCAGGACCCACAACACACGAGTAGCCGCCATGCCTAAACCCCAAAGGGTACATTCGCAAGACAAATGTCCCCAGCTTCTGCACTTGGCTCTAAGTCCTGCCCACACTGTTAGGAAACTGAGGCCCCACCGCCCTACTTCCTGTGTCTGGACTTCCTGGCAGCAGTTGGCTGGCTCCTGGGTTGTGGCCGCTCCTCGATCAGACACTAAGCCAAGGCCCTGACTCTGCACTGCTCCTGCCAAGCCACAGAGAAAATGGTAGGGAGGCCAGTCTTGGGTTCAGGTTCCCTTTAGCCTTCCAGGGGCCTGACCTGTGCCACGGCTAGGCCTTGCAAGGAGGAACTGCTCATGGCTTGGGCCCGATGAAACTATGTCCACACGATGGCAGTATTGTCCCAGGACAGACAAGTAGTCCTGCTCTGAGCATTCTTCTCCCGCCCTTCGAGTTTGAAAAAACACCATGAAGAGACAAAGACACCAGGAAATATGGCTGCCTTGTTTTCTGCTCAGTTTGAGGAAGCCTGCTCATACTCTTTGCATTTTCTTTTTGGTTTCCAGTGGATATCAAACTGAAATCTAAGCCATCCAACCTCATCAGGCATCTTCTCTTTTTCAGATTTCAATTTCTACTTGACCAAGTCTTCCCACATTTGCTCTTCTTCACTCAGCATTTTATCTCCAGCATTTTCTCATGCTATCAAATTGTTTGGGGGTATCAAGGGGCAAACCTCAGGGATCCATGCCTAAGAGAGAAAAGAAAATGATTAGACCTAAGGGCTTGGCAAATCTAGGCCACAGGCCACGTGGCTATTATCCTGTCTCACCTCCCAAATTCCCTGGGGTCTTCAAATATTAGGCCTTGTTTGTTGAGTTGGAGAAGCCATTTGGTGGAGCTCTAGGAGGAAGGTCCAGATACCTCTTAAGACTGAATGCCAGACAATGTCTTACTTGGAATGATACATTCTTAAATGACTGTAAATTCCAATCAGGTGGGACACATGACTTTGTCTCATGGTGTCATCATATAACATTGGAAAACGAGCATTTTCCATGTCATTAAATGGCCTTAGACTTTATTGTGTATGTTTGTCACTGCTTTTTACTTAAAGATTAGTCTTATAATATTTTCTCATTAGTAAGTAAGACACAGAGCTTGTTTTTACTTTTGCACAAAGTCTTCACCAGCACCTTATATCATTTACACATATCCATATTAATATACCTTTCTGAGTGCTTGAATTTTCTTATATTTTATTCTAGAACACGTTTCAGAAATATAAAGTAAAAAATATATGGTAGGTCATTCACAGTGAGAAGAAATAACCACTTTAAAAATGTCTTTGCCGTGCATTATCATCCCTTCCCTACGTACATAAAATATGTAGTTTTATAAAATAATGTTCAAATTCCCCAGTACTATGATTGTTTAAAACAGTATTTTATCACCTATACCTTGTTCAAACAAGATTTGTGAATTCTTTACCCCTGATATCTAGAATAAGATAAGAATGCCCAGTTTTGTCAATTCTATTGAATGCTTTAGCCAGGGTAATCAGGCAAGAAAACATATTAAAGGCAGCCAAATTAGAAAGGAAGTAGTAAAATTATCTCTAGTCACAGATAAAATGATTACATATAAAGAAATTCCCAAGAAATCTACAAAAAATAATATTATTTCTGATTGATGAACTCAGCAAGTACTATAGGGTAGAAAAGCAACTCACACAAATCAGTTGTATTTGTATAAAGTAGCAGTGAACAATCTGAAAATGAAATTAAAACAATTCCATTTATAATAGCATCAAAATGAATAATATACTTAGGACAATATTTAACTAAAGAAATTTAAGACTTTTACATTGAAAATTACTGACAATTAAAGATGACCTAAATAAATAAAAAGATATCCTTTATTCATAGGCTGGGATCCTAAATATTGTCAAGACAGCAATACTACCCAAAGGGATCTACAGATTCAATGTAATCTCTGTCATTGTCCCAACAACGGTTTTTGCAGAAATGGGAAAACTAATCTTAAAATTCCAATGGAATTGCAAGTGACTTCTGTAGCCAAATAATCTTTTTTTTTTTTTTTCAAAAATAATCTTGAAGAGGAAAAACCAAGCTGGAGGACTCACTTCCATTTTTCAAAACTTGCTACAAAGCTACAGTAATCAAAGCACTGTGGTACTCAAATAAAAATAGACGCGTGGAACAATAAATAGATTGAGAGTGCAGAATCAACCCATACACTGTGGTCAGTTGATTTTCAAAAAAGGTGTGTAGGTAATTCAAAGGGCAAAGAGTAGTCTCTTTAACAAATGGTGTTAAGACAACTGGTTATCCACATACAAAAGAATGACTTTAGACATGTACTTCACACCATATGCAATAATTAACTCAGTATGGGTCAAAGTTCTAAATGTAAGAGGTGAGACTATAAAACTTTAGAGAAAAATAGAAGGACAAAATTTCATGACCTTGGATTTGATAATGGTTTCTTAGATATGTCACTAGAAGAAAAGGAAGAAAAAAAAAGGTAAAGAAATTCATCAAAAATTTTAAAAAACAAACAAAAAACAACAACAAAAAACAACTTTTGTGCATTAAAGGACTCTATCAAGAAAGTCAGCAGACAACCTGGAAAATGGGAAAAAACACTTGCAAATTATTTATCTCCCAAAGTTCTAGTATCCAGAGTATATAAAGAACTCAAGAACAAAAAGACAAATATCCCAGTTTTAAAAAATAGGAAAAGGACTTGAATATACATTTCTCCAAAGAAGATGCATAAATGGCCAACAAGCACATGAAAAGATACATAACAGTCAAAACAGAAATGTAAATTAAAACCACCAAGTGATACCTCTTCATGCCCACTATAATGTAAAAAAAGATAAGGAAAGAAAAGTACAAGTATTGCTGAGGATGTGGAGAAATTGGAAGATTCATACAGTGCTGGTAGGAATGCAAAATGTTCAGCTGCTATGGAAAAAGCTTGGCAATGCTTCAAAGATTTAAACATAGAATTACCATATGGCACAAAGTTATTTCAAGAATTTTACTATCATAACTTTGTCTGAAGGCAGGATCTTTCATTTGAGAACAATAAGAATTGCTGATGAACTGCAAAAAGAAAAGGCCATTTGGAGTTTTTTTAGAATTTACCCTGCAGCAAAACAAATAAAAATATTTAGTGAAATCTCAGTCTAAGTCCAACCAATGTAAGCAGAAAAATGCCAAGATGGTTTTTAAACTTAATCCTTAACCCTTAGTCCTTGTCACACGATATTACTAATCGTGTGACAAGGGAAGCAGAAGAAGGACTGGAAAAAAAAGTTACCATATGACCCAGCAATTCCACTCCAAGGTATCAAAAGAACCGGAAAACCACTACTTACCACAAGTACACGTATATATACACACATTCATAGCAGTCTATACACAAGAGCCAAAAGGTGGACACAAGAAAAATGTCCATCACTTGATGAACTGATAAACAAGATGTGATATACATATATATATAAAATGGATATTCAGCCATAAAAAGAAATGAAGTAATGATGTATCTTGTGACATGGATGTACCTGGAAATCATTATGCTAAGTGGGAAAGGAAAGACAGGAAAGGCCACATAGTGTATGGTTCCATTTGTATGAAATAACTAGAGTAGGTAAATCCAATGGAAGCAGAAAGTAGATTAGTATTTTCCAGGGGCTGGGCAAACTGGGTAGTGTACAAAAACTATTTCATGGATCTAGGGCTTCGTTTGGGGTAATGAAAATGATTTGGAGGCACATAGAGATAATACCTGCACAGCATTACGAATGTACTAAATGTCACTGAATTATACACATTAAAATGATTAATTATATGTTACATGAATTTTTCCTCAAATTTTCAAAGTGGCAATATATTTAAATATGTTAGTATTCCAAAGATTTATAAATGATATTTGAAAAGCATTCAAGCTAGAAGTGATAAAATATTATTTTTTAATTAATTAATTTATTTATTTATTTTTGGCTGTGTTGGGTCTACGTAAATGTGCATGCGCTTTGTCTAGTAGTGGTGAGCGGGGACTACTCTTCGTTGTGGTGCGCGGGTTTCTCATTGCGGTGGCTTCTCTTGTTGCAGAGCACGGGCTCTAGGCGCGTGGGCTTAGTAGTTGTGGCATGCGGGCTCAGTAGTTGTGGCTCGCGGGCTCTAGAGCGCAGGCTCAGTAGTTGTGGCACAGGGGCTTAGTTGCTCTGTGGCATGTGGGATCTTCCTGGACCAGGTATTGAACCCACATCCCCTGCATTGGCAGGTGGATTCTTAACCACTGCACCACCAGGGAAGTTCCTAAAATATTGTTTTAAACAATCATAGTACTGGGGAATTTGAACATTATTTTATAAAACTACATATTTTATGTACGTAGGGAAGGGATGATAATGCACGGCAAAGACATTTTTAAAGTGGTTATTTCTTCTCACTGTGAATGACCTACCATATATTTTTGACTTTATAATTTCCAAAACGTGTTCTAGAATAAAATATAAGAAAATTCAAGCACTCAGAAAGGTATATTAATATGGATATGTGTAAATGATATAAGGTGCTGGTAAAGACTTTGTGCAAAAGTAAAAACAAGCTCTGTGTCTTACTTACTAATGAGAAAATATTATAAGACTAATCTTTAAGTAAAAAGCAGTGACAAACATACACAATAAAGTCTAAGGCCATTTAATGACATGGAAAATGCTCGTTTTCCAATGTTATATGATGACACCATGAGACAAAGTCATGTGTCCCACCTGATTGGAATTTACAGTCATTTAAGAATGTATCATTCCAAGTAAGACATTGTCTGGCATTCAGTCTTAAGAGGTATCTGGACCTTCCTCCTAGAGCTCCACCAAATGGCTTCTCCAACTCAACAAACAAGGCCTAATATTTGAAGACCCCAGGGAACTTGGGAGGTGAGACAGGATAATAGCCACGTGGCCTGTGGCCTAGATTTGCCAAGCCCTTAGGTCTAATCATTTTCTTTTCTCTCTTAGGCATGGATCCCTGAGGTTTGCCCCTTGATACCCCCAAACAATTTGATAGCATGAGAAAATGCTGGAGATAAAATGCTGAGTGAAGAAGAGCAAATGTGGGAAGACTTGGTCAAGTAGAAATTGAAATCTGAAGAAGAGAAGATGCCTGATGAGGTTGGATGGCTTAGATTTCAGTTTGATATCCACTGGAAACCAGAAAGAAAATGCAGAGTATGAGCAGGCTTCCTCAAACTGAGCAGAAAACAAGGCAGCCATATTTCCTGGTGTCTTTGTCTCTTCATGGTGTTTTTTCAAACTCGAAGGGCGGGAGAAGAATGCTCAGAGCAGGACTACTTGTCTGTCCTGGGACAATACTGCCATCGTGTGGACATAGTTTCATCGGGCCCAAGCCATGAGCAGTTCCTCCTTGCAAGGCCTAGCCGTGGCACAGGTCAGGCCCCTGGAAGGCTAAAGGGAACCTGAACCCAAGACTGGCCTCCCTACCATTTTCTCTGTGGCTTGGCAGGAGCAGTGCAGAGTCAGGGCCTTGGCTTAGTGTCTGATCGAGGAGCGGCCACAACCCAGGAGCCAGCCAACTGCTGCCAGGAAGTCCAGACACAGGAAGTAGGGCGGTGGGGCCTCAGTTTCCTAACAGTGTGGGCAGGACTTAGAGCCAAGTGCAGAAGCTGGGGACATTTGCCTTGTGAATGTACCCTTTGGGGTTTAGCCATGCCGGCTACCCGTGTGTTGTGGGGCCTGGGCCCGTTTTGTGTGTGTGTGTGTGGTACGCGGGCCTCTCACTATTGTGGCCTCTCCCGTTGCGGAGCACAGGCTCCGGACGCGCAGGCTCAGCGGCCATGGCTCAGGGGCCCAGCCGCTCCGCGGCATGTGGGATCCTCCTGGATCGGGCAACGAACCCGTGTCCCCTGCATCGGTAGGCGGACTCTCAACCACTGCGCCACCAGGGAAGCCCTGGGCCCGTTTTGACAGCAGTGACAGAGCACAGTGGACAGGCCAGTGCCAAGCACCCTAAATAGCCCATGTCACTGATGGAGACCGAAAGCCTGAAGTACCATTGCCTGGAGCAAGAGGGACCTGTACAGACGGAATGGGAATACACTGACTTGCCCTGTGTGGCCCAGAACATCTTCTGGAAGCCTAAAATTAATTGCTCAAGTGGATGGAACCCAGGAATGTAATGGAAGGCCCTGAGGAATTCTCTGAGCCCACCCACCAGCTGGTGGCTCCTGGGCCTTTGCAGGTTCACTGTAAACCCCAGGGTCCAATCTTTTATCCTGAAGGGATCCTGATGTTATCTCAGTTCTTGCAAGGAGGGCAGAGAGGTGGCTTTTGGGGTTGGTATTTCCCTGAAAAGGATGGCATTATTCCCTTCCTGTGATTTAAGATGAAAAGCAAACCATTGTACCTTGAGGATCAAAATATGAGGTTTGTAACACCAAGTAAAAGTAATGGCAAAACAAATTGTATTTTACTCTACTTCTATATGTGATAAGTTTGAACCAAACATAGAAATATTTATTTATTCTATACAGCCAATATTCACATTGGGATTTATGTTTAAAATTTTGAAGAAAACAACTAATGGTGTCTTCACGTCTACAGAAATATATTTCTGGGTGTACTTTTGCCCATATACATAGTGAAGACTTGAATTGTTGACAAACAAGGCTTAATTTTGATAATATTCTGCATAATATTATATTCTCTAAAAGTGACACACAGCACTCTCCACATTATGGAATGATTAAATATCTTGCTTCTATAGTCAAGGAAACTGAAAGCTTTTGATAAATTATTACTTAACACAAAATCTGGTCATCTATATTTAAAGACATTTAAGTAGCCTCTCTATATAAGACCTGAGAAAGTAATAGGACAAATCTCAAACCACAAGGAAATTCCACACAAATGATGTCATTTTAAATCCATAACAAACAAAACTTTCATGCACATACACACCTGCTACACCCTGTAAAAAAAAGAATGATCAGAATGCAATAAATCAAAATATTGAGTTCCTACTAAGCTTTTGAAAGCTTTATAATCTTTATAATTGTTCACTTTTGTACTTCTTTGCCAGATGCTTAAAATATCCTTAGGATTTGAGCAACAGTAAAGAAGTGTTATGAGATTTAGCAATAAAGTTTCATTAGTTACCTCATAAACAGTTAATGTCATTGGAAATTTCCAATTACCTAATATTGTGTGAAATATTCATGGCACTAAATTCTACCTATTGTGTGACCAGGATGGAATTGAACAAAGATTTGGTGATTGTCTATGTATGTATGTATGTGTGTGTGCTTGTTTTAAACACTCCTTTAAGCAAATAAGGGAGTATATTGATGGGCCTACACCTATTTAATTAAATGGTATCAGCTTTCGTGATCAATCATATATAATATTTGAATGCATTTATCATCAAGTTGGTAATGGTGGTTGCCTCAGGAAAGTGGGATTTGTGATCAGGTGTTTCTATTTGTTCTTCAAAGATTTGTGAATTCTCATATACTTGATCAATTCCAGTCTCCTAGAAGATATTCTGGGCCACACTGTCAAGTCAGTGTATTCCCATTCCGTCTGTACAGGTCCTTCTTGCTCCAGGCAATGGTACTTTAGGCGGTCTCCATCAGTGACATGGGCTATTTAGGGTACTTGGCACTGGCCTGTCCATTGTGCTGTCACTGCTGTCACAACAGGCCCAGGCCCCACAACACAAGGGTAGCCGGCATGAATAAACCCCAAAGGGTATATTCACAAGACAAATGTCCCCAGCTTCTGCACTTGGCTCTAAGTCCTGCCCACACTGTTAGGAAACTGAGGCCCCACCGCCCTACTTCCTGTGTCTGGACTTCCTGGCAGCAGCTGGCTGGCTCCTGGGTTGTGGCCGCTCCTCGATCAGATACTAAGCCAAGGCCCTGACTCTGCACTGCTCCTGCCAAGCCACAGAGAAAATGGTAGGGAGGCCAGTCTTGGGTTCAGGTTCCCTTTAGCCTTCCAGGGGCCTGACCTGTGCCACGGCTAGGCCTTGCAAGGAGGAACTGCTCATGGCTTGGGCCCGATGAAACTATGTCCACACGATGGCAGTATTGTCCCAGGACAGCCAAGTAGTCCTGCTCTGAGCATTCTTCTCCAGCCCTTAGAGTTTGAAAAAAACTCCATGAAGAGACAAAGACACCAGAAAATATGGCTGCCTTGTATTAGCTCATACTCTTTGCATTTTCTTTTTGGTTTCCATTGGATATCAAACTGAAATCTAAGCCACCCAAGCTCATCAGGTGTCTTCTCTTTTTCAGATTTCATGTCCTATTTGGCCAAGTATGTTTAATTAACATATACTTAATAATTAGTTTTATTCCTTTACAGCTTCAAAATCTTTTGTTATTTTCACAAATTATATCTTTATACATTGCATGTCCATTAACGTAGATTTATATTGCTTATGTAATTGCCTTGCCTTTTAAATTACATAGGAAAATAAAAGGTTAAAAAGCAAAAATAGGATATTCCCTGGCAGTCCAAGCCCAGGTTCAATCCCTACTCCAAGCCCAGGTTCAATCCCTACTCAGAGAAGTAAAATCGCACAAGCCACATGGCATGGCCAAAAATCTATCTATCTTATATATATATAAGATATATCTTATTATATCTTATATATATATAAGATATATCTTATATTTATATATATCATATATATATGATATATCTTATATCTTATATATATGATATATCTTATATCTTATATATAGCATATATATAAGATATCTTATTATATATGATATATCTTATACATATATATATTTATATTATACATACATACATATGTTTATATTATATATATCTTATATATATCATATATATAATATATTCTGGCTTTTATATGTATCTATGAAGTTTCCTTCTTCCTTGTACTGGCTAGTGTCTTCATTTCACCTTGGATGACTTCCTTTTGCATTTCTGGTATGCTAGCTCCTCTAGTAACAAACTCCATCTGTATTTCTTTTCTAGCAAGTCTTAGTTTCTCCTTTGTTTTTGAAAGTTAGTCTTGCTGGATGTGGAAACCTTGGTTGACAGGGTTTTTTAAATGCCTTTTGGCTTCCATGGTTTCTGAAGAGAAATCAACTGCAAATCTTATTGAGGCCACCTTGTATTGACATATGATGAATCTCCTTCATGCTTACAAGATTCTTGTTTGGTGGCTCTTGGAAGTTTGATTATAATGTGACTCATTTTGGATCTCTTTGTGTTTGTTATGAAGAGTTTCTTGAGCTTCTTAGATGTGTATATTCATGTTTTTTTATCAAATTTCTAGTGTGGGCCATTATTTCTTCAACTACTCTTTCTGCCTGTTTCTCTCTCTTCTCCTTTGCTAACATTATGTGTAAGACAATATACTAAATCATGTCCCACAGGTCTTGTAGGCTCTGTTCATTTTTCTTCATTATTTTTTTTTCTGCTCCTCGGACTGGATAATCTCAACTGACCTAGCTTCAAGTTCCCTGATTCTTTCTCCTGACTGTTCAAATCTCCTGTTAGAATATTCTAGTGAATTTTTTATTTCAGTTACTGTACTTTTCAGTTCCACAGTTTCTATTTTATTACTGTTTATAATTTCTGTCTCTTTATAGATATTCTCTATTTGGTGAAACATTGTTCTCCTGGTTTCCTTTAGTTCTTTGTATTTAGTTTCCTTTATCCCTTTCACACCATATTTAAGAAAGATGATTTTAAGTCTTTTCTAGTAAGTCCATTGCCTAGGCTCCATTCTAGACAATTTCAACTTATTCCTTTTTTTCCCTGTGAATGGCCATACTCTTGTTTCTTTGGATGTTTTGTTTTTTGTTGGTGGTGAAAACTGAACATTTTGAATATTATAGTGTATCAACACTGGAAATCAGATTTCTAACCCAGAGGTTTAGTTGATGGTACTTGTGGGTTGTTTTCTGCTTGTTTAGTGACTTTTCTCAATTATTTTTGTAAAGTCTGTATTCTTTGTCACGTGTGGCCACTTAAGTCTATGTTCTGTTAGCTTAGTGATCACTTAGTGTTTTGACACACTTTCTTTAAACATCTGAAAAATACTGTCAGTCTTTGCAATTGGTTTTCTATTGGGGAGCTCTTTCAAAGATTATCCAGGCTGTTCACAACTCTACTTTACCCTTCACTTCCAGATTGCAAGGAGCCTAAAGAGACATGAGAGATTAGGGTCTCAGGACTTATCTGAGCAGTTGTCCAGCCCTGGGTATGTCTGTGGTTTTCTAATTTTTCCAGTACATGCAAGAAGTTTTAAAGTTCCTTCTTTTCCCCCACATTTCCTTTCACATCCTTCTCCTTCCTATGCTTCTCCATCTGTCTACTGCTAATAGTCCTAACTATTGTCTCTTGCCCCAGGCTGCTCTGGCCAATAATTGTGCCTTTAAATTATTTTAGTAAATGCCTTTCTTCAAGACAGCCCAGCCCTGGAAACACTCCAAGTAAGTCAAAACAAAGGCATGCTCTTGCACCAACCCTTCAGGGAGCCTCCAGTTAGGTCAAAATGGACAACCACAATTCTTTGAGAATAAAGTCCATATTGCTCCCTCAGGAACTAACATCACAGACCAGGAGGGCAAGATCCATCTTTAAGACAGTGTGGTTTTGGGGGGGTGGTAGGTGGGGAATTTTAAGTGCCACAGTCCTCTCTCACTGCAAAGTAGTCACTTCTTTTTCACCAAGCCATTTTTGGTTTCCTTAAGTTTTCAACTAGATCTATAGGTTTGTAAAATTGGATTCTGACACTTTTTGTCAACTCATTAGTTACTTTTATGAAGGGATGATCATTGGGCTTCCCTACTTCAGCACCTTCAATGACATCATCTTTGCCACATGTTTTTACACTTCTAGAAATAATCATGCTTCTTTACAATGTACCTGCTACAACAGCCATGTATGAAGAAGTGAAGTGAGGTTATGAGTAATGCTACCTCTGGCAGGGAAGGATTTTTTTCTTTTCTTTTTTTTTTTTTTTTTTTTTTTTGCGGTACACGGGCCTCTCACTGTTGTGGCCTCTCCCGTTGCAGAGCACAGGCTCCGGACGCGCAGGCTCAGCAGCCATGGCTCACGGGCCCAGCCAATCTGCGGCATGTGGGATGTTCCCGGACCGGGGCACGAACCCGTGTCCCCTGCATCGGCAGGCGGACTCTCAACCACTGCGCCACCAGGGAAGTCCGGGAAGGATTTTTAAATGTGTTCATTTTCAATCCTTTTCACCGTTTTTGGTCCCTTATCAGTTTTAACACTTCTTAGTTTGGTTGGGTGGTTCTGCTTGTCTTCAGGCTCTCTGAACTCCAGGCAATGGGCTTTTAAACATTTGGATGTACCTGAGTAGTTTAGCAAGCGCACCTGCTCCTGTTATAATGCCACCTGGAACTGGCCTGTCTTTGGTGTCCTGACACTGTTGCCATAAAAGATCCATGCCCCACAATACCAGCACAGCACTTGAAAGCCTGCTACCTCTTGTCCACAGGAGACAAATGCCCACAAGAGCCTGCATTTGTCTTTCAGTGGATTTCTCTTTTCTTCCACACTGGGTGGAGAACAAGGCCTTGCCCATGACTTTCTGTGCCTGGACCATCTGGCAGCTGCTGGCTCAATTCTAGTCCCTCACTCTCCAAGCTGTACAATAAGATCCCACCATGTTCAAGTATCCTGTAAGGCCATAGAGAAGGCGGCCAGGAGGCCCAGCTTGGGTCTAAACCTGTTCCAACTCCCCATATGCATGATCTTCCTCAACTTTTGGCCTCAAGGGAAGGAAGTTGTAAGGGTTTTTGGTGTTTTAAAACTACTTCCTCACAATGGCAGTACTGCTCCAGACATAGGCAAGCCTGGTCCTTGAGCTCTCATCTCCCACCCAACCAGTATAAAAAAAAAAAAAAAAAAAAACGCCACCAGGAAACAAAGGTGCCAGCAAATATGGCTGCCTTGCATTTTGCGGGTTTTAAGAAACATACTCACACTGTTGTTCTTTTGTTCTCGGTTTCCATCTGAAATCAAAACTGAGGCCTAAATTACCCATCCCCATTAGGCATCTTCTCTTGCGAGAACTCAATTTCTATTTGACCTAGTTCTGCTCCTCGTCACTCAGCTTTACATCCCATGCATTTTCCCAAGCTATCAAGTACTCTGCTTCTGAGGCCAAGTCTCAAGGAGCCAGGCCTAAGAGAAAGAAGAACATTCCAGAAAATCAAGGGCAGCATTAGGGCATTTCTAGGCAACAACAATTGCTAATAATTATTGAGTATTCATTGAATACAATGTACCAGTAAATATTCCAAGGATCTTGATAAGAATTTATATATTGACTCTTCACAACATCCCTCTGGGTAAGTAGTATGATTCTTGCCGCTTAATAAATAAGGAAAGGTAGCACAGAAAGTTTAAAAACCTTTTCCAAGGTCACATAGCTAATAACAGAGACAATTTAAAAATCAGATTAGCCAGACTTCAGAGCTCCCATTCTTAAGGACTCGGGAGGCAAACTATAAGCTCACTTCTGAGGCACTTTGAGGAAGCCTCCCAACTTTTTCTGGTTTTCCTGTATTCTCTAAGACTCAGGTGCAGAGAGGATTCAGGAAGCAAGCTCAGTTCAGTTCTATCTTCGATTCTTGGCATACAGGAACAACAGGTAAAAATAAGTCAGATTCTGTTGACCTTCTAATCATTAGGCCACTTGCTTCTCAGTTAAGCCCTTTCCACAATGTGTTGCTTTTTATTGCAAACCTTGAAACTTCCCAAAGCCCCCTAACCCAATTTTTATTTGCTTAAGCAGGCCAAGGAATAAATTCCCACAAAGGCCCCACTTACACTCAGCTACCTGTAGATCTACCTGTAGATCTAGTTGTACAGGTACAGCTACCTGTAGATCTCCTTTGGCTCAGAAAGAGCAGATGAATTGGGAGCGGAGAGGAAAGGAGCCACATTCAGGTCCCAGTGTTTCAATAATCAGAAACCTGTTGTCTTTGTTTAATTGTATATATGGTACATGTGTATTGATATGTATTTTTCAGTATCTTATTATGATATTAATTTTGGCTATTTACCAAATATTTCCATTACTCCTCCTGGATACTGGATCAGCAATATTAGGCCAAGGGGTGGAGCCAAACCCACAGGTCTGATTAAATAAATACCCCAACCTGTCTCTGAAATCATAGCAGAACCCTCTACGGCACAACATAACCGGGACTCATAAATAAAGCAAAACAGCCAGATTATGTAATCAATACGGGTCAGCCATTTGAGGCACAGAGAAGTAGAGAAAAATGAAGAGTGGATAAAGAGGAGGATACAAAGATAGCCAGCAGAAAAAAAATTCCAACATATATTATTATCCAAGTTGTGTATAAAGATAAAATACATACAGTTTATAGTAATATTATAGGTCACTTTGTGTTCAGTTATCTGAATTCTATATTAACTAAATATTCTATATTGAAAAAAGGTTATTTTTCATAAGGAGAAAAAAGCTTTTTTCTTTTTTGTTTTTTGGCCCTGCAGTGTGGCTTGTGTTCCCCGACCAGGGATCGAACCCGTGCCCCCTGCCGCGGAAGCACGGAGTCCTGACCACTGGACCGCCAGGGAATTCCTTTTTTTCATATTTTAAAATTATACTTTGGATAACTAAAGAATACTGTCAAAATGCTCATAAAATACAAAAGGGAAAAAGGTACAAAATGGAAAAGATATGCAAGAAAATACCCGATTATTGTAAATATGTATGTATGTAAATTAAAATGTATTACTATATTTATGTAAATATAAAACATGGTAAGGATCAAATAAAGACATAATCAGTGTTTGTCTCAAGACTGTGGAATTATAAATACAGTGAACATTCCTTAGTTTTCCTTGGGAAGTCACAGTTTACAGCCGCTGTCTAACTTAGACAATAAATTATGTAAGTACTTAGAGTACACAAATTATATTCTCTACTTAATTACCAAATTCATTATTAAGGACACATCATTTCTATATTCTTATAAAGCATTAATACTTATGCCAAAATTAAAATATGGATATATATGATGCATAAAAGTGTAAAGATATAAGAAAAGGTCAATGATAAATTTGAGTCTTAACACATACATTCAAAACCCATGGGGTTGGTAGATGCAAACTATTACATTTAGAATGCATAAACAACAAGGTCCTACTGTATAGCACAGGGAACTATACTCAATATCCTATGATAAACCATAATGGAAAAGAATATGAAAAAAGAATGTATGTGTAGAACTGAGTCACTTTGCTGTACAGCAGAGATTGGCACAGCATTGTAAATCAACTCTACTTCAATTTAAAAAAAAAAAGCCTATGTAGAGCTTGACTCTAATTTCTGTTAAAAAGAAAACCACAGGCCCAAAATGGAGTCACTTATGCTGGACCACGCCAGCAAACCAGGGCTTAATATCTAATCAAATTGAAGATTCAACCTCCCCCAGAAAGGTAGTCTTAACTGAAACAGTCAGTCAGTAATTTTATCATCAGCACCAATGAAGTACTATGTTACATGGGCCCTCTCCATTCCCCAAAGGAAGATGAGGTAACCCATATAATAAAACCCTTTTTCCCAAAAGGGAGAAGACCTACTCTGAAATAATACTCTTCTCTGTTTATGACTTCCTCATCCTGCCTTTGAAAACCTTTCCCTTTCTGTAGCCATTTGGAGCTCCCCTCTACTTGCTAGGTGGGTTGCTACCTAATTCATGAATGAATCATTCAATAATACCAATTAGATCTTCAAATTTTTCTCATTGGAACTTTGGTTTTTAGCATTTCCTTAAATGAAAATAACTAAATATGAATGTTTATTTTGAGCATCAGGTTTGAGCCACTGAAATACTTACTAGTGAGCTCTCCATCTGTAAAGACATTTAAAAAGAGAGACGCCATTTTGGTTACTTTCAAAAATATGTGAGCCAGCAAATGGGGGACTCCATAGGAGCCTAAGAAATCAGCCAAATCAAACAGCACAAGGTCTAATGGCTGAAAATGGCTTCCTGCAAGCTTTGAGATTCCAGCAATTTCTTTTCCTCTTGCAGGGACACCCGAGACTTGAGCCCTGCATCAGAAAACTTGAAAATGCGGGAAATCCTACAGAATGTTGCAGAAGAGATCTGCAAAGCCTTGGTCTAGTGGAAATAGAAGTCTTGAAAAGATGCCTGATGAGGGTGGGTGGTTTTCACGGACATTTCGATTTCAAATGGAAACCAAAAGCGAAAGCACAGCATTGTGGGCCGTTTCTCCAAAATGGGTTTGATGCAAGGCAGCCATGTTTCCTAGCTCCTTTGTCTCTAGTTGGCGTTTTTTTCGGACTGGATGGGCGGTAGAAGAGGAGCCGGGGGCAGGGCTAGTTGGCTTTTCTGGAGCCATACTGCCATCACGAGGAAGTAGTTTTAGAAAAGCCAAAATTGTAAGCGTGAATTCCCCTGAGATCTAGCCTTTAAGAAATGTGTGGCTAATTCCCAGGCCTAATGGGCCCTGACCAAGCTGGGTCTCCTTTACTTGAACTCTGAGGCTTTCTAGGAGCTCTGGACAAAGGAAGAATGTTGGTAGAGAAGCTTCTGAGTGAGGCGCCAGTACTGTGGCAGGGTTTTTGTTTCCTCCCACTGGGGGCGGAACTAGAGGAGAGCCCTCGGAGCCTATGCAGAGCTTCTGCGCATTTGTCTCCTGCCCCTGCCCCTTACAGAACGAAACAGTTGGGCTGGCACAAGATGTCCCTGTACTCTGTGGCCTGGGCCCCCTGTGTCAGCAGGGTCAGAGCTGGGGTTCAGGATGGGAATCTCACTCCATGTCACATCTAACAGCTGCTGGTCTGTGATCTGGAGTTCTCATGGACACCCAAAAGGCTGGCACACTCATTGCCTGGAGCAAGGATGGCCACCCTGCCATGCCAAGCCGGTGAACTCCAGAACATCAGTAGGAGTCCCAGTGTAACAACCAAATGGGAACCAAGGATGGAGAAGGAGGCCTGGAGTTGTTTTCTGAGCCCAGAAGGATGTGGCTTTGTAGCTTTTTTTCTAGGGCTCAGTATGATGACTACCCCTTAAAGCGACCTGCTCTCATCAGGGACAGAGATACGTTCTTTAGTGGTTAGCTTTCCCCTAAGGAAGATGAAACCCTTGGGGCTTGGGACCGAATCATTCATTCATATCAGCTAGTATTATTCTCTGTGCCTGCTTCTTAGCCTTTTACTGATGAAGATTCCTTGTAGGCTTCACAAGATATCCTCTGTTGAACTGAGCACATCAGGACCCCTGAACACTCGCCTATTTTAGTGCCACTCACTCTGCTGTACCTGAGATGATCTCAGTATATAACCTCTTAGAGAAAGGCCAAGCAGCCCATGGAAACAAGCTTTGGTATTTGTATCTTCTTTCTCCTGCTCTCTCTTCTAAATCTATTTCATTTGAATGTTTCCCTGTGTAGCTCCCAGGCAGTTGTTGGTATGACTTTAGTATGAGGATATCCTTGGGTTTTGAGTTTTTCCCTTCTATCATACATTTCCCAGTCCTTGTATCACAAGGGCACCTCACATGTCATTAAATATCCTTCAGATGATTGGATTTTGTGTTACTTAGAAGTTTGCCCAAAGATTTTTGTTTTCTTTACTACAAAAAGTGACCTTTTTCATTTCCATATGTAAACAGAACTATGCATATTTTTTTTAGAGAAATACAATCTTACGCTGGAGGCTATTTTAAAGCCGGAAGGCTATTCCTTGGTTTCTTGATTCCAAATATAAACCAGTCTTGTTAATATTTCAAAGATTCAGTCATGTATAAAGTTAAAACCTGATGGCACAACCTTAGAAAAATTATTCCAGAAAGGTGGACACAGTGAGCAGTTTGCTTGGAATCCTTCCTTTGTGCATATTCACTCTTTAGAATCCATACATATTTATGTATTCAACTTCAGGTAATAATACATGTGATAAGCATATACTTTATTTTTCCCTTTCTCTTTTCTTATATTAACAAACTAGGATGATTTGATCCTGAAGATTCAATAATTTGCTTTAATCTCTAATCAAAGGTGTGAGGTATCTTGCCTGATCAAGACACAGAGAATGGAATTCAGTCTTTGCAAGGACTTAGGAGGACTACCTAGTGTAGCGGAACCATGTGAGATCCAACCTATCTGAGAACAATAGGTGCTTTCCCCTCAGCAATGTCAGCCATTGCAAAGGAAAGCTCAATGAATTTACTTTCCCTACTCTCTCTTCTCCTATAGGAATGTGGCTGTGTGATCACTTTTGAGAGGCATAGTCTCTGGAGGAAGGGTATGATCATGTGCAAGGTTAACTGATGCACGTAAACTGCCCTCAGACAAGTTAAACAAATTGACAGTGCTTCCAGGCTCATAGGAGCATGTCCGTTTCTACAAATAATCACATAACGCTGGACAATAACGATGGCTTCATTTTCAGCAGCTTGCTCAGGATATATTAGTTGGGAGTTGGAGATAGTTGAGAACTTCTTGAACCATAATTTACTTGGATAATGGTGAATTTGAGAACCTCTGCCAATAGACTTTTCTGTGCCATGGCCCTTTTCTTCTGGGAAGTTGGTGTCCCGTTCTTTCTTCCCCTTTCCTGCTAAATTGTTTTCCTTTAGCTTTTCATTTTGGAACAGCTAACGATCGGTAATGGATGTCAATGGTTGAAGGGGAGTAAACACTGACAGTAGTTGTTCTTAGTTTCCAGTTTTGGCTATTTTCATCATAACTGAAATACTGAAATTCAGCTAGGAACTATTTTCTTAGGCTTCTATCCACTCTCAGTCCATTGGCTTCTGTTAAGGATAGTTGGGGTGAGGTGAACACAGTATTCTTGAGCCTAAGGAATTCCAGAGCTGAGGCCACCTCTTTTTTTTTTTTTCAAATAAATTTGTTTATTTATTTATTTTTGGCTGCGTTGGGTCTTCGTTGCTGCGCGCGAGCTTTCTCTAGTTGCGGTGAGCGGGGGCTACTCTTTGTTGCGGTGCGCGGGCTTCTCATTGCAGTGGCTTCTCTTGCTGCGGGGAACAGGCTCTAAGCGCACGGGCTTCAGTAGTTGTGGCACGTGGGCTCAGTAGTTGTGGCGCATGGGCTTAGTTGCTCCGCGGCATGTGGGATCCTGCTGGACCAGGGCTCGAATCTGTGTCCCCTGCATTGGCAGGCGGATTCTTAACCACTGAGCCACCAAGGAAGTCCCTGAGGCCTCCTCTTGTGTTGCCTACAATTCAGTCTTCATACATTTGTCTACTCTACTCCACCATGTGGCCAAGTCAAAGTACTGTTCCAAGGCAGGCACCCCAGCACATCTCATCCAGGCTTTCTCTCTTGGTCTGTTTTAGCAGAAATAATTTCAGGAGGTCGGCGTTCACCTTTCACCTTCACAAGGCACCTGGGGTCATTGAGGCATACTCTACCAAATGTCTCCAAGACACTCCTGAGAGCTAATGACACTTTGTCAATAATCAATTATTGCCTCTTGGCTCCAAATACACTCTTCAAAATATCCTCTATGATAAACAGTGAGATTTTTCTCCGTGCGCTCTGACACTGCTGCCAAATGGTGCCAAGGTCCTGGTCCTGAAGTTCTATGTCCCAGACTGTCTGCCTCATGCTCAAGGGACAGGAAGAGGAGGCAAATGATCATAACCTCTGCATTAGGTTGTGAATCGCTTCCTATAATCTTGCCTGCACTGGGAGGGGCTCCACCCTGACTTCCTGTGCTTGTACTTCCTGGCAGCTGCCTGTTCGGTCCTGGCCACTCACTAGCCAGCTTTTACAATTATATCTTGTCTTTGTCAACGTATCCTGGAAGGCCTCAGAGATGAAGGCAAGGATGCAACGCTTGGAGCTAGGGGATGCTCAACCTCCTGCAGGTCCAACATTCTTCAACTTCTGGGTCTCCTGGGAGGAAATACTGATGGCTTAGGGCTTCACCAAATGATTTCCTCATGATGGCAGTAGTGCTCCAGAAATGTCAACCAGCCCTGCCCCGAGGCCCTCTTCTCCTGCCCATCTAGTCTGAAAACACAAAAGGCAAAGGCACCAGGAAACAAAACTACCTCACATATTGCCCAGTTTGAGGAAACCTGCTCACGCTACTGTGATTTTGCTTTCCATTTCCATCTATAATCAAACTGAAGCCTAAACCACTCCCACCATCAGGCATCTTCTTTCATCAAGCATTACGTTTCCACCAGATATTGGCTTCACAGTTCAGCTCTTCTTCACTCAGCATTAGTTCTCCAGCACTTTCCCAATTAACAAGTTAACTTCTAGGGACAAGTCTCAGGATACCAGGACTAAATGGAAGAAAATGTTGGAAGTTCCAGGCCTGGAGGAGGTCACCTCTAGTCATCTGTCCTCAAGGGCCTCCTAGATTCCCAGGGAGTTTCCATCCATTCTCTAGGACACATTAATATGTTTGTGTTTGGTGGAAGGCTGTTTTTTGACTCAGCTCCTGAGAATTCTTTTCTTAAGGCCTATAATAACTCTTATTGGTTAATAGCATGTCCTACACGCGACACCAAACGTACCCTTATATTTACTTTTTAATTAAAAAATGTATATTAATTATTTTTACCATGTTTCTGTCACTTCTATGGAAGGAGCTAATTTCTGCTTCTTTAGTTTAGAACAGATAGAAGATTATCCTGTTTCTAGTGAATCTTGAGGACATATTATTGGAACTTAAGATTTCAGTGCATTCCTGTCTATATTTTGAATTTTCATGTCGTTTCCAATGTCTGCTTTTCAGGTGGAACTACTACATTTTATTGTATGTACATTTAAAAAAATTTATTTATCTTAATTTGTTTATTTTTGGCTGTATTGGGTCTTTGTTGCATGTGGGCTTCTCATTGTGGTGGCTTCTCGTTGCAGAGCACAGGCTCTAGGCACACAGTCTTCAGTAGCTGTGGCACGGGGGCTCAGTAGTTGACCCTCGCGGGCCCTAGAGCACAGGCTCAGTAGTTGTGGCACACGGAGCTAGTTGCTCCGTGGCATGTGGGATCTTCCCAGACCAGGGATCGAACCCATGTCCCCTGCATTGGCAGGCGGACTCTCAACCATTGCGCCACCAGGGAAGCCCCTGTATGTACATTTTAAATGATATTTTTCATACGTAGTTGTTTAATAATCTGTTTTTACATACACTGGCATAAACTATATAATTCTGTCAACAGAAATGAATTTATTTGGTGGATATGAATATGTTTGCACATGTGAGTTTTTAGAAATGATGTGTTAGATCATATTGAATCTAATTTTGTCCTATATTTTTAACACATTAATTATTGTACATGGGCCCATATCCTTAATCTTTTTTGCTATGAGAATAGCTTTATTTCCTCACATACATTAAGGTGATACACACCACTTTAAAATATTCAAAACTAAAGAGATTATGAATTAGAAATTAATAAATGTTCATAATCCTAACTTTTATACATAATAACTAGAATTTTTAAATTTTATGGCTCTTTTCTTTCCTTTGCAGATATAATATGAATAGTTTTTATTCACAGAATAGATTTATACTTAGAGTCTATTTTTATGTCACTCTTTGTTCACATACTGTATAATAAGCATCTTGCCAAAATCTTCGTATATTCTTGGGGCTTGTTTTCTAGACATTAAACAAGTAACTCCATTTGTTTCATTAATTTATCATAGTTATTTATGAAATATCCCTATACTTCATATATATGATGACAAAAACAGATGTTATTTAAAATCCTATTTTGCTGATGCATAATGACTGAAATAAATTTATTATATATATATATATATATATATATTCCTCTATGGAAGTATACAAGCTATCTAAAATATCTCTCAAGAATTTCATTAATATTATTTGTATCAATTTGATCTACTTGGCAAAATTTATCTCATAATTCTCTTACGCCCTTCAATGTGTCCTGGTTTCCCCTCTCTCTGGTGCTTAACATTCTGATATTCCTTTCATCCACATTCAGGGGATTTTTTTTTTTCATATCTCCTCTATGGGATCTCCAATTTCATGAAACCCATATTTTCCCCTTTTTAATTGTTTGTAAAACTTTTTTTTAAAGCACAGGGTAAAGTAACTTTTTGAAAAAGGCTATAAGGCTAAATTTTTAAGACCTTGCATATCTAAGGATATCTTTATTCTTACATTTCATTGAAAGTTTGGCTGTGTATAGAATTCTAAGTTGGAAATAATTTTTCTTCAGTATTTTGAAGACATTGTTTCACTGAATTCTAGTTTCCAGTGTTGATGTTTAGAAGTTCAAAGTCATTCTGATTCTTCATACTTGTAGGTTAGTTATATGATCTTCCCTGTTACTGGTGTTCCGAAATTTCATAATATGTACTCAGGTAGGTCTTTTTTACCCACTATGCTGGCAACTTGGTAGCCCCTTTCAACCTGGAATATCATATTTTACATTTCTGTGAACTTGCTGAGAACTCCTATTATTCAGATAATAAATCACATTTACAGATGTACTCTAATTTTCTTAGTTATTTTCCCTTTTTCAATTTTTAAAATTACAAGTATGGTCTTTTTCTAACCTCTTTGATGAGTTTTGTATTTCTACTATGTTACTTTTAATTGTTGTGTTCTTTTTCATTATTTTTTTCATTGTATCCTTTTTCTCTATCACAGTTGCAATATCATCTCTTGCCTGTCTGAAGATATTGAGAAAAATTATTTTTTAAAGTTCTCTTCTCCCTTAAAGTTGATCTTCTCCAATGCAGTTCTTCTATGTTTTTGTCTATATCTTTCACCGTTAGCGCTCCCTTTAGAGATTAAAAGAGACACTATGGCTTTCTTTTTTCTTTTCTTTTTTTTTTTTTGCGGTACGCGGGCCTCTCACCGTTGTGGCCTCTCCCGTTGCGGAGTACAGGCTCCGGACACACAGGCTCAGCGGCCATGGCTCACGGGCCCAGCTGCTCCACGGCATGTGGGATCTTCCCGGACCTGGGCACGAACCCGTGCCCCCTGCATCGGCAGGCAGACTCTCAACCACTGTGCCACCAGGGAAGCCCTATAGCTTTCTTTTGATTAGTGTTTGCTTGGTATATATTATCCCATCATTTTTATTTTTAACATATCAATATCTTTATATTTCAAGTGAATTTCCTATAGCCAGAATATACTTGGTTCTTACTTTTATTAATACAATCTGAAAATCTCTGCCTTTTAAATAGATTATTTAGATCATTTACATTGAATGTAATTATTAATATGGAAATATTTAAATCTATCATTTTGCTGGTTGTCTTCTATTTGTTCTTTTTTTCATCTTTCCTGAAATTCTAGTGGGTCAACTGAGCATTTTTTATGATTCCAGTTTTATCACTATTAGTTCATCAGTTATACTTCTTTTCAAATTTGTATGTGGTTGACCCAGGTTTAAAAAATATATATGTAATTAATCCCAGTTTAATTTCAAATAATGTATCACTTCTCATATACTGTAAGAACCTTATGACAATATGGTCTTGCTTCCCATCTTTTGTGCTGTCATTATACCTCTAAAATATGCTACTGGGCTTCCCTGGTGGCACAGTGGTTAAGAATCTGCCTGCCAATGCAGGGGACACGGGTTCAAGCCCTGGTCCGGGAAGATCCCACAAGTCACAGAGCAACTAAGCCCGTGCGCCACAACTACTGAGCCTGCGCTCTAGAGCCTACAAGCCACAACTACTGAGCCCGCGAGCCACAACTACTAAAGCCTGCACACCTAAAGCCTGTGCTCTACAACAGGAGAAGCCACCACAATGAGAAGCCTGCGCACTGCAACAAAGAGTAGCCTCCTGTTCGTCGCAATTAGAGAAAGCCCGTGCGCAGCAATGAAGACCCAATGCAGCCGAAAATAAAATAAATAAAATAAATTTTTAAAAATAAATAAATAAAATAAAATTTACTATAAAAATAAAATAAAATATGCTACTATTTTTCTAATAGTCAAATATATTTTAAAACAATTAGAAATAAGGGAAAATGTCTTTTGTATTTACTTTCATTTTAACTATTTCTCTAGATCTCTGATTCTTTGTGTCAATCTCGGGTGTCTGTCTGATACCACATTCCTTTTTTTTTTCTCCTTATTTTGAAAGACATTTTTGATGGTATAAAATTCTGGGTTGATCATTTTATTTTTATTTTGTTTTGTTTTGTTTTCAGTACCATTAAGATGCCAGTCTGTTTCCTTATAGCTTGCATAATGCTTGTCCAGTCTATTATAAATCTTATATTTGTTCCTCTCCAGAGAATATCTTGTCTTTGTATCCAGCTGTCCTCTAAATTTTCTCTTTATCTTCAGTTTCAGGAGTCTGAGCATTGATGTGTTTTTATGTGTGTATAAGTACATTTTTAACTACTTGACAGTTTCACCCCACAACTTCCTGTGCTGGGACTTCCTTGTGGCTGATGGCTCAGTCCAGGCAGCCCCACTGGCCAGCTTCTACACCTGGACCTCACCTTTGTCATACCAGCATTAGGACTTTGGCCAGAACTCCTATAATAACTCAGAGAAGACAGGGAGGCCCACTTTGGGACCAGGGCTCAAGAAGCCCTTCCACTGAATGGCTCTTTCGAAACTGAAAGTCCTCACGTAAAGAAAGCAATGCCGGCGTAGGTGGATTTTAAACTATTTCCTCACGATGGCAGTAGTGCACCGTCTATGCCAACGAGTATTTTCCTCCCTGTCCCCACAGCCCTCTTCACCCGCCCATCCTGTTAGAAAAAAACGTAACCAAGAGGCCAAGTCACCAGGAAATATGGCTACCTAGTATCTTGCCCAGTTTGAGAAAACCTGCTCACTGCTGTACTTTTGCTTTGGTTTTCATCTGAAAACTGAGGCCTTAAACTACCCACCCTCATCAGGCGTCTTCTCTTCACAAGAATTCAATTTCCACTAGGCTTCGTCTTCACAGTTCTGTTTTTGTTCACTCAGCACATTATCTCCAGCCTTTCCCAAGTTATCAAGTTGTCTGCTTCTGTGGGTAAGTCTCAGGGATCCAGGCCTAAACAGAAAAATAAAATACTGAAAATTCAACCAGGAGGGCATCTCTACATATCCATGTGTCCTTGCCTAGCTCATCTCTATGGCTCTCAAGTAATTTTCCTACATTTTCTAGGTAAAGACATAGGTTCTGTATGTTGAGTTGTTGGCAGCAATTTGACTGGGGCCCTAAGAAGAGGGTCCACATAGCTCTCACCATTAAATGCTATACAATGCCCTACATGGCAGGATATATGTGTGTATATATAGAAGATATATATATATCTTCTAATCGGAGGTTACTCAGATAACCTAGTCCATTAGAGATCAGTTTTAAAACCACTTCCTCATTAATAAGATGTGCCTGCCAAGGATTCAGAAATAACCATGTGCTGATCAAGAGTAGAGCACTGCCATAAAGCTTACGACCACTGATAGCCTTTTGGATTATGTCTTTCCACTCCTCTCAACACACAGAGTTCTATATTTGTGTCCAAACACAACAATAAATTTATACTAAAACTGAATGTTACATGACTCTTTTGAATTATGGTTTTCTCAGGGTATATGCCCAGAGTCTGTCATACAGAGTGAAGTAAGTTGGAAAGAGAAAAACAAATACCATATGCTAACACATATATATGGAATCTTAAAAAAAAAAAAATGGTTCTGAAGAACCTAGGGGCAGGACAGGAATAAAGACTCAGACATAGAGAATGGACTTGAGGACACGGGGAGGGGGAAGGGTAAGCTGGGACGAAGTGAGAGAGTGGCACTGAGATATATACACTACCAAATGTAAAACAGATAGCTAGTGGGAAGCAGCAACATAGCACAGGGAGATCAGCTCGGTGCTTTGTGACCACCTAGAGGGGTGGGATAGGGAGGGTGGGAGGGAGACGCAAGAGGGAGGAGATATGGGGATAGATGTATATGTATAGCTGATTCACTTTGTTATACAGCAGAAACTAACACACCATTGTAAAGCAATTATACTACAACAAAGATGTTAAAAAAATAAACCATAAGGAAAAACAAAAACAAAAACTGAATGTTAGTACATTTTGGTTTCCATAAGAAATTTTCACTCCTGATTCTCAGGCATTTTAAGACTATTATATAAAATTTGCAAGTCCCCATTTTTATAAATAACTTATTAAAATGCTTTTTATTGCCCTACTTATATATTGAATATACAGTCTGTATGAGGTATATGTTATATGCATATATATACATGTGCACATTTGTTTCTGCTTAATTATAATTTTATTTATATTGGGTGTAGTTTTACACAAAGTCTTCTGCATAACCGTATGTAAATTGTGTGGTCTCGTGTCAGTATATATTTTACCCAGCTTGAAATTTCTTTACATTTTATTCTAGAAAGAGGTCTCTCTTCCAAGCAATTAAAAGAGTGACATCTGTTGGCAATCTGTTCACATTTTAAAGCCAAAAATAAATGGCACCTCAGTCAAAAGTTTATAACTTTTTTTTATTTTCTATTTTTTGCGGTGCACGGGCCTCTCACTGTTGTGGCCTCTCCCGTTGCACAGCACAGGCTCCGGAGGCTCAGGCTCAGCGGCCATGGCTCACGGGGCCAGCCGCTCTGCGGCATGTGGGATCTTCCCAGACCGGGGCACGAACCCGTATCCCCTGCATCGGCAGGCAGACTGTCAACCACTGCACCACCAGGGAAGCCCCAAAAGTTTATAACTTTTAAACTATCTCTGCCATACATTCTTACATGTTTCCTGTGCACATATATTTTTTAGCCTAAAATCCCAGTTCCCTTGTACCTCAAGTGTTCAAATATGTTTTCTTCACTGATTATAGTTTGAGTTCTTTGCAAACATCATTAAATATTCCTTGGAATACTTCATATGTCTAAAGGTGCCTCCCCATCTTTTTGCATTTCTTAGAATTAAGCATACCTGTTTACAAGATTACTAGGTACATCAGCCATGTATAAAGTGCAGTGAGGGCATAAGTAATGCCCATTCAAGCAGACAAGGATTTCCAAAATATGGGTGTCTCAAATTCTCTTGTTTTCTGTGATCAGTTAGAGATATAAATACATTAGGTCTCAAATGGCCACCAAATTAAGTTTTGCTAATAATTTCTTCTGTACATATTTGTTCTGAATTGGTTCTCAAATTACAAATATATTATTGGCTTCTTGAAATACATAGTCTATGAAGAACAAATAGAAACACTTTATCCCAAATCCTTCTTTCCCAAGGGAACCACTATTAGCAGCTTGATGAGTATGTTGGTTTAAATTTAATAAAAGTGATATAAAACTATTCTCAAGAGCTAAATAGATTTAGCCTACATGTCATCATTATACTCCCTATATTCCTCAGCACAATGCTCAACACACACACACACACACACACACACACACACACACACACACACACTAAACATTTCCATTTCTTTTCTTCAAACCCATCTTGGTCACACTGTACATGGAGTTTGGTGCCCTGAATTTTTGAGTCAACAGTGGACAGTGGGCAATTGCCAATAGCATTAACTATTCATGAGCAATATGATAGTTTTTCATGGTTAAATCTCATAGCATTCCTTTATTATTGATCAAATCATAAGAATAACATGCATCTGGAAATGAATCAGTAATTTGACGAAATATAAAGCAATAAAGAAATGATACTAAATGGAAAGGAAATCCAAAAAAGAGGGGATATATGTACATGTATAGTTGATTCACTTTGCTGTACAGTAGAAACTAACACAACATTGTAAAGCAACTATACTCCAATAAAAACTTTTTTAAAAATTAAGAAAAAATTTTTTTAAAAGTAGTATCTGTTTTCATAAAAGAAAAAAAAAGAAATGATACTTAAGTCACAGGAACTCAGTAGATACACCATTGACGTTTGATCTACTGCATTTTGCTTTTATGTTACATTTATTATATAATTATACATGTGTGGGCACCTGTGTAATGGCTGTCATAGTTTGCTAGTATGGATTTTGACTTACATGATACATGTGGAATATCCTTACAGTTTGAGTTGCTTCCTTCTATCATCATTTTCTTAGGTCTTATAAACGCCTCTTCATACGACTTTAAATATGCTTCAGAAACAGGATTTTCTGTTAAGCACAATTTAGAAATGCCATTCTGTTTGTATAACAATTAAGAGTGAGGCCTTTAAATCCTGCATATACATAGACCTGTGCACATATTTAAAAGAAAAATAGATCTTGTAACACACTCTTTTCTTAATTGCATGTTGGGATAACGTTCGTTTCTTTTTTAAAAAATTTCAAATGCAAGCTTTTCTTGCTTTCAACACTTCAAGACTTCAGACAAGTAGAAAGTTAAAACTTGAAGGCAAGCCATTGGAAACATCACTCTAGCAAGTTAGACACAGTCAGTTGTTTGGTTGTACACTTTCTAGATACTTCCCTTGTGCCTATTCACTTTTTAAAATACATGTGTTTATGTGTTCGACTTGAATTAACCATGTATGTAATAAGTAGAAAAGGACAGACTTTATTTTTCCTTTTCATTTTCCTTGTATTAGACACCTAGGATGGTTTGATCCTGAAGTTTCAACACTTTGCTTTTTTCCCCTGAATCAAATTTTTGGACATCTCTCCTGAGAAGGACTCAAGAGAATGGATTTCAGTCTTTCCAAAGATTGACGAAGACTGCCTGCTCTAGCTGAACTTGCTGAAGCTGAACCCAGAAAATGGACCCTTTGCCCCTCCTCACTGTCCATTCTTATAAAGGAAAACTCAGTGATCCTCCTTGGCTCCACCTCTCTGCTTTCCTGTGGGAGCGTGGCTGTGTGATCACTTTTGAGAGGCAGAGTCTCTGGACAAAGGGTATTCTCCTGTGAAAGATTAACCAATGCTGACCAACTGACCTCCAAAGAGTTGAGCCAATCGACAATGCTTCTCACCTGGTTAGGAGGTTGTCCAATTCTACAAATCGTTACACAAACTCGGTGATATTAATGGCTTTATTTTCAGTGGCTTGCTCAGGGTTATAAGGAGAACAGGTGGAATTGCAATTTATTTTGGTACTGGTGAATTTGAGAATCTCTACTAGTAAGACTTTTGTGTTGCATGGCCTTTTATTGCCTGGAAAGTGCCTGTTCTTTCCTTTGCCACATTTCCTACTGCGTGGGTTTTTTTTGTTGACTTTTCATTCTGAAACAGCTTTTGATCTGAGATGAGTATCAATGGTTGAGCAGTAGTTAGGGTTGGCAAGAGTTACAATCTCCTGTTACTGGGTCATGGTATCATGCTTGAATTCCTGAGACTCAGAAAGGTGCTGTTGTTTTAGGCTTCCATCCACTTCCTGGCCAAATGTAGTCTCTTAATGCATACCAAAATGTGTGAACTGAAAATTCTTGAGCACGAAGAATTCCAGGTCTAGGGAATTCTGTCACACTCAATTCTAACTGCAGATATGGGTCACTGTCTGTACACAGTGTAGCATATGACCAAGTCAAATTGTTACAACAATCAGGCAGCTTAGTTCATCTGCTACAGGCTTTCTTTGCTATCTGCTTAGCTGAAGTAGGGTGAAGAGGTCAGAGGTCACCTTACATCCTCATAGGATACTTGACCACTGGGGCATGCTTTCTCAAATGTCTCCAAATCTTCCTTGGCTGCCCTTAACCAAGAACAGCCTCAAGGATATCTAGACCCAAATGCTTCAGATTGGAAGTGAAAGAGGCCCAGCTCAGGGCCAGCCTCCACTCAACCTCGCAAAAGACCAAACCTTTCTCAACTTCTAGGCCTCACAGGAGTGCTAACAACTTTAGGTTTTGTCAGACTACTTCCTCTAGGTGGCAGTATTGCTCTGGAAAAGCCAATTAACCCAGCCCACCCCCGCCCACCCCAGGCCTACTCCTGCCCATTCAATCTGAAAAAGCCACCAAGACACAAAGGAGTCAGGAAAAAAGCTGCTTCGCTACCGCCCTGTGGGGGGCGGGGGGGAATTTGCTCAAACAGACATATTTTTGCTGCTAGTTTCCCTGATAAATCAAACTGAGGCCTAAACCACCTACTCTCATCAGCCATGTTTTCTTTTCAAGAATTTCATTTCTACTCTACCAAACCTTTGCCGGTCTTCTCTTCTTCGCTCTGCCTTGATCCCCAACATTGTCCCTTGTTATTTGCTTTAATGGGCAATTCTGAGGGATCCAGGGCTAAGAGTAAAGAAAATGGCGGACATAAGGGCCTGGAGAAGAACAAATCTAAGCGCTAGGCCACGTGGTTCTTTACTGATCTCACTGCCAGGTTCCCTGGGAGTCCTCCACTTTCTGAGTGGGCACTAGGCCTTGTGTTGACCGGGAGGCAGCTATTTGGCTGGAACCCTAAGAGGAGGGTCCAGATAGCTCTCAAGTCTGAATTCCACACACTGTTCCACTTGGAGTGACACAGACACTCAAACGTATATAAATTCCAGCCAGAAGGGACAGGATTTTGTTTCATGGTTTCGTCATTTAACACTGGAACACAACAGTGCTCCCATGCATGTGATTATGACCTTCAACAGCTTCCTTTGACTTTATTATTATCTATGTGTATGCTACTTAATTAACTCGTAGGGATCAGTCTTCTTCATTTTCTCATAAGCAACTAACACATGGTGCTTGCAAAGGGTTTAGAAAATAACCATGTGCTGATCGAGAGTAAAAGTGTTGTCTGAAAGTCTGTATTAAGCACTAATAACCTTTTGCACATTTACTTCCATTCTTTCAACACACACAACACAGTTCTATATTTTATGGTCATAAACTACAACAAATTTACACTTAAATTGGATTTATATATGCATGCTGTCTTAGATCCCAAATTTTCACTTCTGATTCCTGGGTAGTTTGAAATTATCATGAAACATTTGCAAGACCTGGATTTTAGACAATAAAACACTTGCAAAGAACTACTCGATTGACCCATTAATTAAATAATATTAATTAGGTTCTCACTTAATCTTTTTTTAATGCATATACAGGACCTAAAATACCAATAATGCCACCACTCAGGAATCTTGATTTTGAGATTTGCCTTACCTGATCATTAATACGATGACATACATGTACAAATTTTTTTTTCTAAAACTAATATTGGAACAGACACTGGATACTCATGAGCCAGAACATTAGGGTTTCTTTTCTTATACTACTCAAAATTTACACCCAATTTTTACCTTAAGATTTTCTTTAAAGCCTGTAAAGAACGAAAACAGAATTCAATAATTGAAGGTTGAAATTTGTATCTCTCAAATTCCATCACCCAGATGTGTAACCTAAGAAGACTTTAATTTAAGGAGGATGCACTCACACCCTTCACATGCAGCTATAATCTTTCATTAATGCCTTGCTTTATATAAATATAAATATGGATATAAATGTCAACTGAGAATTTCAAGTTGAAAAGCATACTCACTATAACACTGACCATCATTTTAAATATGCAGCTTTTTAAAATGTTTATATATATATGTATGTGTATAAACATATACATATATATATATAAATAAATGTTTACACACACATATACAAATACACACAGGTCTGCTTCTCTCTAAACATAATTGGACGCATACTGGCTGTAGTTTTACACAATCCTCAGCACTACCTTATACCGTCTGCATACTTGCATATCAATATATATTTCTGAGTGCTTGAAAGTGTTTTATAGTTTACGGTAGAAAACCCTTCTATTTCAAGAAATTACAACAGTTATACCTAGTGGCAAAGCGTTCAGTTTTGAGAAATTATAAAGTAGAAAACAATTGGTACCTCAATCAGAAGAAATAACCACTTTTAAAACATCTTTGCCATGCATTTTTCTCTCTTCACTTTGCACATATATGTACTTTTAAAAAACAATGTTCAAATTCCCTTCTACCTTGAGCATTAAAACAAGTTTTCCTACTTTGCAGCTTGAATGCTTTTTAAAACATCACTAAATATTCTTTGGAGTTCTGACATGTTTTAAATCTTTGCCACCTGTTTTCGCATTTCTAGAAACAATCAGGCTTCTTTACAGTGTACCTGCTACAACAGCCATGTATGAAGAAGTGAAGTGAGGTCACAGGTAATGCCACCTCCTGCAGACAAGGACTTTTAAAACGTGGGTTCATCTTCAATCCTCTCCCCTTGTTTCTGCTTCCCATCTGTGCGAGATCTGCTCTCAGAGCAGAAGTGGTAACCCTTCTTGGCTTGGCTGGGTGGTCCCACTTTTCTTCAAGCTCTCTCAGCTCCAATTTGGGTGCACCTGAGACCTCCAGCAACACACTTCGTCCTGCTATAAGCCCCCAGGAATTGTCCTGTCCTCTGTGCTCTGACTCTGCTACCACAAAGGGCCCAGGTCCCAGAGCAAGGGAACACCACGTGCTCTGAGGGGCAGGGAGAAAGAAAACTGCCCACAGGCTTAGTATTTTGTTAGGGCTTCCTCTGGTCCCGCCCACCCCGGCAGAATACAAAGACCCCACCCCACGACTTCCTGTGCCTGGACTTCCCGGCAGCTGCTGGCTGTCCTGCCTCCCCAAAGGCCAGCCCCTACACCTGAACCCCACCTTAGCTCCTGGTTGGCTTCTGGAGCAGACATCAAGCTCTGGCTGGGGGTCCGGCCCTTCAGCCTCCTCACCTTCTAGAAGGGACCTTTCCAAAGTAAAAGTCCTTTCAGAGGGGAAACCTTGGGACTTCTTCCAGTGACTTCCTCACGATGGCAGTATTGCTCCAGAAATTCTACCTAACACTGCCCCCATGCCCTCTTCTCCCGCCCGTCGGGTGTGAAAAAACTGTGACCAAGAGACACAGGCGGGAAGAAATATGGCTGCCCTGCTTCTTGCCCAGTTTGAAGAAACATGCTCACACTATTGTGATTTTGCTTTTGGTTTACATCTGCAATCAAACTGAGGCCTAAACCTACACTCTCCTCAGGCAACTTTTCGGTTCAAGAACTCAATTTCCACTTACCTAGTCTTTGCAGTTCTACTTTTTCTTCACTCAGCATTATATCTCAAGTGTTTTGTTACCAAACTGTCTTGGGATATCGAGAGCCAAACCTCCGGGATCCAGGCCTAAGGGGGAAAAGAAAATGTTTGCACCTAAGGGCTTGGAGAAGAGCAAATCTAGGCACTAGTACTTGTGGTTCTTGACCTGGCTCATTTCCCAGGTTCCCTGGCAGTCCTCCTCCATTTACTGGCCTGGCACTAGTCCTTGGGTGTATTTAGGGAGAGGCAGCTATTTGTCTGGAAGCCTAAGATAAGTGTTAGATAGTTCTCAAGACTTCATATTATACAATGCCCATGTGAAATGATACACATACTCAAATATGTACAAATTCCAGTCAGAGGGGACAGACATGGTTTGGCCTCATGGTTTCATCATTTAACATTGGAACACAGGCACGTTCCTACATCATTATAGGGCCTTCAATGGCTTCCTACAATTTTAATGTGTGTGTGTGTTTCACTGATATATCTTAGGGATCAGTCATATAGCATTTTCTCATACGTAAATACAACATGGTGCTTGCAAAGGATTCAGAAAATAAATGCGTGCTGGTCAAGAGTAAAGCATTGTCATAAACAGTACTTGTTAGTACCTCTGATAAAAACATTTGGATTATGTTTTTAACATGCCCATACAAACTTTTTCCATACACTCGTGCACTCATTTCAATATACACATACATACATGTATATTTAGCTTCATACAAAACAAGTTTACATTAAAATGAGATTTATTTGTACGTCATGGTTTGGATCATATTTTCATGAAAAATTTGCAAGGCCTGATTTTTAGTAAATAAAACATTGGCAAAGAGCTTCTTGATCACTACATTCGCCAAAAATATTAGGATCCTAATGAAGAAATGTTCAGTTCAGGGACTTCCCTGGTGGCGCAGTTGTTAAGAATCCGCCTGTCAATGCAGGGGAGCCCTGGTCCGGGAAGATCCCACATGTCACAGAGCAACTAAGCCCGTGCACCACAACTACTGAGCCTGCATGCCACAATTACTGAAGCCTGCGCACCTAGAGCCCATGCTCCACAACAAGAGAAGCCACCACAATGAGAAGCTCGTGCACTGCAACGAAGAGTAGCCCCCTCTCGCCGCAACTAGAGAAAGCCCCCACACAGCCACGAAGACGCAGTGCAGCCAAAAATAAATAAATAAATTTATTTTAAAAAAAGAGAAATGTTCAGTTCATTAGACACTTATTTAACCGAAATGTAATGCCTATGATGTCACCCCTCAGCCATCATTACTTGAAGATCTACGTTTTCTAGTCTTTATTATGCTAACATGATATATATAGTCTTAAAACTAACATTGAATGACAACTATACATGTATGCCTCAGAAAATATAGGGTTTTCCCCCTTCTCAAAAATTTAACCTATATTTTTTATCTAAAATTTAATCTTAACATTTTATTATTAGAAAATATAAGAACAGATTACATTACTGTATAAATAAAGTCTGTGTCTACATCACTCTAATATTGTGATCCAGGTGTGTATTCTATCAAAGAGTCAAGGTAAAGCATTCATATTTTTTATAGTCATCAATAATATTTCATCAATGTTTATTTATTTACTTATTAAAAATTAAGTCTTGCAAATTTTTTATGACAATGACATGACGAACTGCCCAGGAAACAGAAGTGAAAAGATGATCCAAATGATGACACATGAATGAATCCCATTTCTTTGTTTTGGCCGCACCACGCGACATGTGGGATCCTAGTTCCCCGACCAGGGATCTAACCCGTACCCCCTGCAGTGGAAGTGCAGAGCCCCAACCAGTGGACTGCCAGGGAAGTCCCAATAAATCCATTTTAATGTAAACTTATTATTGTGTATGAAGATAAATATCAGTAGATATTTGTGTGTATGTATGTGTATAGATATAGATATATACATACATATACATACACAAACTCCACACATGCATATATGGACACAGAGGTGAAGTTTAATTACATTCCTATTGTAATAATCACTATGATTAAAATATATAATTTTTACACATGTGTAGACATATAGATGGTTATATATGATGTACAAATATGTATGTTTATTTCTCTTTGAACATAATTGGATGCATACTGAAGGCAGTTCTGACAAAATTATCATCTTATACAATTTCCATATTCTCATATACATATACATATTTGGAGAACTTGGAATTTCTTTATTCTCCTGTAGGAAGAACCTTATCATCCAAGAGATTTACAAAAGAAATACCTGCTATAGGCAAACTGTTCAAATTTTGAGAAGTCATAAGGCCAAAAGTAATGGAAGTTCCATCCCAACAAGAATAAAGACTTTTAAAATGTCATTCTCACCTCTTACACAATATACTAATAACTTCTAAAAAATAAAATTAAAACTCCTTCAGACCTCTGGTGTTCAAATATGTTTTCTGCATTTACTGAGGCTAGAGTACTTTCCAAACTTCATTAAATATTCTTTGAAATACTGGTTATCTTTTAAAGAGTAGCCGCTTACGTTTGGAATTTCTCAAAATTAGACATGCTTCTTAACAATAAGTCCAGCTACAACAGCCAATTTATAAAGAAGTGCAAGCAAGTCACAAGCAATGCCATCTCAAACAGACAAGGACTTATAAAATATGGTTGTCTCTTCAATCCTCCTGTTGTGTATGTTCATATTCCTTAGGCCTCCTGAGGTCAACAGAGCAAGTTGTCACCAATAATTTTTTCTGCACATATTTGTTCTGGATTTGCTATTGAATTACAGTATAGTACAAACATTGTGAAGACTCTTGCAGAATACCCACATCTCTGAAAGACATATGGAAATACTTCATCCCAAATAAACCTATCCCAAGGGAACCACTATGGACAGCTTAATGGGTACATGTGTTCGAATGTTGTAAACAAGATGTACAACCATTCATTCATGAGAGCTGATATTATTTAACTAAATAAATATAGTCTACTGCTCATCAATAAACTCCCCTATTTGCTCACACAGCGCTTGAAACACACAAACTTTCAACCACAGATGAACACATCATTATTTATTTTCTTCAATTGTATCCTGGTTATACTGTAGGTGGAGTTTTTTGTCATTGTTTCTTCACTCAGCATTGGAAAAATGGATACTCATACATTTCCTTTATTCTTGGTCAAATTCTAATGATAATACATGCATCTGGCAAAGAAATGATAAATCAATTATAAAACAAGAAAGAGGATACTCTCACTGACATAAACTCAATTGATATTTCAATCTATCGCATTCTGTCCTTTCTTCTATATCCATTGTATTTGTGTGCATGTGTATGTGTTTCTGTGCTTCTGGACAGGGGTTTTTGGCTATAAATTTTAACTGACATCATCTATATATGGGATTTTCTTGTGGTTAGAAATTTTTCCTTTTTCCATGCTTTTCTCTTTTATCTTTTGTAGCAAGGTCACTTCAAATGTCATTAAATATACCTAAGAACACTGGATTTTATGTTAAGTAATAATTAGCCAAAAGTTTTTGTTTCCACGACCATTAAAGGTAGGACATTTAATCTTTCCAGAATGTACATAGAACTACGTCTATTTCTATAGAAAAAAATAGCATCTTACGGTAACTGATCCTTTATAACTTGCAGTTTCATTAAATTTATAATGGGAACATTTTTGTTTTGTTTTCTGTGAATTTCAAAAGTAACCTTTGTTTGTTTTCAAAAGTTCAATCCTTAAGACAGGCATAATTAAAACACTTAGGCTCTACCTTGTATTCTTTTTCCCTCCAGCTTTTTTGCGATATAATCGACATATAATCTACCTTGTGTCCTTGAGAGGTAGATCCTATTAGTAGTTTGCTTTGAAGCCTTCCAGATACTTTGCTTTGTGCATATTCACTCTTTAGAATTCAAATGTGTTTATGGTTGTAGGTAATCATAAAACAGAGAAAACAGTCCTTCATTTTCTGTTTCTTTTTCTTAGTAAACTGAGAGAGTTTGATCTTGAAGGTCAGATAATTTGGTTTCCTATAGATCAATGGTGTGAGATATAGAGATAGGAATTTAGTCTTTATGAAGTCTGAAGAAGATTCCCTTATGTGTTTGTAAGAATATGTGTGTATGCAATCTAAAACTTTAGATGCACATAGAAGCATGAAAATGTGACTCATAACCAAAAGAAAAATCAGTCAATAGAACCTGGCCTAGATATAACTGAATAAATTGAACAAACAAACAAGGATTATAAAAGAGTTCTTATAAATACATTTAAGGATTTGAAGAAAAATCTGACTATAATAAGAGAGGAAAACAGAAAATTAAATAAACAAATAGAAACTAAAAATCAGAACCAAATGGAAATTCTGAAGCTGAAAAACTATACGAAATGAAAAATTCGTATAATTTTTCAACACTGTGGGGAAAATATCAGTGAATATGAAACATAATAATAATCATCCAACCTTAAGCACAAAGATAAATAAGGCTAAAAAATGGAAAGACGAAAACAAACTTATGGTTACCAAAGGGGAAATGCAAGGGGGTAGGATAAATTAGGAGTTTGGGATTAACATATACACACTACTATTTTTTTAAATAATCAACAGAACCTATTGTATAGCACAGGGAACTCTACTCAGTATTCTGTAATAACCTATATGGGTAAAGAATCTGAAAAACAGTGGATATATGTGTATGTATAACTGAATCACTTTGCTGTACACCTGAAACTAACACAACATTGTAAATCAACTATACTACAATATAAAATAAAAAATTAAATTAAAAAAAGATGGAAAGAGTCACAGTGATCTTTGGCATAATACAAACTAACATTCATGTCCTTTGAGTTCATGAAGGAAAAGAGAGAAATTGCAGGAGTGAAGGGCAGAAAATATTTGCAGAAAAAAAGTAAACCATTTATCAGATTAAATAAAAATGATAAATGCTCTGATTGAGGAAGATCAAATAACACAAAGAAAACCAAAGTAAGGAAAAACATAATCAAGTTTCTAAATACCACTGATAAAGAGAAAATCAACAGTAGGCTGAATAAAAAGACTGATTACATAGAGGAGAACAGCTATAACAATGACAGATGACATATTAAATTTGATGCAAAGTAGCCAAAGGATTACCATCTATAAATCGCTGTTAGAAAAATCTGTCAATCTATAATTTTCTACCCAGAAAATTTAACCTTCAAAAATTAAGGCAAAACAAGGCATTTTCAGGCAAACAGAAGCTGATAGAATTGGTTACCAGCAGACCTGCTCTAATATATGTGTTAAAGGAAGTTCTTCAAGCTGAACTTTAATGATAACATATGGAAACTCTGGACTACAAGAAGAGATGAAGATTCTTGGAAATAGTAAATATATGGGCAAATATAAAACAGGCTTTACATTTTCTTAATTTCCTTAAGGGAAATTGACTACATAAAATAAAAATAATAGCAATATATTGTGATATTTAAAACATGTAGCAGTAAAATATCTGTAAATAAAACCAGAAGATTTGAGTAGGGAAGTACCCTCTTGTAACTTTATTCCATTATTTTATACCTAAACCAGTATAATATTATTTGAGAGTAGAATATAATAAAAGTTTTATATTTTAAACTCTAGCATTGACCACAAATAGTGGTATATCTAATAAGTCAAGAGAGGGAATAAAAAGGTATTTTAGGGCTTCCCTGGTGGCACAGTGGTTGAGAGTCCGCCTGTTGATGCAGGGGACATGGGTTCACGCCTCGGTCCGGGAAGATCCCACATGCTGCGGAGCGGCTAGGCCTGTGAGCCATGGCCGTTGAGCCTGTGCGTCCGGAGCCTGTGCTCCTCAACGGGAGAGGCCACAACAGTGAGAGGCCTGCGTACTGCAAAAAAAAAAAAAAAAAAAAAAAAAGGTATTTTATAAAGCACCCAGATAATTCGAAATATGACACAAAAGGAGCAAAAAGGAAGAAAGACCAGATTGAACTAATTGAAAAGAGCAAAATGGTAGATGTAAACCCAACCATATGAATATTAAATATAAATGGACTAAACTCCAATTAAAAGGCAGAAATTGACAGTATGGATAAGCAAGGAAAACCCACCCGTATGATGCTTAATGTACATTAAATCTGCAGAACATAGACTAAAATTAAATAGGTGGAAAAGTTATATAAACACAAATTATAACCAAGCTAAAGTAGTTATGGGCATGCCTCATTTTATTGCACTTTGTTTTATTGGACTTTACAGATACTGCATTTTTTACAAATTGTAGGTTTGTAGCAACCCTGTGTAGTATTTGAATATAATCTATGCACATTCTCCCATATACCTTAAATCATCTCTAGATTACTAATGTAAATGTAAGTTACTAATACAATGTAAATACTATGTAAATAATTGCAACACAATGTCAATGCTATGTAAATAGTTGCTGGCACACAGCAAATGCAAGTTTTGCTTTTTGGAACTTTCTGGAGTTTTTTACTTTTCAAATATTTTCAATCCATGGTTGATTAAATCTGCAGATGCAGAACCTATGGATAGAGAGTGCTAACTGTATAGTCTTTTGTATTTACCCAGATATTCAAATTTCCTGCTGTTCTTTGTTGGCTCCTGAAGATCTGTGTAATCCCCTGGTATCATTTTTCCTCAGCCTGAAGAATGTCCTATAGCATTTATTTTAGTATATGTCTGCTGGTGACAAATAATCTTAGTTTTATTTTTTCTGAAAACATTTCATCTTCATCTGTGAAGGATATTTTCAATGGATACAGAATTCCGGGTTGAGTTTTTTTTTCCTGTCAGCACTTTCAAGAGAATGTTCAATGTACACTTAACACTAATATAATATTGTAAATCAAATACAATAAAAAATAAAATCAAAATAAAGATGATGTTCCATTGTCTTCTGCTCTCCATGTTTACTGATGAGAAATCCATAGCTATCTAAATGAGACAAGTGATATATGACAGTAGTAGCATTTCAAGTCTATGGGGAAATGACTGCCTTTCCAATAAGTGGTCTTGGTACTGTTGGGTATCCATGTGTACAAATGAAACTTTACTCCTCCCTCACACTATGTACAAAAGTCAATTCCATAGGCCCTTTTCAGGAGTCAGAGAAGGTAAATTCATCATAAATCTGTACTGGTACTATGGAAAGCCCAAGAAATGGTGGAGGGCTTTGATGGATTTGGGAGGTGAGACTGACTCTCTAAACAGGGGTTGGAAAACTATGGCTCACAGAATAAATCTGGCCAGTGATCTGTATTTGTAAGGCCTGAAAGCTAAGAAAAGTTCTTACATTTCTCAAGAGTTGTTTGAAAAACTGAAGAATATGCAACAGAGACCATATATGGCCTACAAAGCTTAAATTAGTCACTATCTGATCCTTTGCAGAAAGAATTTGCTGTCCCCTTCATCTAGGACTAAAGAAATCTTCACCCGCATTATTTCCTAGTTAAAGAAAGAGCATTTTCTAGAAACCTCACTGTGGTCACACGTGTACTTCCTCTTCATGGGGATGGCATCGCTGAAGTAATCATATGATGGTCCAGACTAGTATTTATGTTAGGCCAGGCCCCGGAAGTATATTAGAATGACCGCTAGACATAAATTATAACCTCACCTATGACATGTTCTTACGCGAAACCAACAGAAATCATTCCTGAATGAAAGGCAGAGGTCTAGTGAATGGGGATAGGAGGTCACTATTTTTTGAAAATCTCTTAGACCACTGTCATGCAGAATCAAGAGGGCACCTCATGGAGTTCTATTTTCTATCTTCAGGTCTTAGATTCTCAAAAGACAGCATGTTGAGAGGAAGGGAAATGAAGGACAATACGAGAGACCATTGGGATCTTGGTTTAGGGACTATCAAAGAGTCAAAGTGAAACTGAGAACTACAGGACGGTGATTTTTGAGAACTGTTACGTCCTTTTAAATTTGTTTCTGCAAGTGATAGCCCTGCTATTCCCTGAATGTTTCCCAGCATGGTCAAGAGTCATATCCTTAAAATAAGAATTATCTGGGTACTGGTCATCTGGGGTCCCAGGGAAGGGAGGAGTGGAGAGTGGCTACTGTACCTCCCTCTGCAGCCAGGTTTTAGAAGACATGGGTGAAAAACCACAAAGGGCAGTTTGAAATGGCATTACGGGGATGATAAGATTGGAGGGGAGAGAAACAGAAAGGAGCAGGGAAGAAAGAGGTGAACTTACCTGCACACACACATATACACACACATCCATTAACACCTCTGACTTCATTCTTCCACAGTGATGTGTTCTCTTTATTCCTGATTCACATTTATGGAGCTAAATTATTACTTTTTTCCCCAAAACAGTTGTCCAATTTTATTAATTTTAGACTTTCTTTTCTAAAATGTATTTTATTGAAGTATAGTTGATTTATAATTGTTGTGTTAATTTCCACTGTACAGCAAAGTGATTCAGGTATACATATATATACATACTTTTTCATATTCTTTTCCATTACGGTTTATCACAGGATATTGAATATAGTTCCCTATGCTATACAGTAGGACCTTGTTGTTTATCCATCCTATATATATAATAGCTTGCATCTGCTAGTCCCAAACTCCCAATCCATTCCTCCCTTGCTCTCCCTTACCCTTGGCAAACACAAGTGTGTTCTCTATGTCTGTGAATCCATTTCTGTTTCACAGATAAGTTCATTTGTGTCAGATTTCACATATAAGTGATATGATATGGTATTTGTCTTTTTCTTTCTGACTTACTTCACTTAGTACGATAATCTCCAGTTGAATCCATGTTGCTGCAAATGGCGTTATTTCATTCTCTTTCATGGTTGAGTAATATTCCATTGTATAATATATATGTACCACATCTTCTTTATCCATTCATCTGTCGATGGACATTTAGGTTGTTTCCATGCTTTGGCTATTGTAAATAGTGCTGCAGTGAACATTGGGGTGCATGTATCTTTTTGAATTCTAGTTTTCTCCAGATATATGCCCAGGAGTGGGATTGCAGAATCATATGGCAACTCTATACTTAGTTTTTTGAGGCACCTCCGTACTATTTTCCATAGTGGCTACACAAATTTACATTCCCACCAACAGTGTAGGAGGGTTCCCTTTTTTCCACACCCTCTATGGAGCTAAATTATGTCTACCACCGATCACAGATGCCAACAGAGAACTTTATAGAAAGTGCCACCTTTGACTCCAGTGGCTGAAATCAACCATAAGTGAAACTGTCTACTCATTTGCATTCACTTAACGCTTATAGAGTACCTGCACTGTTTCAGGCCCAGTGTTACAATCTTCTTTTTAGTCTCTGGACTTCAATGCATATTAGTTGGAAATGATACCAGGATTTTTCATAGAATGAGAGATTTTTCTTTCTCACATTTATTTTTATATTAAAAAACAAATAATATTTCAAGGGAAGAGGGTCAGGGTTAGGGTGAAGGCCTGGATTAAGTGTGTATCAAGGAGGATTTCTCAAACTGCTTGGTAATTAAGAATAGCAATTTTTAAGATAGGATATGGTATAGTGTAGAAGATTCAGGTAAAAGTTTATGAGTAAGGATGAAGGTAGGTTGAGGGTTTTTGTCAGTGGGGTGATGTTATAAGGAAAAGCTATGAAAGTGTCAGAAAAGGGGACTGGGTTAGGGAAGGAATAACAGTAGGGGAAGACTATTTTGCATTTTTCTTGCTAATTTTAAAAAGTGACCTTTACAGAACGTATAAGATCATGTTTGTTTTGGAGATGTGGTAAGGGTCAGGCATGCTTGTTTCTCACATTACTTAACTTTTAAAACGACGGCGATTTTATTTACAGTAAGAGGCCAAGTGGAGAACTAGAATGAAGTCAGCATCAGGTATACAAGAATAAGCTCCATCTGTTTGTTATATTACTTGGTAATTTTGGAAAGTGGGGAATTTACATAAGACATAGAATAGCATAGTTACCGAGGGTGCCAAGATTAGGAAGACTAGTAGCGCAGATGTGATGTAAGGGTTAGTGATAGATGAGCATCGTGTGTATGGTGAGCACTACAGAGGTTCTTGTTTTTTGGGGGGAATACTTGCTAATATAAAATAGTGGTTTTACTTAAATGGAAGAATTACATGACAGCTGTCGATGGTGTGAATGAGGATCAAAGAATTCTGTTTACAATATTACTACCTGTACAAAGAGTGATTTTAAATAGGATGATGGTTAGGGATGGATTCAAAATTAAGGATATTTCTTTCTCATATTACTTGCTAATCACACAATCACAGGGGATAAAGGAGCAGGTATAAGTCAAATAGTTGGCGAGAGTTAAAGATAACTTCAGGGTCAATGATGGGATGATACCAGGGATGTTTGTTTTGAACATTGCTTGAACACTGAAAAAGAGTGATCTGTAACTGAAAAGGGGCTTGGTAGAAATAAGGATCAAGTGAGTGTCAGTGATGTGTTGAGGGTCACGTGTGTCCATTTTTTACATTAAATGCTCATAGAACAGCATATTTATTACTATGGTTATTATATGAGTGTTAGGATAGGAGTTAGGGATGGGACGGATCAGAAATTTTGTTAGTGTTGGGGGATGCCTGTTTCCTATATAATTGATAATTGGAATGGAGTCAGGGATAGAGGTCAAGTCAGCAGTAGATGAAAGGTCAAAGAAAGTGTTAAGATAAGGGATGTACTAAGGATGCATACTTTACATATTACTTCATCAGAAAAACAGAATATAGTACAGATAGGGTGGGGTCAGGGAAGGAGTGATGGGAATAGATGTCTACTTGGCTATGAAATTAGAGATTTTTACTTATAATCAGAGGGTATTCTTTTAGCGATGGAATGAGTATCAGAAATGTTTGTTTGCTATATTATTCAGTAGTAGAAAGCACTGATTTTACATAAGGAATGGATCTGGAGTCTACGTTGGAATGAGATTGCAGAATAGATGGCGGGTCAGGGATGGTTTGAAGTCAGGTTCAGAGAGATCTACCTTGTACGTTTGCTGTTTTAAAAAATAAAATGAACAGTCCAATAGCAATGAACACACCCAGTACCCAGATCTTGGTTTTTAATACCATTCTCCAATAAAAGGAACCTTGGAGAAACGGCCGATTCTAGGACTAGGGCAGGAAATATACAAGGCGAACCTGGAGCATCTTATAGTTCCAGAAAGTAAAAAACTGCTCTCAAAAAATCGCACTGCTGAGGGTTTGTCAAAGGGACATAGGAGCCAACAGAAAGAGCTTCCGATGACCAAAGCTGGAACAATTTCAGGAACAAAATTAAGCAGCATTGGATGATAACCCAAAGTATAAAATAAATATACATGAGTCCATGCTGATATAAATGAATGATTGAAGAAATAAACAAATAAAGGAAAAGAGACACGTCTCCCATGCAAAAGAATTCCAAATAATTCAGGTAGATACTCGGCTTTTAAGGAGAGAGAACAACTTTCTGCTCTTGAAGTGTGGGCTGCTCATGGTGACTTCCTTCCAAAGCGGATGGTATAAGAGAGAAAAAAAAGTAGTTTTATAGTGGAGAAACCTGACAAACTCTATCTCAGCCAGGTGATCAAGGTTAACTTCAACACTAGGTTGTGTGGGACTTCCCTGGCAGTCCAGCAGTTGGGACTCCACGCTTCCACTGCAGGGGGGTCGGGTTTGATCCCTGGTTGGGGAACTAGGATTCTGCATGCCCCGCAGAGCGGCAAAAAACCAAAACAAAACAAAAAAAACAACAAAAAAACACGCGCACACACAACACACACACACACACAAAACACAGAAAACACTAGGTTATATGGACAGTATGTCCCCTTGATATGATCTGATGAAAATGGGACTTTACCTCTGTGATCTTCCACTTCAAAATCTATAACCCCAGTTTAATCACGAAAATAACAACAGACAAATCCCAATATAGAGTCATTATATGAAATACCTGATCAGTATTCCTCAAAACTGTCAAGGTCATCAAAAACAAAGAAACTCCGAGAAACTGTCACAGCTCAGAGGAGCCCAAGGAGACATAATGACTAAATGTAGTATGATTACCTAGATGGTCTCCTGGAACAACAAACAAACAAACAAACAAAGGACATTAGGTAAAACCTAAGGAGATCTGAATAGAGTGTGGACTTCAGTGAATAATGATGTATTGGTACTGGTTCCATAATTGTGACAAATGCACCATACTAATATAAGGTGTTAACAGGGGAAACTGGGTGCAGGGGACATGGGAATTTTCTGTACAATCTTTGCAATCTTCTGTAAATATAAACCTATTCTAAAATTTAAAGTTTATTTAAAAATAAATACATGACATCACAAAAGCTGAGGGATTTAGTGGGTAGTGGGTCAGAGTTATGCTGAAGATTATGGGTAGTTTGTATGTCAGGTTTAGGGAGATCCGGTTTACACCTTATTTTGTAATTTGTTTTGAAAAAGTGATTTTACATAGGATGAAGAATGGGAGGGTTTTGGAAACAAAGTGAGGGGCAGATATTTGGTAAATGGAGAATGAGGCATGGGGGAGCTTCATGTATGGCTTGACATTAGAGAGTCGTGTTAGGAAAACTGTATCGCATATCAATTGGTAATAAAATAGTATTTTTGTTTGTTTGTTTACAAAGGAAGAGTGATGATGTAGGTACCTCAGGTAAAGTCAAGATTTGGGATGGAATGAGGTAGAAGCTTCAGTGAGAAGAAGGTACAGAGAAGAGGCTGAACTTTAGATGTTGGACATGGGTGTGATGGGGGAGATAAGTATGATGGTTTCTCACATGACTTCGTAATAATGTAAGAAGTAACACAGTGGTTTAATCCGCTTTTGTGGTAGTCTATGTACAGCCTTTGCAATTAGTCCAAACGTCCTGCTAGCATTTAAGACACTCTGTCTTTTTGTTACACTGTGCATAAAGTTACCACCCAGGAGACTGGACAGTGTGTGGGCCCAGGGGATGGGCCGTGGAGGCTGTCACATATCAAGGAGGCTTCTCATCCCCACTTATCACACTCATCATCGACACTCTCAAAGCTCTAAACTACGGTGTCCAGGGGGCAGGTATTATAAAAGGGCTTCAGAGAAGAGTTAAGCAGAGCTGTATCACCAGCTATCATACTGTCATAGCATTCAGGATCTAGGTCAATGTCTTCAGGGCACCCTGTCCCTCACCAACTCCCTCACCAGACCTCCGCCTGCACCTTGAATCAAGAATTCATCTGATCACCTAGTGCCACGGTTCTCACCCCTGGCTGCCCCTTCAAATCACACAGGGGGCTTTTTAAAAAACACCAAAGCCTATACTCCATGCTCAAAATTCCAATTTTGTTCATTTAGGATGGAACCCTGGCATCAGTTTTTTAAAAAATTGCCCAGGTGAGAACCACCAACCTAATGGCTGCTCTTAGCCTCCTGCTTCCAAGTATTGGATTGGCCAAAAAGTTCGTTCAGGTAAAAACCTTAAGGAACTTTTTGGCCAACCCAATACTTTCCCAGTTTCATTGACCCTTGCCTTCGGGGTCTCAGCCGCCTGTTCTTGGGAGCTGTGGGAGTCTTCTTCAACTGAAACTGGAGACAGGGGACACCCAGTTTTCGTCCTACCTGGATATTCTGGCCAGGTCATGATTATCTTTCAAGGCAGCAAACTAAAGCAGGGGAAGGTGCAGAGAGTCGACCGTCAGAGAAGAAGGCAGGGGACAGGAGCCCAGGTGGGCTTCCAGGTGTCAGCACTGAGTCAGAGGGAGAAGGAACCCACAGACCAGCAATGGGAACTCTGAGACCTCTGGAGGGTGCTCTGCTGTTTGTGGCTCCTGCACGTGTTAGGAGCCCCGCTGTGTGTGCCCTGAACGTTTCCCTGCCTGATCCGGAGGGAAGTCCTTGAAGCAGGATGCTCCGTGTGCCGGGCATCTGAGGCCCTGGAGGGGAGGCGCTCGGGTGGCTGTGGCCCCCTCTGCAGCCAGGCTTCCAGGGGAAAAGGGCACCCAGAGGGTGGAGTAGGAGGCCCCTGTCAGGCAGGGCCTGCCCCTGTCCTCTGAATACCAAGAGGGCTTGAACGTCACCAAGAAGGTCCCAAGGGTGTAGTTCGGCCCCCAGCGTCGTGCTTTTGTGAGCAGAGAGCACAGGGCTCGGCCCCACCTGCAGCCTCTCTGCCCACAGGGCTCTGACACAGGGGGAGGGTCCCCCAGCCCGGAGCCAGCCGTTCTGGGGCGCCACTTCCTGACCCTCCAGCAGTGGTTCTTGTGTGCATCACACAGCCCTCTGCGGACCTGGTGGCAGCTGTCGGGAAATGCTCCAGGATTGCTTTTACACATGATTCAAGGGGGTTTATGTTCACAGAACCTCCCCGCCCTTCCTCTGAACTCCCAAGTTCAGACTCCCTGCTCTCCCAGCTTGCAGCCGCAGGTTCTGCGTTGGGTGTCGTTCGCCACAGTGGCCGCTAGATGCCGACAGAGACCGGGATGAATGCCTCACGTCTCTTCCGGGGCTGAGGGCAGCTTTTCTTTTTTTCTTTTTTTTTTATTAACATCTTTATTGGGGTATAATTACTTTACAATGGTGTGTTAGTTTCTGCTTTATAACAAAGTGAATCAGTTATACATATACATATGTTCCCATATCTCTTCCCTCTTGCGTCTCCCTCCCTCCCACCCTCCCTATCCCACCCCTCCAGGCTGTCACAGAGCACCGAGCCAATATCCCCGTGCCATGCGGCTGCTTCCCTCTAGCTATCTACCTTACTACGTTTGTTAGTGTGTCTATGTCCATGACTCTCTCTCGCCCCGTCACAGCTTTTCACAAGTCAAGTTTGTCCTCATCCCATGGGTGAAATTAGGACCCGGGACCAACCGGCACACCATATCGTCCCCTCACCTCTCACACACATGTCTGAGTGAATGAAGGCTGTAAACCACTTCCTGCTCCACCCGGGACCCTCCTCTCTTTAGAATTCTCTCCCTTCCGTGATCACACAGTGTGAGTGACTGTTTTCACCAATAAAATCAGACGGGATAGATGTTGCGAATGTAGCTGTCTCTGACTGTCCCTGTGTTCCTCACTGCCTCCCTCCCGCACGTGGTAGAAGACAGGGGTCCGGCTTCTCTCTTGACCTCACCATAACCCAGCCAGCAACTAGGAGTACTGTGGGCTGGGCTAAGGACATGGGCCACATCTTAGCTGTGTGACTTTGACCTAGTTACTTAACCTCTCTGTGCCTATGTGTCCTCATATATACCATGAGGACCGTAATAGTACCTACCTCATGGAGTTACTATGGAAATGAAATGAATCTGTATTTCTCAAACACTTATGACAATACCTGGCATATATGTCAGTTCTTTTAATTTGTCATCTTGGACTCTCACAGTAAGGCCACAGAAATTCTCTCTCTCTCTCTCTCTCTCTTTTTGGCATTTTCCATTTAGAGCTCCTGGTTTTTGTCTTTGGGATTTGTCCCTGGTTTCATAAACTGTGTCTGGTGGTTGCTAAGTGATTTTTGGCCCTAGTTTTCTACAAAGCCCTGGTGTTGGTGTTGCTGCTGCTATGCTCTGGGTTGAGACAGGCCTGACAGCAAATTACTCGAGTCCCAGTGTTCTCTGGGAACATATGACAGAAAGTAGAAACTCCCTCCACCCACGGTAGAAAGCCATCCCCTCTGGCGTAAATATTTGACCCTGGGAGCACAGCTTTAGGGCCCATGCATAAAATGCTGCTCCTGGGACCCTAGCCAGGCTTCCACCCAGCAGGTGCTGTGCCCTGCCTACTCAAGTGCATAGTTCTGTTTGACCAAGAACTTGCACAGCTCAAAGGTTTCCTCATTCAAGTACTTTTCTACTCCCAAATTTAGGAAGGTCTTAAATGCTCTGTATGTTAACTATGCTGAGTTGTTCACTGCTCTGGTTGAACCTTAGCTAAGAAAACTGGAAACAAAGACAGACTCATAGAACGGACTTGAGGTTATGGGGAGGGGGAAGGGTGAGCTGTGACGGGGCGAGAGAGAGTCATGGACATATACACACTAACAAACATAGTAAGGTAGATAGCTAGAGGGAAGCAGCCACATGGCACGGGGATATTGGCTCGGTGCTCTGTGACAGCCTGGAGGGGTGGGATAGGGAGGGTGGGAGGGAGGGAGACGCAAGAGGGAAGAGATATGGGAACATATGTATATGTATAACTGATTCACTTTGTTATAAAGCAGAAACTAACGCACCATTGTAAAGTAATTATACCCCAATAAAGATGTTAATTAAAAAAAAAAAAAAAAAGACAGACTCATATAGGCAGAATTAGGTATCTTCCTCCAAAAGCCACCCTGCAGGCCCATTGGAGAGGTCACTAGAATTTGTCAACTGTATTGCATAATCAACTACATATGTTCCTACCATGACCCCTTAGCTAATAAATTAGGTATAAATTCACGAAACAGAGCCAGGTGTTCCTAATGTATCCTAACGTACCTAATGTTGAGAATGTATCTCAAGAGTAATTTCAGTAAATAGAAGAACAAGGCCGGGCACCAAGAAGATTCTTTCAAAGGCAAGATGGGCCAGACAGTACATGAGCAGGTTGGGAAGTTTCACTAGCATCTCCATCTCTGCCAATGTCTGAGGCCACCTTCCCAAACTCCATAGCACACTTCCAGGTTTTTGTTAAGATTGGCTAGGTTATTCCTACCAACTCTCCCTCTAAAAACAACTTTCAAAAACCTGCATAAAATATAAACAATATCTTCTTATATGAAAAGCTTTGAAGTGAGTAAGGCATTACATGGAAAAAATAAAGGGAAAATGGAGACCTAGAGGGACAAATGAGGACTAGAGGCCACTTTTACCATGTGAATATTTTCCAAATCAGAAAATTGTTCTGATAACCTCTTAGGACAGGAGGAGCACAAACCAAAGGTCAAGATGTAGACAAAGAAGGGAGTCTAACACGATACCTTCCTTCAATAAGCTGACACACAAAAAGGCTCCACCCCCAGGGTGTAGAATGTGGCCCTGCCCTCCAACAGAATTTCATCACAGGTTCTACTTGCCTGATATATAGGGAATCCCAAGCCTTAAAACTTAAGGTTGTCTTCAACTGAGAGAAGCCCCAATAATTGTCAGAGGCAAATGGAAATCTTTCTGGAGGAATGTGACTCCATCCTAGCCTAAAGTTATTGCTACAGATAATTGTTAAAGTATGATCACCAAAGTAACCAAGCACATAAACAAACAAGGCACCATGGGCAAGAACAAGCAGAAAAACAGACAAAAATGAGACACACAAAATTTCGATGACTGTAATGGTCAGACACAGACCATAAAACAACTATGCTTACAATGTTTAAAGATACAAAGAAAGGAAATGCCACTTCTGGTCAGTATAGAATAATGGAGGCTACTCTCATGCGCGAACAACCAAAAACTACAAAGAAATGAAACAACTATTAACAAGACACTGGACATCAGGTTACAATGGATAGTGACCCTTAAAGATGGACAACATGACAATGGATTCCCCACAACTGTCCCAGCTTACTGCCTTGTTTCCAGGTCTCAGCAGAGCCTGGTGGACTCCCTGAGCTGAGGAGGTGGGAAGAAGTGTTGGGAAAAACGAAGTGGCTCAAGGTTGCTAGACAGAGTACCAGGGAGGGGTTTGCACAGAGAGAAAACTTAGGATATCTTCAGGGATACATAGGTGTGGGGTGTGAAACTACCCAAACCTGGGGAAAGAACTCTCCAAAAGGGCTGGAGGAAACAATACCTAGCAGTCATACAAGGCTGAGAATGGAACCTATTCCTATCTGCCAGACTTAAAAATATCAAAATTCAAGAGCATTGAGTAGAATAAGAAAGTGCTCGCCTCAGTAGTGGAGAATACTCCTGCACTAAACATGGTTCTGGTGCTATCTAACAAATTCAAATAATCAAACTGTTTCCAAGTAACTACACTGCATCCTAGTAAAAAGGCACTAAATATTTTTAGAAATACAAAAATAACCAGTATCCAACAAGGTAAAAGTCACAGTGTCTGGCATGCAGCACAACATTACAGGCATGCAAAGAATCAGGTAAATACAACCCGTAATGAGGGAGAAACCAATTGGAATTGACCTGAATCTGACAGAGATGTTAATATTGGCAGAAAAGGAAATTAAAACATATTATAACTGTATATCTATGTTCAAAAGGGTAAAAAGAGACATGGAAGATATAAAAAGAGTCCAAATCAAAATTTTATAGATTAAACTACAATATTTAAAATGAAAATTACACTGGATAAGATTAACATCACCTTAGCCATGGCAAGAGATTAGTGAACTTGAAAACATAGCACTTGAAACTACGTATCTATCCATGTACCTGTGTAACTATTTATCTTCTATCAAACCATGAGTTCATGCTAATACTTCCAATTCCAATCTAACAAAACATGATTCTATTTAGTATTCCCCTTTTCATATTTGTAACTACCTTGTCTGACAGTGAGAAACCTGGCCTCCATTATACACTACGTTTTTTGTTTTTTTCGTTTTTTGCTTAATACTATAATTCAAAGAAAGTAGTTTCAGAATTGATAACACATAACTATAAAAAAAAACTTACGTGAGATACCTACATGAAATTCACTTTTGAAGTAGCTACAGATAGACAGGTAGATAGAATGATAGAATGACAAATAGATAGAGAAAGACATATAGGTGTGTCTATATGTACATACATATAAATATTTACATATACATACACATATTTTCTAGCTCTGCCCATGGAGAGAGCCTAGAAACGTGACACCACACTAGGAATGAGCATACTTACCATTCAAATCTTATTTTGGAAATACCATTCTCTACCACAAGGAATCAAGTTTTTTGAAGAACTGGCTAATCCCAGGGCTGAGACTGGGAAAGTACATGATGGCCTTTGAATACCATGTTGTCAAGAAAAGAAGAAAGTGGTCAAAGAATGGTGTGTACATGTCAAAAGGACAGAAGCTGGCTTAAAGTGTGTACTAATGGCCAAATCAGGGACAAGCTGAGCATCAATATAAACAATGGCAATAATAGATTATAACCCATTGAGTAAAAAAGAATCCGTTATACTGGGATTTCCCTGGTGGCACAGTGGCTAAGAATCCGCCTGCCAATGCAGGGGACATGGATTCGAGCCATGGTCCGGGAAGATTCCACATACCGCGGAGCAAGTAAAGCCCGTTCACCACAACTACTGAAGCCCATGCGCCTAGAGCCCATGCTCTGCGACGAGAAGCCATCGCAGTGAGAAGCCCACGCACCACAACGAAGAGCAGCCCCTGCTCGCCACAACTAGAGAAAGCCTGTGCACAGCAACGAAGACCCAACACAGCCAAAAATAAATAAATAAATAAAGTTTTTAAAAAAATAAAGAATCCATTATACTGAAATAAATAAATGTGGAAAAAAGGAAGAACTCTTCCCTACAATGGAATATGAACTAATAAGTGTAGAAGACATAATGGAATTAGAAAATCACCGTTTGGCAGCCATCATAATAATTGATTCAGGCAAGAATCAACAATGGATGCTAAAATGAGTGTTAAACATTTGGTGTATAACCAAGTAATATATAGTCTCAAAAGTCTCTCCCGGAAGATATTTATTATTTACAAAGAGGAATATTATAACTTCATAGTGGAGAAAACTGGGAGACACCACCTTAACGGAAAGATCAAAGTTATCATAGTTAACAGCATCAGCAATGGGAAACTGACATTTTTTGTAACCAGAATCTACTCATGAGGAAACATCAGACAAACCCAAACTGAGGGACATTCTGCAAAATAACTGCTGTGCAGTCCTCAAAAATGTCAAGGTTATGAAAGATAAAGAAAAACTGATGAATTGCTCCAGATTAAAGGAGATTAAGTAAAGAGACATGACAACTGAATGCAACTCATGATTCAAATTTTCTTCTCTAGAAAGGACATTATTGAGATAAGTGGTAAAATCCGAATAAGGTCTGTAGATAAGCTGTGTTAATGTTAATTTCTTGGTTTTTGTAATTGTGCTATGGTTTTTAAAGAGACTGACCTTGCTTCTAAGAAACATAAAGTGAAGCACTGTGTCTGCAACTTATTCTTAGTGGTTCAGAAAAAAAATTACACAGACATATACATACATAAATACAGAGACAGAGAGAGAGAATAAAGCAACTGTAATAAAATAACCTATTGGTAACCTTGCTGATAAGTATAAGGGAATTCTTTGTACTACATTTAGAACTTTTCTGTAGGCCTGAAATTATGTTTAAAAGGTTTTAAAAAATCTATCATGCTTAACAAAATGAGAACGCTATATTAAAACTATTAGGAAGAGGGCTTCCCTGGTGGCGCAGTGGTTGAGAGTCCGCCTGCTGATGCAGGGGACATGGGTTCGTGCCCCGGTCCGGGAAGATCCCACGTGCCGCGGAGCAGCTGGGCCCGTGAACCACGGCTGCGGAGCCTGCGTGTCTGGAGCCTGTGCTCCGCAACGGGAGAGGCCACAACAGTGAGAGGCCCGCGTACCGCAAAAACAAAACAAAACAAAACAAAAAACTATTAGGTAGAACTTTTATAAAAAACAAGATATTTACAGTCTCAAAGTATCTCCCTATGAAGTATGTATCATCTACCAAGGGGAAAATAGTAGTAAACTCTGACATACATCACCATTACCAAGTATTAGATGTTAACATCATTAATATTGGAACAAAACAATACCACGTGCCTTCTGATATTGGTATAATGCAATGAGAAGGAAATAAAATAACGTCTGTGGTACTTCTGACCAAAAAAAAAAAAAAAGGAAAGGGTAACCTGAATCTAATTATGAGGCAACATCACATGAACCCAAATTGAGAGAACTTTCTGAAAAATAACTGACCGATATACTTCAAACAATTGAGTCATAATAGAGGAAGACCGGAACTATTAAAGAAGGATAAAGAGACATGACAATTAAATGCAATGCATGATCCTGGACAATAAATTGGAAAGTCTAGGTGAAAGGGTAGATGATAATTTTTTCTCTTATTCTTGCAAAATTTGGGGGTGAAATAATTAAAAGTTTTAAAAAACGAATCTGACGGCACTGATTCTTTTTCTATGCTCTGAAGTTGTTTAAGTTGTATTGGACTAAGATTATATTTAAAAGTTTTGTAGAATTCTCCAATGAAGACTTCATAATCTGGTGTCATTTATTGGCGGGAGGGAGATCCCTATCTAAATTTATTTAATTTCCTTTTGCAACTGGCCTACTAGACTTTTTGTCTCTACTGGAGTCAATTTAGCAAGTTGGATTATAATAAAAATTATCCAAATTTTCAAATTTATTTACACAGAGTTGTATAAAATAGTTTCTCTTTTCTGGTTTAAAGCAATATATGTTTATTTCTCATGATTTTGTGGGCTGGTTGCGTGATCCTTCCGGTTCAGCCTACCTCAGATGATTCTGAGGTCAGTCGGCAATGGGGCTGAATGATCTTGGATCATTTACATACTTAGTGATTGGCAGGCTGTTGACCGAAGCATATCAGTGCTCCACATGGCATCTTCAGTAAATTATTTCAGGCTCATTCCCAGAAGATGAACTCACATCTCACTTTGAAGGCATTACATTTGTTAAAACATCACTAACCACAGCAAGCCACCCGGTCAAGCCTCAATTTAAGGAGTGGGGTAACAGGCTCTACCTCTTGATGGGGAGAGTGGCAAAGTCACTTTGCTAAAAGACATGCATTTAGGAACAGGAGTAATTTGCAGTCATTTTGCAACCTAGCACACCTTGTCTGGTTGAGTCTTGAGAGCCTTCTCTAAAGTGGATATATTCTGGTGGGCATATACGAGACATAAATATCTTATACTCTGTGCTCACTTTGAGAAGTCCATCTATATATCTCTTCTCCACACTTCCTAGGCACCAGTCTGCCAACGTCGCCCTTACCAAGTCCCTAACCAGTTGGTCAAGCTATTAACTACTGTTCATGAATAGATACATATATTTGAGGCCACGCCTCCATGCCTTCTTCCAGTGGACACTTGGAGTTCTGACCAGTAGTACTATTTCACTACTCTTTTCCTGGGCTGACCCTGAGTGGGGCTGCAATGCACCATCCATCCGCTTCGGGCTGATTCCAACAATTGATGCAGATCTATATGTAAACCAGTTCTATTCTTTTCTTTCCCTGTTAACTGGTCATAGGAAACTCTGTGGGGGCTGAGGGAAAAGCAGTGAAGCATGAACAATGGAAGCTGGAGGCACCTGCTTCCTAATGCCTTCCATAGTTATACTCAGCTCTGTCCTTATATATGATTTTCATTTTACAATGGAATACTGCTTTATACATGCAATTTTATGATTCGATGGATCAACAACACACACTTCATGACAGGAAATTCAGGTTAAATCGTTATTTGGTATTCCGCAATACAATGTCCAGTCTCTACTAGGGCATAGTAGCAAGCCAGGAGTTGCTTTTCTAATAGAGAGTTGTTGACAAAGAAGGGCCTTACTCAAAAACTCTAGGCATCTGTGCGGTAATGCTACACGGAGCATTTCTCCCTGCCACAGACACTTCAGCAATTCGAAGACTCTTAGGTCTGCTGAATCATAACAACCAAGCAGCAGGGTAGTTTTTATCACAGCTTCGCTCCGCTACAGAGCCTTTGCGTCCTTCTGACACCACTCACAAATGGCAATATTACAGATTTCCCGGTAAATGGACTGGAGCAGCACACCTAAATGTGCTGCCTGTTCTCTACAAAATCCAAAGAAGCCTATGAGGTATTGTGCTCTTTTCCTGGCTGTGAAAAAGAGTGCAAAGGTGTGACAACTTCTTTTGGGCCACTGGACCCCTAATAACTTCACTAAGGAGGCAGGCCCCTGAGTGTGATGAGATTTATCTCACATGCATGTGTCTTCTAACGTATGTAGAGTTCCTTCTCCTTGCTGTTTATCAGCTCAAGTTAGTATGATGTCATCACTGTAAGAGTCCTGTGCAATGATCTGTCTGATATCGAAAAGATGATGACCGCTTTAGACTCTGCTGTGATAGACAGCAGGAGGGGTGCCACAGTAAGAAAGTGAAGCAAGTGAAGCAGTTTCTCCTGTTCCCTCAGAGGTAGATTTCTTATCATCTGTTGCTGGGGCTGGGGGGGGGGCATGGCAATCCCATTTGACGGGTCAATATCTGCACACTGATAAAGGAGGCATTGGTTCTCCAGGGCCAGATAAAGGGGGGGCGGTGAGGAAGACTCATATTAGAGGAGACATTCTTGCTGGGTTTCCATGGTTGGATAGAAATTCCACTAGTTGACTATCACATGCATTTTGCAGACACTGCATCAATCCTTTGCACGGAATCGGAGATAAATGTTTATGGGAACAGGAGTAAGTTTGTATGGCTGGATCAGCAAGAGTTACTCCATGCACATGAGCTGGATCCAGATCGTGGAAGATCTTAAGAAGGCCTGAGGAATCAGCTCCTCCTTCATCAGGGTCCCCACGCATGAATTTACACACCCCTCCTTTGTACACCCAGTACACTTTGTACATGACTTTATAGTACAGCACTCCCCACCTGGCTAAATGTCTTAGAAAGCAGGAAAGAGTGCCATCCATATGGACCAGCAATAGGACATAGCCGTGTTGCTGTATGAACTTCCCCAGTCATTTGATATGGGGCCTTCAGAGGTCCACAGAACAGCTTGCAGCAAAAAGAAGTCCACCACCTCCTCTCAACCTCATTCCAGGGCTAAACCCACAGCAGCCCTTTTGCTTCCTTCCAAGACCTGTGTTCACAAAAGCTTTGACCCTGGACTTGCTGGGGTTGGGGTGAGGGAAGAGGCCCTTCTTCCCAGATGTCCTTATAAACAAGTGACTTTGCCTCGAGGGATGAGAGGGATCTGAGCAGCTGGACCCCTCATGAGAGCTGACCCTCCCCAGCCACTAAGGACACTCTGTTCATAGCTGCTTGGCCTGAAAAGTTTCAAGTGGCTGGAACCTACTCACTGTCACTAAATTCAAGCTTTCAGAAGAAATATTGGCTGCAACTTTGTGTCTTCATCTTTTTTTCTCTTTTTAGAAATATAAAATCTCTGTCTAATCGCACTCTTTCACCCCTAAGCCTAGAGTCAAGTGGAACAAACGCAGAGAAGTTGTCCTATTTTCTGCGCAGTTAAGAAATGGGGAATTCAGTATGTTTACAATGATAGCAACATTAAAATAGCTCATGCTACATTGCCAAATGAAGGATGACAGAGACATAAACACTGTCTTCTAAAAGATTCTTTTAGAAGAAACAGTATGAATCGAATCATTTAGTGAAGTACTGTTTGAACAGATGGTGTGATTAACAGCTAACATGTAAGCCATCTTGGGAGCTTATGGAAAAGTAAACAAGTGGAGCTAAAAAGAAATCACTTCATCCCCCAAAAGCATCTTTCATTCATTTTACTGGGAAAATTGGAAAGTCTGTGTTTTGAAGGCTGTGTTTCCTTGGGGGGTGTAGGAGTGAGCAGGGAGGGTCTCTTTAGAGCAAGACCACATCCATGCCAGGTTCAGTTCTGAATTTGCTTCCTGAGGGATGAGATGGGTCAGAGCAGTCAAACCCCCAGCAAATCTGACCCTTGGAACCACTAAGGACACTCTTCACCTCTGATTGTCCTGGAAGACCTCATGTGCAAGGGGTGAAGAGAAGGGAGTTAAGAGTTGAGAACCAATTACATAAGAGGCACTCTGCCAGGACCATCACATGCACTCGTTCCTCTAAGGCCAGCTCACAATGGCCCTAGGAGTCACATGTTATAAGGCCAATTTCCCAATCGGGAAATTGACGTCGGAAAAGGGGGAAACCATCTCCTAAGACCATGTAGCTACTTCCTTTGTGGAGCTGCCATTGAAACTATTGAGTTTCAGAGCTCTTAGGAGAGGCAGATGATTACAGAGAGAAGAGCACTGACCAGGACATCTGGAGATACAGGTATGCAAGTCTCCTCTGCTAGCTAGTGCCTTAGGGGCAGACTCTATTCCTTTCTGGGCTGCAATTTCTCCATCTTTAAAATGTGGGCAGGGACTTCCCTGGTGGCGTAGTGGTTAAGAGTCCACCTGCCAATGCAGGGGACATAGGTTTGATCCCTGGTCCGGGAAGATGCCACATGCTGTGGAGCATCTAAGCCTGTGTGCCACAACTACTGAGCCTGCGCTCTATAGCATGCAAGCCACAACTACTGAGCCCACGTGCCACAACTACTGAAGCCCGTGTGCTACAACTACTGAAGTTTGTGTGCCTAGAGCCTGTGCTCCACAACAAGAGAAGCCCCCGCTCGCTGCAACTAGAGAAAGCCTGCGTGCAGCAACGAAGACCCAATACAGGCAAAAAAATTTTTTTAATAATAAAATAAAATAAAATGTGGGCACTGTATCAGATGGGCTCCAAGGTCCTCATTTGGGTACAAAAATGGTATCAGAATATCACATCGGCTTCCCCAGCCCCATTCCTGACCTTCATCAACTGATATGAGGAAGAAACCTTGCACATTGGTACAGCTCTAGCCTTTGTGCCACCGCCCACTTAGACAAATCTCCAGGTATTGGCTGACCCTTGACAGAGCCCTTTCCCTACTGCCTTCACCACAGAACATTCCATTAGTGACGGCCCACCACAGGTTGCCCAAGTGTTCTTTCATTTATCCAACATCTGTGGGTGTGTAGTAACATTCCAGGCCCTGTGCTACATATGGTGGAAAGGAAACAATGGTGGGCAGGAAGGACACAGTGTCTCTCCTCCCAAAATTAGGCCCAGAGTTGGAGACACACGAGTGAACAGATAATAAAAATATAGAGGCGTGAGTGTGAACATAAGAAGAGGAACCAGATTTCTTCCTGAGGAGTCAAGGTATGCTGCCCCAAGGTAGTGATGTTGGCACCAAATTAATACATGTTTTATCATCCATCCAGATATTTAGAATCATCCAGGTGACTACCACAGATTTGCTGGCCTTTCATCCTGGCATTCGGTACCACTTAGACCCACATGTTGGATTCCCAGGCCATTTAGAACCAAAAGTTGCCAAGAGGCAATGAAATCTTTTATGTTTCCAAAGATAGAGAATTAATTAAGGAGGAAAGCAACTTTAGCGTTAATAATCTAGAAATAAGCTCTTTCTCTTGGGCCTGTTCTTGTAAATACTCCTGAACTCTTTCATGTGAACAGCCTTCTAATTGCATCTCTGGGACCTAATCCTGGAGGGTTTGAACTGATTTCCCTTTGCAACTTTAAAACCTTTGATACTGTGTCCCCTGGCAGGTGCGATTCCACTCCTTCCCTGGCCGTTTTAATAAATGGACTTTGGAGAGTTCCTCTCCTCATTTACTAAAGGTGCTGCTGCCTTTGAGTTACATTTGGAATTCACTTCAGGTCTCTACGAAATGGAAAGGAAAAACCTACTGCTACTGCATGTTCTGTGTTCATACATGACACTGCTCAGCCCAAGGATTCTTTCCTGGTGTGGAAGGATCCACTGGGACACTGCTCCAGGTCAACAGAAGAAAGAAGTTCCTACAACACCTCAGATGCCTCTCTGCACGGATACCTACCACTTTGCCCCTCACCTTATAGTTACTTGTGTCCAAGGGTCACCGCAGCTCTGCGCAAGTCAGCTGTGAGTCCCTGCAGGCAACAACAGTGTTTTGGGTTTCCTGGGGTGCTATGTGCCAAGGGCCAATGTCTTGTATGAGGAGGTGCTCATCCAATATTGGGCCAACATCCAAATTTCCAATGTTGCTTTATTGGTCTCTAGATACTGTTTTATTCTCACATAAAGCTTGCCATAATTCATTCTCAAAGTCAGCCATCTTCATTCTTTTCCATATGGCATCAATATTGCTTCATTTTTTTACAGGGTGCTAAAAGTTATATTCTAAACTCCTTAATTCAGAGGAGTTTTCCATTTTATAAAAAACATTATATCTGTTCATCTCCAGTAATTTTAATAAAATCTGACTTTTGGCTTTAGGGACCATATGCTTCTCCTGGGGGAGAAAGGAATGGTATAATTGGTTCTTTAATTTACCACACTGGACCATTCTTTAGGGTACAATCCAATCAAGGGCCAACAAGGGTAAATGAAGGATTGTAATAATTCTTTCTAAGTTTATAAAGAATTTATTTTTACAATTCTTCCACTTATTTTCCATGAAAAACTTTATATTAACTTATTTATTGGTTAAAAAAATCAAATATTCACCATGATTTTCGATGGTCTATTTTACATGGACCATAAGAAACCAAACATACCTGAAATCAAAGAGCAAGAAGAGTCCTGAACTACTGTCTACTGCCACGGGAAAATGCTTGAGTGGGAAACAGGTTATAGTCTGACATAATGACTGTGAAAATAGGCATAGGAATAGGGAAAGACCACAAATGCTGTTAATGACCATGACTGAACAGTACAATTCTCTGTGGTTTTAGTTCAACTACCTAGAGTTTTCTGTGGCTTTCATGTTTTCTCTTTTGATTGGAAAAAAATGTTGATTAAAAAGAGTAATTGTCCAGTGAGAGTCACTTTCTTTACACAGGAGAAATGAAAGTCCCGGGTGTTCCGGCACAACCAGGACAAGAAATCTGGCCACGGGACATCTAGAGTAAGCTGTTCCTTGACTTGAGATTTGGCAGACATAGAATTCCATTTTTCAATTACTCTAGAATTTCAGTAAAATAAGAATTCTATGCATTTGAAAACCTGGCACTCATTCTAGAGTCAAGTAGGAAACGTGGTTTTACATAAGCAATGGATATGCTTACTAGACTTCCACTCTCTTTTAGATGGAACAGTCATTTGGACTCGTCGTCTTACAGGGACCCCCTTGCCCTGCTCTAGTTTCTCTTCTCAGTCATTTGCTCTACCCAACTGCCCATTGCCAAGAGTGGCTTCAGTCATCCAAGGATGCTCATAACCTCTGGTGCAAAAGGAGATTGGACTGCTTTGGTAAAGGGCTGCCAATGCTCTGGATATGAATTAGTTTCAGTGAAAGGAATCTGAACTTTTACATGATGGGTGCTAATTCCTGCTAATTGCTATCACCTCATAATTAGATTGGCAGACATTTCACTCCAGGGACAGGGGATATGAAAACTGGTAGGTTTAAAAGCAGCCTTCTCAGAGGATTCTGAGACTGGGGACTGTGAGATCAACGGCATGTTTCCAGGCCTTAGTTCTATGAGGGATTCAGAGGGCACAGACGACCACAAATTAGTGCTGTTAGCCACAGGACACAAGACCTCCAGATGCCTGAGGGACTACTATTTGCAGTGACCTGTAGGGCACAGGTAATCTCCAATTAGTATAATGCAAAAAGCAAATGCAAGGTAGCAGCTAGGCTATCGGATAGGATTTCAAGAATAATCACCATCCCTTCTAGACCAGCAGTTGGCAAAACTGCAGCATGAGAGCCCAAACCGGCCCACTGCCTGTTTTTGTAGGTAAAGTGTTATTAGAGTACAGCTATGCCTATTCATTTAACCAATCTCGAAGGCTGTTTCTGTGCTACAATGGCAGATCTGAGTAGTTGCAACAGAGACCTATGGTCTGCAAAATCTAAAATATTCCTGATGACAGAAAAACTTAGCCAACCCCTGTTCTAGATCATAAAGGGGAAAAGCCAGAAGAAATAACCTTGAAAGTAAGCCAGGATAAAAGGGAGTTAAAGAAATCCCAACCCACGGTGTTAAAGCTCAGTGATAGAAGAAATTAACAGAGGAGAAGGAAGGGTGGTGTGTGGAAACTGTATTCCTGGACTAAAATATACATGGATGAGGCTATTTCTACAAAAGTGATTCTGAATCATCTAAAACTGGTGTTGACAAAATATGGCCTGCAGGCCAAATCTGGTCTGCATGTGTTTGTTGTTGTTTTAATAGACTATTTTTTTTTAAAAAAAAGCAGGCTTAGGTTTACCAAAAAAATTGAGCAGAAAATACAGAGTTCCCATACTCCCCTTTTCCCTGGCCCACATTTTCCCCTATTATTAACATCTTCCATTATTTTGGTACATTTGTTAAACATGATGAACAAGTATTAATATATAATTATTAACTAAAGATCACAGTTTACATTAGGTTTTAGTCTTTGTACTATACAATTCTATAGGTTTTGACAAATGTATAATGTCATGTATCAACCATTAGAATATCATATAGAATAGTTTCACTGCCCACCAGCAATGAATGAGAGTTCCTGTTGCTGCCTATCCTCCCACTATTTGGTGTTGTCAATGTTTTGAGTTTAGCCATTCTAATAGACATGTAGTGGTATATCGTTGTTTTAATTTATAATTCCCTAAAGATATATAATGTTAAGCACCTCGCATATGTTTATTTGTCATCTGTATATCTTCTTTGGTGAGGTGCCTTTTCAGATCTCTTGCCCACTTTTTAATTGGGTTATTTCTTTATCATTGATTTTTTAAAGTTCCTTCTATATATATTTTGGATACAAGTCTTTTATCAGATATGTGGGGTTTTTTTGTTTTTGTTTTTTTGGGTGCATTGGGTCTTCGTTGCTGTGTGTGGGCTTTTCTCTAGTTGTGGTGAGCGGGGGCTACTCTTCGTTGCGGTGCATGGGCTTCTCATTGTGGTGGCTTCTCTTGCTGTGGGTCACAGGCTCTAGGCACACGGGCTTTAGTAGTTGTGGCACATGGGCTCAGTAGTTGTGACTCATGGGCTCTAGAGCACAGGCTCATTACTTGTGGCACACAGGCTTAGTTGATCCGCAGCATGTGGGATCTTCCGGACCAGGGATCGAACCCGTGTCCTCTGCATTGGCAGGCAGATTCTTAACCACTGTGCCACCAGGGAAGTCCAATATATGTGTTTTGCAAAGATTTTCTTCCAGTCTGTGAATTATCACTTCATTCTCTAAAGAGTGTCTTTCACAGATCACAAGTTTTACTTTTATTGAAGTGAAATTCATCACATTTGTCTTTAATGGATCATGCTTTTGCATGATCGTAAAAGGTCATCATCAAACCAAAGGTGACATAGATTTTCTCCTATGTTATCTTCTAGGAATTACACACTTTGTATTTTAAAATTTAGGTCTCTGGTTCATTTTTAGTTAATTTTTGTGGAAGGTGGAAAGTGTATATCTAGATTGTATTTTATACATGGGGATATTCATTTGTTTGAGCACCATTTGTTGAAAAGACTATCTTTCTCCATTAAATTGTCTTTGCTCTTTTGTCAAAGATCAGTTGACCCTATTAGTGTGTGTCTACTTCTTGGCTCTTCTTTACATTCCACTGACCTATTTGTCTATTCTTTGGCTAATATCACCCTGGATTAATCACTGTAGCTTTATATTAAGTCTTGAAGTAGGGTGAGGTCAGACCTACAACTTTGTTCTTCAGTATTGTGTTGGCTGTTCTGGGTCTTTTCCTACTCCATACAAACTTTAGCAGCAGTTTGTTGCTATCTGCAAAATTACTTGGTTGGATTTTGGATTGGATTGTGTAGAATCTACAGTTTAAATCGGGAAGAATTAACATGGCAATTGATGGAGAAAAAGCATTTGACAAAATTTAACATACATTCATGATACAAACTCTCAACAAATTGGGTATAGAAGGAACGTACCTCAACATAATAAAGGCCATATATGACAAGACCACAGATTACATCATATCCAATGGTGAAAGATTGAAAAATTTTCCTCTAAGATCAAGAGTGCCCAGTGTCACCATTCCTATTGAACATAGTACTGGAAGTCCTAGGCAGAGCAATTAGGCAAGAAAAAGAAATAAAAGACATCCAAATTGTAAGGAAAAAGTAAAATTGTCTCTGTTTGCAGATTATATGATTTTTTATATAGAAAATCCTAAAGATTACAACCAAAAGTCTGTTAGTACTAAAAAACAGATGAGGAAAAGTTGCAGAATACAAAATAAACATATAAAAATCAGTTATACTTCTAAATACTAACAGCAAAATATATGAAAAACAAATAAAGAAAACAATTCTATTCACAAGAGTATCAAAAACAATAAAATACTTAGAAGTACATTTAACCAAGGAGGTGAAAGATCTGTACACTGAAAACTGTGAGACATTGATGAAAGAAATTGAAGAAGACACAAATAAATGGAAAGATATTCAGTGTTCACAAATTGGGAGAACTAATATTATTAAAACATCAATACTCTGCAAAACCTATTATAGATTCTGTACAATCTGATCAAACTTCCAATGACATTTTTCACAGAAATAGAGGATACCGAAATTTGTGTAGAACTACAAAACCACTGAATAGCCACAGCAATCCTGAGAAAGAACAAAGCTGGAGGCATCACATTTCTTTATTTCAAACTATAATACAAAGCTATAATAATCAAAACAGTATGGTCCTGGCATAAAAGCAGACACATAGACCAATGGAACATAATCAAGAGCCCAGAAATAAACCCTCACATATATGGTCAACTAATATTTGGCAAAGGAGCCAAGAATACTCAATGGGGGAAAGCATAGTCTCTTCAATAAATGGTGTTGAGAAAACTGGATAAACACATTCAGAAGAATGAAATAGACCCCTATCTTACACCATTCATAAAAAGTAACTCAAAATGGATTAAAGACTTAAGCATAAGACCTGAACCCATAAAACTCATACAAGAAAACATAAGGGGAAAAGGCCCTTGATGTTGATCTTGGCAACGTCTTTTTGGATATGATGCCTAAAACACAAGGAAGAAAAGCAAAAATAGGTAAGTGGGACCTCATCAAACTAAAAAGTGTCTGCACAGCAAAAGAAACAATCAACAAAAATGAAGAGGAGACCTATGGAATGGGAGAAAATAATTGCAAACCATTTATTGGGATAAGAGATTAATATCCAAAATATATAAGGAACTTGTGTAACTCAGTAGCAAACTAAACATTAAAAAATGGGCAGAGAACCTGAATCAATATTTTTCCAAAGAAGTCACATAAATGGTCAACAGGTATATGAAAATATGCTCAACATCACTAATCATCAGGGAAATGCAAATCAAAACCTCAATGAGCTATCACCTCACATCTATTACAATGGCTATTATCAAAAGGACAGGAGATAACAAATGCTAGCAAGGATGTAGAGCAAAGGGAACCCTTGTGAACTGTTAGTGGGAATGTAAATTGGTAGAGTCACTAGGGAAAACAGTATAGACCTTCCTCAAAAATTAAAAAAAAGAACTATCATATGATATAGCAATCCCACTTCTGGTATACATCCAAAGGAAATGAAATCAAGATCATAAAGAGATATCTGGGGACTTCCCTGGTGGCGCAGTGGTTAAGAATCTTCCTGCCAATGCAGGGGATATGGGTTCAAGCCCTGGTCCGGGAAGATCCCACATGCCGTGGAGCAACTAAGCTCGTGTGCCGCAACTGCTGAGCCTGTGCTCTAGAGCCCGTGAACCACAACTACTGAACCCACGAGCCACAACTACTGAGCCCGTGTGCCACAACTACTGAAGCCCACATGCCTAGAGCCCGTGCTTGGCAACAAAGAGAAGGCACCACAATAAGAAGGCCATGCACTGCAATGAAGAGTAGCCCCCACTCGCCGCAACTAGAGGAAGCCCATGTACAGCAATGATAACCCAAAGCAGCCAAAAAATAAATAAATAAATTTTTAAAAATGCTTAAGAAAGAGATATCTGCACTCCCATGTTTATTGCAATATTATTTATAATAGCCAAGATAAGAAACAACCTAAGTGTTCACCCTCAGATAAATGGATAAAGAAGTGATGATTAGGAATATTATTCAGCCATGAGAAAGAAGGAAGTCCTGCCATTTGCAACAACATAAATGTATCTTGAGGGCACTGTGCTAAGTGAAATAAGCCAGACAGAAAAAGACAAATACTGTATTATGATCTTACTTATATGTGGAATCTAAAAGAGCCAAACTCATAGAAGGTAGAATGGTGGTTGTGAGGGGCTGGGGGTAGGGGAAATGGGGAGATGTTGGTCAAAGGATACAAACTTCCAGTTATAAGATGAATAAGTCTGGGGGATCTAATGTATAGCATGGTGACTATAGTTAACAATACTGTATTATATACTTGAAAGTTGTTAAGAGAGTAGATCTTAAATGTTCTTAGCATAAAAAAGAAATGGTAATTATGTGAGGTAATGGAGGTGTTAACTAACTCTAGTAATAATTTTGCAATAATAAGTGTATCAAATCTTCACACTGCATACCTTAAACTTATGCAATGTTATGTGTCAATTATATCTCAATTAAACTGGAAAAAAGTGCAAAAGAAGAGAAAAACTCCTCAAAGCACTACTTAAAAACTTACTATCTGAGAAGAGAATGAAGGTACCAAAAATCGACCAGGGAGAAAAAAGTTTCTCTTAGAAGATCACACATCCTTTCCCCAGAATCATTGCTGAAGTTCCCATTCTTAGAAATTCTCAACAAATCTTTAGGATGAAAGTAAACATTAGTTTTAGTTAGGTAAATATAGCAATGTCTAGCCTTCCACCACCTTAGTATTCTCTTCTCCCACACCCTCAGCCTCTGTTTGCATTAGACAACTCAATTGCAAAGCAGCGACATGTTCCTTTCTGTTCCTAAAGTGAAAACATTATTTTGAGTCTGAGGCTATGAATATTTAAATCACCACAAGACTTTCTATACTTGCATTTGAATTGTGGATTATTTTTTATCCTACTTAAATATTTAGGGTCTCAGTGGACTGTATATTTTTGGCAAATAGGACTGTCTCAACAATTTGTACATACAATCAAAAAGTCTCTCCTTAATTTATTTTTCTGTGGCTGGGATCAAGAAAATAATATCTTGAACACTGCAAGCAGAAATATTATTTTAATATTTGTACAGAGAAAGGAAAACTGCATGCCGTGAGTTGGCATCTACATTATTATCATGGATGCTAGAAAATTAATTCTCTTTGGTGGTTTTGTGATACCAGTGTTTAATGGTAGCTTTAATATAAGCCATCTCTGTGTACATAAAGGAAAAATATATTTAAACAAGTAGAAATAAATGTGCATGATTCATCAGCACAGTTAACTCAAGATTTTCCAGACTTATAACCACAATTGATAGGAAGATTTATCACCACAGCTGCCTGTGTTAAACATCTTTTCCTTGCAGTTGAAGGAATCAAATTTCTTCTTGGAGATTAGTCATTTGTGGGGGTGTCGCCAACTGCAAAATGCTTCTGTTACTGTCCTCCAGCCCTAATTTTTATCTCTTTTTGTGTCTTTCCCACTTATAAACAAATTTTAATGACTTACACAGTCGGGTTTTCTTCACTTGTTATTCAAACCTAAAACTTCAGTTGCTTTGTTGGATGGTAATGTGATAACCTCACAAGGAAGGGTGGGATGAAATGGCATTTTGGCAAATGTTCATAAGGATGAAATCTGAGCAGATGGGAAATTCTACATGACAGTGAGAGCTGAAAGGGAGCTAACATTTCTTGGGTGGCTACAAATGTGCCAAGCACTGTGCTAGGCTCTTCATTATTTTTCAACATCTTTATTGGAGTACAATTGCTTTACAATAGTGTGTTAGTTTCTGCTTTACAACAAACGGAATCAGCTATACGTATACATACATCCCCATATCTCCTCCCTCTTGCATCTCCCTCCCACCCTCCCTATCCCAAACCTCTAGGTGATCACAAAGCACCCAGCTGATCTCCCTGTGCTATGCGGCTGCTTCCCACTAGCTATCTACTTGACATTTGGTAGTGTATATATGTCCATGCCACTCTCTCACTTCGTCCCAGCTTGCCCTTCCCCCTCCCCATGTCCTCAAGTCCATTCTCTACATCTGCGTCTTTATTCCTGTCCTGCCCCTAAGTGCTTCAGAAAGTTTTTTTTTCTTTTTTTTTAGTTTCCATATATATGTGTTATCATACGGTATTTGTTTTTCTCTTTCTGACTTACTTCACTCTGTATGACAGACTCTAGGTCCATCCACCTCACTACAAATAACTCAATTTCGTTTCTTTTTATGGCTGAGCAATATTCCATTGTATATATGTGCCACATCTTCTTTATCCATTCATCTGTCGATGGACACTTAGGTTCCTTCCAAGTCCTGGCTATTGTAAATAGAGCTGCAATGAACATTGTGGTACATGACTCTTTTTGAATTATGGTTTTCTCAGGGTATATGCCTAGTAGTGGGATTGCTGGGCCGTATGGTAGTTCTATTTTCAGTTTTTTAAGGAACCTCTATGCTGTTCTCCATAGTGGCTGTATCAATTTACATACCCACCAACAGTGCAAGAGGGTTCCCTTTTCTCCACACCCTCTACAGAATTTGTTGTTTGTAGATTTTCTGATGATGCCCATTCTAACCAGTGTGAGGTGATACCTCATTGTAGTTTTGGTTTGCATTTCTCTAATAATTAGTGATGTTGAGCAGCTTTTCACGTGCCTCTTGGCCATCTGTATGTCTTCTTTGCAGAAATGTCTATTTAGGTCTTCTGTCCATTTTGGGATTGGGTTGTTTGTTTTTTGTTATTGAGCTGCTTGTAAATTTTGGAGATTAATCCTTCTCAGTTGCTTCATTTGCAAATATTTTCTCCATTCTGAGGGTTGTCTTTTTGTCTTGCTTATCCTTTCCTTTGCTGTGCAAAAGCTTTAAAGTTTCATTAGGTCCCATTTGTTTATTTTTGTTATTATTTCCTTTTCACTAGGAAGTGGGTAAAAAAGGATCTTGCTGTGAGGTATGTCATAGAGTGTTCTGCCTATGTTTTCCTCTAAGAGTTTTATAGTGCCTGGCCTTACATTATGTCTTTAATCCAGTTTCAGTTTATTTTTGTGTATGGTGTTAGGGAGTGTTCTAATTTCATTCTTTTTTTTGTTTTTCCTGCAGTATGCGGGCCTCTAACTGTTGGGGCCTCTCCCGTTGTGGAGCACAGGCTCCGGACGCGCAGGCTCAGTGGCCATGGCTCACGGGCCCAGCCGCTCCACGGCATGTGGGATCTTCCCGGACCGGGGCACGAACCCATGTCCCCTGCATCGGCAGGCGGACTCTCAACCACTGTGCCACCAGGGAAGCCCTAATTTCATTCTTTTACATGCAGCTGTCCAGTTTTCCCAGCACCACTTATTGAAGAGGCTGTCTTTTCTCCATTGTATATCCTTGCCTCCTTTGTCATAGATTAGTTGACCATAGGTGCATGGGTTTATCTCTGAGCTTTCTATCCTGTTCCATTGCTCTATATTTCTGTTTTTGTGCCAGTACCATACTGTGTAGATTACTGTAGCTTTGTAGTATGGTATGAAGTCGGGGAGCCTTATTCCTCCAGCTCCATTTTTCTTTCTCAAGATTGTTTTGGCTATTCTGGGTCTTTTGTGTTTCCATACAAATTGTGAAATTCTTTGCTCTAGTTCTGTGAAAAATGCCATTGGTAGTTTGATAGGGATTGCATTGAATCTGTAAATTGCTTTGGGTAGTAGAGTCATTTTCACAATGTTGATTCTTCCAATGCAAGAACATGGTATACCTCTCCATCTGTATCATCTTTAATTTCTTTCATCAGTGTCTTATAGTTTTCTGCATAAAGGACTTTTGTCTCTTTAGGTAGGTTTATTCCTAGGTACTTTATTGTTTTTGTTGCAATGGTAAATGGGAGTGTTTCCTTAATTTCTCTTTCAGAATTTTCATCATTATTATATAGGAATGCAAGAGATTTCTGTGCATTAGTTTTGTGTCCTGCTACTTTTCCAAATTCATTGATTAGCTCTAGTAGTTTTCTGGTAGCATCTTTAGGATTCTCTATGTATAGTATCATGTCATCGGCAAACAGTGACAGCTTTACTTCTTCTTTTCCGATTTGGATTCCTTTTATTTCTTTTTCTTCTCTGATTGCTGTAGCTAAAACTTCCAAAACTATGTTGAATAATAGTGGTGAGAGTGGACAACCTTGTCTTGTTCCTGATCTTAGAGGAAATGGTTTCAGTTTTTCACCATTGAGAATGATGTTGGCTGTGGGTTTGCCATACATGGCCTTTATTATGTTGAGGTAAGTTCCCTCTATGCCTACTTTCTGGAGGGTTTTTTATCATAAGTGGGTGTTGAATTTTGTCGAAACTTTTTCTGCATCTATTGAGATAATCACATAGTTTTATCCTTCAATTTGTTAATATGGTGTATCACATTGACTAATTTGAGTATATTGAAGAATCCTTGCATTCCTGGGATAAATCCCACTTGATCGTGGTGTATGATCCTTTTAAGGTGCTGTTGGATTCTGTTTGCTGGTAGTTTGTTGAGGGTTTTTGTTTCTATGTTCATCAGTGATATTGGCCTGTAGTTTTCTTTCCTTGTGACATCTTTGTCTTGTTTTGATATCACGGTGATGGTGATATCACCTCGTAGAATGAGTTTGGGAGTGTTCCTCCCTCTGCTATATTTTGGAAGAGCTTGAGAAGGATAGGTGTTAGCTCTTCTCTAAATGTTTGATAGAATTCATCTGTCAAGCCATCTGGTCCTGGGCTTTTGTTTGTTGGAAGATTTTTAATCACAGTCTCAATTTCAGCGCTTGTGATTGGTCTGTTGATATTTTCTATTTCTTCCTGGTTCAGTCTCAGAAGGTTGGGATTTTCTAAGAATTTGTCCATTTCTTCCAGGTTGTCCATTTTATTGGCATAGAGTTGCTTGTAGTAATCTCTCATGATCCTTTGTATTTCTGCAGTGCCAGTTGTTACTTTTCCTTTTTCCTTTCTAATTCTATTGATTGGAGTCTTCTCCCTTTTTTTCTTGATGAGTCTGGCTAATTGTTTATCAATTTTGTTTATCTTCTCAAAGAACCAGCTGTTAGTTTTATTGATCTTTGCTATCGTTTCCTTCGTTTCTTTTTCATCTATTTCTGATCTGATCTTTATGATTTCTTTCCTTCTGGTAACTTTGGGTTTTGTTTGTTCTTCTTTCTCTAATTGCTTTAGGTGTAAGGTTAGGCTGTTTATTTGAGGTGTTTCTTGTTTCTTGAAGTAGGATTGTATTGCTATAAACTTCCTTCTTAGAACTGCTTTTGCTGCATCCCATAGGTTTTGGGTTGTCGTGTTTTCATAGTCATTTGTTTCTAGGTATTTTTTGATTTCTTCTTTGATTTCTTCAGTGATCTCTTGGTTACTTGGTAGTGTATTGTTTAGCCTCTGTGTGTGTATTTTTTACAGATTTTTTCCTGTAATTGATATGTAGTCTCATGGCATTGTGGTCGGAAAAGATACTTGATACAATTTCAATTTCCTTACATTTACCAAGGATTGATTTGTGACCCAAGATGTGATCTATCCTGGAGAATGTTCCATGAGCACTTGAGAAGAAAGTGTATTCTGTTGTTTTTGGATGGAATGTCCTATAAATATCAATTAAGTCCATCTAGTTTAATGTATCATTTAAAGTTTGTGTTTCCTTATTTATTTTCATTTTGGATGATCTGTCCATTGGTGAAAGTGGGGTGTTAAAAGTCCCCTACTATGATTGTGTTACTGTCGATTTCCCTTTTTTTTTTTCAATTTCCCTTTTTATAGCTGTTATCATTTGCCTTATGTATTGAGGTGCTCCTATGTTGGGTGCATAAATATTTACAGTTGTTAAAGCTTCTTCTTGGATTGATCCCTTGATCATTATGTAGTGTCTTTCTTTTTCTCTTGTAATAGTCTTTATTTCAAAGTCTATTTTGTCTGATATGAGAATTGCTACTCCAGCTTTCTTTTGATTTCCATTTTCATGGAATATCTTTTTCCATCCCCTCACTTTCAGTCTGTATGTGTCCCTAGGTATGAAGAGTGTCTCCTGTAGGCAGCATATATACAGGTCTTGCTTTTATATCCATTCAGCCAGTCTGTGTCTTTTGGTGGGAGCATTTAATCCATTTACAGTTAAGGTAGTTATCAATATGTATGTTCCTATTACCATTTTCTTAATTGTTTTGAGTTTGTTATTGAAGGTGTTTTCCTCTCGTGTTTCTTGTCTAGAGAGGTTCCTTTAGCATATGTTGTAAAGCTGGTTTGGTGGTGCTGAATTCTCTTAGCTTTAGCTTGTGCGTAAAGGTTTTAATTTCTCCATTGAATCTGAATGAGATCCTTGCTGGGTAGACTAATCTTGGTTGTAGGTTTTTCCCTTTCATCACTTTAAATATGTCCTGCCACTCCCTTGTGGCTTGCAGAGTTTCTAAGGAAAGATCAGCTGTTAACCTTCTGCAAGATTCCCTTTAATGTTATTTGTTGTTTTTTCCCTCGCTGCTTTTAATATTTTTTCTTTGTATTTAAGTTTTGAAAGTTTGATTAATATGCGTCTTGGTGTGTTTCTCCTTGGATTTATCCTGTATGGGTCCCTCTGTGCTTCTTGGACTTGATTGACTGTTTCCTTTCCCATATTAAGGAAATTTTCATCTCTAATCTCTTCAAATATTTTCTCAGACCCTTTCTTTTTCTCTTTTTCTTCTGGGACCCCTATAATTCGAATGTTGGTGCATTTAATGTTGTTCCAGAGGTCTCTGAGACTGTCCTCAATTCTTTTCCTTTTTATTCTTTATTCTGTTCTGCAGTAGTTATTTCCACTATTTTATCTCCCAGGTCACTTATCCGTTCTTCTGCCTCAGTTAATTTGCTATTGATTCCTTCTAGAGAATTTTTAATTTCATTTATTGTTTCGTGCATCATTGTTTGTTTGCTCTTTAGTTCTTCTACATCCTTGTTTAACGTTTCTTGTATTTTCTCCATTCTATTTCAAGATTTTGGATCATCTTTACTATCATTACTCTGAATTCTTTTTCAAGTAAACTGCCTGTTTCCTCTTCATTTGTTTGATTGGTGGGTTTTTACCTTGCTCCTTCATCTGTTGTGTGTTTCTCTGTCTTCTCATTTTGCTTACCTTACTGTGTTTGGGGTCTCCTTTTCACAGGCTGCAGGTTCGTAGTTCCCATTGTTTTTGGTGTCTGTCCCTAGTGGGTAAGGTTGGTTCAGTGGGTTGTGTAGGCTTCCTCGTGGAGGGGACTGGTGCCTGTGTTCTGATGAATGACGCTGGATCTTGTCTTTCTGGTGGGCAGGACCATGTCTGGTGGTGTGTTTTGGGGTGTCTGTGACCTTATTATGATTTTAGGCAACCTCTCTGCTAATGGGTGGGGTTGTGTTCCTGTCTTGCTAGTTGTTTGGCATAGGGTGTCCAGCACTGTAGCTTGCTGGTTGTTGAGTGGACCTGGGTCTTAGCATTGAGATGGAGATCTCTTGGAGAGCTTTTGCCAGTTGATATTATGTGGAGCCAGGACGTCTCCGGTGGTCCAATGTCCTGATCTCAGCTCTCCCACCTCAGAGGCACAGGCCTGACAGCCGGTCAGAGCACCAAGACCCTGTCAGCCACACAGCCAGGTACATGGGGGAGTTTCTTGCCTTTTGGGGAGTCTGAGGACTTCTGCCAGCATTCAGTAGGTGTTCTGTAGGAGTTGTTCCACATGTAGATGTATTTCTGATGTATCTGTGGGGAGAAAGGTGATCTCCACATCTTACTCCTGTGCCATCTTGAAGGTCTCTCCCCTAGGCTCTTTATTGAAAGTATCTCATTTTATTCTTAGAGCAATCCTGTGAGCGGTTAGGTAATATTCCCATTTCATATATGAGGAAATTGACTTTTTCAGGATGGTACAGCTTATCAGTAACCAACTGAGCAGGTATGAGAAACCAGCTCCCAATGACTCCAAAGCTCTTCTGTTTTCTTTCTCCACTTGACCATATAGCCTCTGGTGTCCTAGAGTACAGTTGGATCAGACTTGTGCAACTATGAATGGTCAATTTTAGAATATTTTCATCACCTCAGAAGGATATCCTGTACAATTTAACTATAACCCCCATATTACCCATCCTTCCTCCAGTCCTAAAATGCCACTAATCCACCTTCTGTCTCTATAGATTTGCCGATTATGGACATTTTATATAAATGCAATCATATATTATGGGTCCATTTGTGACTGGCTTCTTTCACTTATCATAAGGTTTTAAAGGTTCATCCATGTTGTAACCTGCATCAGTACTATGTTCTTCTTTATGGTTGAATAATATTTATATGGATATACTATATTTTATTTATCTACAACTTATAGGGATTTGATGCCACGTCTACATAAGAAAATTCTAAAGCTGAAAGAGACATCAGTGGTTCATCTGCTCTATTAGCTACCTAAATCATGCAAAACTAATTGAGTATGTCTTACTTTTTTCTACAGGCTTCATGCATCCCCAAACTTGCCTAATCCCATCTCATAACTGTCTTTGCAAAATCATTTTAATTAATCAGATTTTGCTTAGACCTATTTGAGGATTAAGGAGCTACACATAATAAGTCTTTGTCAATTGAAGACAGATAACAGAACAACTGAGCAAAGAGTGAGATTTCAGTAAATCTATCAGATGAACTTATTTCATGCCACTTTTACTAGTTTGATTTTCACTGAATTGACTGGTTGTTTTACCAACATACAGATAGTTTAACGTATTAGGACATGTCTAAAATGACAGCTGGAAAAACTGGTTCTAAAGCAAAAGTAATTCAGACATTCACTTGACATCATAACTGGTTGTTTGAGTACAATTTACAAAAATGTATGGTGTGGCCAGAAAATTTGTTTAAAACCTGGTAAAATTATTTTGTGGGGAGATATAGCAACTATGCAAAGATAAAACTCTGTCAAAGTTTTAGTCAGCCAACCAGTTAATATCATTTCATGAAAGTAATAGGACTATTTAATTATATGTTTAACTGAATTGACCAGAAATATTGATATAATGTAACCTAGTTTCAATACCTTTCTTCAGGGTCCAATAGGCTAAATAAACAACTTTATCAGCTTCCCCTTGCCTTCTTAGGTTCTAATATGGAAAGAGAGGGAAGCCCTTATTTAAGCAATTGTACAAATGTACAGTAGAATCTAACACATTGGTACAAACCCTACAAAGTCTTGGCTAGAATGAAACAAAGAACTCATTAGTATTTATCTCTCTGTCTTTTTTTTTAGTATTTATCTTGATTAATCACAAAACATAAGCACTTTCGGAAACCACTTTAAGTGCTTTCCACAAGTGTGCCCAAAATAGTGCACAGAGAGTAGTACTGGGTACAATCACCATAGCAGCCCATTGCGAGAACTTTTTCTTCAGGGTGTGAACTGCAATTTTTTGTTACCTACACCTTCTTGGTACTTGTCACACAAGATGATTGCAGTTAATACACAAGGTAGGGTTTATGCAACCACAATCTAGGAATTCTTCCTCAGATCTCATTTTATATGCAAACCCCCTCTTTGAACTAATGTATAATAGACCCTCAAATCCTATGTTAAGGCGATTCCATCTCATGATAAGAATGATCTTTTGTAATGAAAATACTTTATCATTTTAGAAGTACTATTGCATAAATTATTCCTGTTTATCCTTACAATTTCTTATTTTAAAGCATTTTACATATAGTCAACATTAATAAATGCTTTCTCAAACATCATTTTTACAAATATTAAATTTCCATCACATCAATTTTTCATAAAAAGGATAAACTGAAATTGTTATTCTTTCCTTTCTCCTGTTTCTTTGCCTTCTCTTCCATGGTGTGCTTTAGCAACCCTTCTGGCCATTTTTGTTCCCAATCCTCATACACATTTATGAGCTTAGCATTTCTGCTCTCCCTGAGAGTAATGGCCAAGATTGTGATTTCTTTCCTCCTTCTTCCTATCATATCTCATATTCCTTGTGTACCTTACCTAACCTTTTTCATTGTTGTCTTGTCCAACTACCTCCCAGGGACTTCTCACATGCCATATTCATAAGGGTCCCTGAAACAGGGTCTCTTCCTTTCTACTATGTCCCATTTCTCTTCCCCCAACACTAATTCAGTCTTGATTGAATGTTATCTTTGTTGACCAAACCTTCTCAATCTTTATCCTGATTCCCTTTTGTGAATGTTTTTTCATGTCTTTCCCAACTCTATTTTGCAAAATCTCTTCTCCAGAGGGATGTTGGGTATAAGGAGAGGGAAATATCAAGAATGGCTCTCAGGTGTTAGGGCTAAAGTTAGTGATGTCATACTGAGGTAGGAAATAGGTACTCAAATGTTTTTTGATTGAGTCAACATATTTGCCTGGAGTTCTGGAGAGAGGCCTAAGCTACTGATAAAAAAATTGGAAGGGATGAAGAGAGAAGAGGAGTTGGAACTCAGAGTATATAAAAAGATAATCTGGCGGAGGCGTGGGGCATGGTTACCTGAAAGGTGCTCTCTTCCATTGAGAAAAGTTCAAAAGAGAAAAAAATATTTTCTGGTACAGAAATTTTGTAGCCATGGGGATAGAAAATGTGGGAACCTCTGCTCGAAGGTCCCTGGGTTTTTTAAAAATGAAAATAAAGAAGGAGTTTTGAGGGTAAGGGGTTTGAGGAGACTGAGAAAAGTTTGAAATAGATTTTGAGGGAAAGGGGGAAAGGAGTTGATTAGGCTAGGCCCACAGAGGTTCTCAAACTTTAGCGTGCATCACAACCTACTGGAGGACTTGTTAAAACACCGAATGCGGGGCTCCAGCCCCAGAGTTTCAGATTCAGCAGGTCTGGGGCCCAAGAATTCACATTTCTAGCAAGTTTCTAGGTAATGCTAATGTTGCTGGTCAAGGAGGCCACACCTTGAGACCCACTGGTTTAGGATATAGCGAGCAGTTGCCAGAAAATGTAAAAGAGCTCAGCTGAGTTTGAACACCAGTCCACAGGTTTTTGAAATTTTTCTCAAGTAGCTTTTAGCAGCCCAGGTGTGGAGAATCAGAGACGGTAGCTGGTTGGATTGCTGGATGTGTGTTGAGCTACAAATATGAAATGCGAGCAAATGAAATGAAACGCAAATGAAAAGCAGATTAAATGAAATGCCAGCACCTAGTTGGTACTCAATAAATGGTAGCTGCATTATAAAAAAGATGAGATAGCAAGTGTTGGCAAGGATGTGGAGAAAGGGAATCCTTGTGCACTGTTGGTGGGGATGTAAATCAGTACAGCCACTTTGGAAAACAGTGTGGATGTTCCTCAACAAATTAAAAACAGAGCTACCATATGATCATGCAATCCCCTTTCTGGGTATATATCCAAAAGAAATGAAACCAGGATGTCGAAGAGATATCTGCACTCCCATGTTTATTGCGGCATTATTCACAATAGCCAAGACATGGAAACAACCTAAGTGAACATCAATGGATGAATGGATAAAGATGTGATATTATATAATATGAAATATATGATATATAAAATATAATATGTGATATATATGAATATTATTCAGCCATGAGGAAGAAGGAAATCCTGCCATTTGTGACAAGATGGAAGGATCTTGAGAGCATTATGCTGAAGTGAAATAAGTCAGACAAAGACGAATACTGTGTGATCTCACTTGCACATGGAATCTTCAAAAAGCTGAACTCATAGAAAAAGAGAGTAGAATGCTGGATACCAGGGGCTGGGGGGTGGAGGAAATGGGGAGATGTTGGTCAAACTGTACAAACTTCCGGTTATAAGATGAATAAGTTCTGGGAATCTAATGCACAGTATTGTGGTTATAGTTAACAATACTGTACTATATACCTGAAAGTTGCTAAGAGAGTAGAGCTTAAATGTTCTCCCCACAAAAAAGGAAAGGTAATTATGTGACATGATGGAGGTGTCAGCTAACACTTTGGTGGTAATCATATTGCAATATATGTGTATCAAATCAACACATTGTACACCTTAAACTTACACAATGCTACATGTCAATTATATCTCAGTAAAGCTGGAAAATTAGATAGATATATAGATAATTAGCTGCTTCTCTATGCCTATACAATGCCTTTGCTGGACTCTGCTGCCCCTCTGGGACTGGCTTCAAGTGACAGCCTGTTCTTGCCTTTTTTTTTTTTTTTTTACTGAAAGCATACCAGGCAAGCCCTCAACTGTCATTGTAGATAGATGACTTCCCAAATATTGCCATATAAGTCACTGTATTTCAGTTTACCCCACCAACGCATAAAAGTTTCCATATTAAACTAAGCGGGTAACTGTTGCCTTCTGAATGCTCCCCAGTTCCTTATCTGTACCTCTAATGCTAAATAAAGGTTGTTGCCTTGTGGCTTCATTATGTACCTATTTTGTCCTATGTCCTCAAATGCAGGAATTATGTCTCAACTGTAAACACTGAAGTCCTGTGGTATAGGGGATCTTTGCTGCTTCTAGTCCCACTACTGAGTCAGCTCTCCCTAGATTCACACCAATGGCAGAGGCTATGCCTCAAACCAGACCGTATTTGGCCCGCCAATGAAAGCACACCACAGAGAGAGTACTTGTCAGATCACGTGTTTAACTGTTGCCATGTTGTATGCACAGATGCACCTCATGCCTTTCTACATGTCATATGAGGATACGTTACCTTCTCAAATATAGAGAATATGTTATACTCTATATGTTAGCCTGAACCCAGACCACGACAACACTGGCTCCCCAAATCACATTATACAGTGGATACGAGGGACATGCTAATCTTCTCTGCGGTGTCCCAATTTTAATATAGATCCTGCTGGGCTGAGCACAAACTACATGTAAAGCACGGGGGCTGGCTGCTTCCTTTAAATCTGAACACAAAACCACTCCTCCACCCCCTACCAATCCCACTTATAACTCATGTTCAACTCATAAAACCCCTCAAATTTCATGACTAAAGTGAATCTCTTATAAGCAAAATCTTAGCAGTTCAAGGCCCCTCAAACTTCACTATGTACAGTGTCTATATACAATGTCTCTATGTGTGAGACGGTGTGCTAAAAATAACTGAAGACCTAAGAGCATCTTTGAGGGGCTGCTTTAATGACTTCCAGTTATTAACATGGAAGAAGATGTCCAGGATAACATGGGGAAATTTTAAAATTTTTGTGGAGAACAAAGAGGAGCATTCAGTTAATTTCTAAATAGCATGCATATAGTCTTGTGGACACTGTATAGGGGCAGCTGTCACTGAGGTCACACCTGTCACTTAGTGCCTGCAGGGACTGCCCTCTAAATAACCCTGGGTAGGTGGTTATGCCTCTCATTACACCCTGTGAACCAAAGTCCCAGAAATCACACTATGAAAAGCCCCTCCTCAAATTACATCATTCACAAATGCAATAGAAACCATTATAATTTTGTTCTAAGTTAGCCCAATAAGGCCACTTTAACTGAGACAGTTTGAAATTAAGGTCATCTTCTCAGGAATTTGTTATGAAGTTGCTAAGCGGGATCAGTTTCCCAGGGCTGAAGTGAATTTTGCTGTTGTAACTTGAGTTGAGGCACATAGGACAGCTGGTGGTCTACCAAAAGGAAGGAAAAGCATGCTCAACAGAATAAAAGCAGCTGTGAGGTTCCCAAACATGGAGTCTACCACATCTGGCACTGGCTGGACTTCCACATTATCTGGAAGTTTTCCAGGCTGCTGTCTCCTGATTTCATGGTCACTGGTGCTGAGCCTCCTGGAAATGGTTTCTCTGATCTTTAGAACCAGTAATTCCCATTCATATACAGGGTAGTTGATTACAGTTGTAAACAGCTTCTTCAAGATATACACACATAGGCACAGTCTCTAGAGATACTCTTAACAAAAAGATTGCCAACACTTCCCTGTTGGAGACATCTGTCTCCACTTTGTAAACAAGACAGTTTACTTGGGCTAGGTTGGAGAAGAAGGTAAGCAGAATCCATAGCTGCCAGAATGCCTCGGCCACAGCAAAGGTTCTACAATTCTTTGGGAGGTTTGTCAGGTGAAAGGACAGAATAGATAAATTAAACACGAATTTGTGAATGCTCTTGAAGGGGAGAGGTGGTTAGGAGAGTAGCTACCATTTTGAAAACATGGGATAAGCAAAGTAAATCACCAAAATTGTTACACGGCACTATGTATTTGTATACATCAAATACAAAAAGAGAGAGAGAGATTATACATATATACATGTATATATACATGTATATATATGTATATATACACAAGTACATATACAAACGTGTGTATATATATATATATATATATATACATATATATATATATACTCTGCCCACGTGGCCAGTTTCACAGAGGAATGTCCCCTCTAACACCCCCAACCCCATCTGACCAATATTATCTCCTATATGTTAGCCTGTAGTAGATGGTTCCAGAGAATTCCTGTAACTGCACCTGTAGTGTAGTGTTGTTATAAGGCCAATTCTAGAAAAACAATGTAACTCTGAAGAGCAGTAACTGACAGTCATCTTCTCTTGATGGAGGAAGAAAAACATGTTGATGCTAGGTCATGCTTTCCTCTCAGTGTGGACATGAACTTTATGTAATCTGCACAAAATAAGATACTGTTCAGATGAAGATTACTGGGCTCATTTAGGAGTCCTCAATGTAATCACATTGAAAGAAGGGCTACCATCTTCAGGTCTCTTCTCATTCCTGCACAATCTCTCTATATTTCAGAACTCTTTACAACAACACACAGCACTAACCCACCATGGACCTACGGTCTTATAATCTGATTCAAAGATTTGGGAGCTAAAGTTAAAGTTGTCTCCAGTTTGATACTCCTTTGACCTTCCTGGCCTGCCAGACACAGGCCCATGAACTACGTAAAGTCCACAAATATCCCACCCAGGCTGCTTGGTGGGCTTCTTGTAAACTGCTCTGCACTTTGATCCTTCTCTATTGGGGCAAAAGGAGGGGAAAGGTAAAGTCTAAACTTTTAGGATTGATACAAGTCCCTGTGCTCCATATTGTTTCTCTTGCTGGATGTGGAATATATTTTCTTTTACTCTTGCTCCACAAATATATTTTTGCTAGACCTCCAGTGCATAGAACTGAATTAATTATGATTTTCAGTTCATGATACTTCATCACTAGTTCATGAATTTATTTTCATTTATTTATTTATTTATTTATATATCTACTTATAACTGAACACCTGTAAAAGTACCATCCAAACCGGAACTAGAACATTAACAGTAATTTACCTGTGTTCTTCTCTCTTATCCAATCCTTCTATCTGCCTCATCAAAGTTAACCACTCAGGGCCACCACAAGCCCAACCACTAGAGCTTTTAGAGAAAGATGCAAATTAGAGAAAGATGTCCTTTCCCTAAGCACATTTTTTAGTTAAAATATCATTTATTTATCAAAAATAAAAACATCACTATGTTCAGCACAAATTATATAAATAAAATTATTTCAAATTATTATATAAAAATTAGAAAATTAGAAGTGATTTGAAGTTTTAATTATAGTTATTAGAAAATCAAATTCTTTATAATATAAAAATTTCTTTTAAAATAGCTACATGTCTTGCTTTCATGAAACTGAATATCATATGAGAATTTGAAAGCTTATTTACTCCAATATCTTGTTTTCAAAAGAAGTAGCCAATAGATTTTATAATCTTTCTAATATATTGTATTCCTTAAGTAATTTTAAATAAATTTTAATTTTGAGGTACTACATTCTTCACTGATGACCAATATTGGAAAATTAAATATATCCAGAGAGACACAAAAATATATAAAAGTGTATAGGCCAATCATACTAGGTATTAAAATACAATATGAGAGAGTTAGTTCCTTACACAATGATCTTCAAGCAATATCACATCCCTTACAATATTGATTGGTCAATTTCAACTATAAATTTTTTACATAATTTCAATAGTTCACAGTCTTCATAATTCATCAAATCACTAGTCATCTGGAACATTGAAAAGGCCATAGTATTAGTATATTTTGACTTGGTTCATCCTTTTGGGTATTTAGAGTTCCATGTTAACCCAGATAGAAATTTCCTTGTTTTAATGCTCATCTCAGAATTACATCCACAAACAGAAGACCAAATGACGTACTGCTAGAGAGTAGACTAGCACTGAGCATCTACTCAATCCTCACTTTTAGCAAAGCCACACCTGTTTTGGATATCTATCAGACAGGGCAGCAGAAAAGTTCTTCTACCAGGTATTCTCTTTATACTTTGCCTGGTATTTTGGGCACTCAGAAGGACATACTGACTGTGTAGCCCATAGGCAATGCTTTTGGAAGAAAGCCTAGGTAAATCTCTGGAGTCAGCTTCTTTAAGACACCATGAGGTCATGAATTGAAATGATGTATTTATCCAAGGCTACAAATGATAGCTTAGCCAAAGAAAGAGCCCAAGTCATGATTAAGAGGGAAGCTATAGTGGACACTGATATAGCCCCACGATATTCACTCCCCAGTCTTCCAGAAATACGACCTCATCTTCTGCTTGATGATATACTTTGCCTAACTTTCAACCCATTTGATTTGATTGGAAATGACCTCCACTCTCAGTTCCAGGAGTAGCCTTTATTTGGCCAAATCAAATCAGCATATCCCTGGCCATAGTGATTATCTCATGGATTGGCATGTGACTAAATCTGAACCAATGAGAAGCCATGAGCCCTTTACTGATGTTTCCGAGAGGTAGAAGTACTTTCCTTTTCCACTGACTTTGGCTTTATGAGAATATGAAACTTGGGGCTGCTTCAGCCATCTTGTTACCAAGAAAGGAGGCAACCTGGAAAAGCCAGCAGAGAGAAAAAGCAATGCCAAGATAGTCACAGAAATTGGCCCTAACATTATCACTTGAGCCTCTGTAACAAGCTACAATTGAAGCCATTATTACCCCTAGACTTCATTAGCATGAACCAATAAGTCCCTCCTTTCTTGTTTAAGCCATCTATGTTTGTAGCCAAACAAATCTTGATACAGAAGCCAAAAATCAAAGCTAGAAAAATAGTATGAAGTGGCAAGTCTCAGAGTTGAGTAAAACTATAAATGGGAAAGAGCACCCTCAAAAATCAGAGCACAAACCAGGGGCTGGAAATACAAAATGGCACCTGGTTGCTGTAGGGGGTTGGATGGTGCCCCCCCAAAATATATGTCCATCTCAACCTCAGAATGTGACTTATTTGGAATAAGGGTCTTCGTAGATGTTATGAAAGTAAGGATTTTGACATGAGATCATCCTGGATTAGGGTGGGCCCTAAATCTAATGATAAGTATTATAATAGACAGAAAAGAAGGAGACACAGAGGCAGACACAGGGGAGAAGACCATGTGGATATGGAGGCAGAGATTGGGGTTATGCAGCCACGAACTAAGGAATGCCTGGAACCACCAGAAGCTCAAAAAGGCAAAGAAGGATTCTCCCATAGAGTCTCTGGAGGGAATGTGGCTTTGCTGTCACTTTGACTTCAGACTTCTAGCCAAATCAGAACTGTGAGAGAGTAAATTTGTGTTTTTCTAAGCCACCAATTTTGTGGTAATTTGTTACAGCATCTCATAATGCAGATGCTATGGAAGACAGATGCAAGATATAAAATGTGTTATGAGGAGAATATCCATCACTGCTGGAAAAATGCCAAGACTGTGTGAATGAGGCATATTGGCGATAAAAACTAGATTGACCTCTAAGAGGAGTAGGGAAAGGATACAATGATCTCTTGGGTCACCCCATCCTGTTTCTGATCATTTAAAATATGAGACTGCTAAAAGTCTTGGTAAGCTTAGTCACTATTTTGAAAGGGCCACAGTGGTGATATTGTGCCGTAGGCTCATGGGTATAGGTCTTCTCTGCCAGGAGTACAGCTGTGTATGATCATCCTTATCATTATACAGTACTTTCCAGATAAGATCATATCTTCCACCAGGTTTGTTTACCAGTTATATAGGATTTGATTGAATCAGCCTCTGGGGTAGAGGTGGCTGGAGTCAGAGTCTTGTTGGGACAAGAACAACCCCCATCACAATGTTAGATTCATTTTATTTTATGGGTAGAAAGCCACAGTAGATCAAGGTTGTGAAACTAGGCAAAGGTAAAGGAACTTGAAGACTTGCTATTTCAAAGGCCCATATAATCTTGCCCTCTTTTCAGTAAGTTGTTTACTATGGCTCTCAAAACAGAGAATTACGGAATGAATTGTTAGTAACTTGTAAATTTTGGAGGGAGGAACTACGGTTTCTCCATTCTGAGTTCTGTCTAATGCAAAAAATATATAGAATATGGTACATTGATAGTCAAAAGGGGATCAGAGAGTATCAACTTTATTAGTGAACAGGGCAAGTGCTCAATAACCTCCAAAACATATGACTTTCTCGCTAAAGCTAGATTAGAGAATGTAGCTGTAACTTGAGATCAAAACAGCATCTTTCTATTACCTTGCTGAAACTAGATTAGACCTGTCTTTGCAGAGAGTTGTATCTATATGGTAGATTCTGGCTTACAAAGTCATTTCTAAGGACCACAGGTCTGCTTTACACATATAGTTACCAGCAAGAGAACAAACAAAAGTGTGTGTGTGTGTGTGTGTGTGTGTGTGTGTGTGTGTGTGTGTATGAGAGAGAGAGAGAGAGAGAGAGATGCTGACCAAGTTTCCATATAGAAGGTGGCATGTTATAGGCCCTGCATACATGGGAGCAGGTAACTGCTTACACATTTACCAATCCATGAGTAACGCAGTTAAAGGGAAAAAGCGAGAAAGAGTGATATTAATTCTGTTTTGGAATTATTGTTACTTTACCCATTTGTTGAGTGTGGCTCAACAGATGTCAAGCAATCACCAATCATACTAGTTATTCTTCCTTCATTAGGCAGAACCAAGTAATGAATGGATAGAATAAATGGGGCAGAATCTCCTTCCTCTAAACTATCTTTGAAAGGTAGAAGAGTTGATAGAAGTTCTGTCTTCCAGAACTGGGGAAGGGGGAGGAAGTGTTTTCTTATAGTACCATTGAATGGATTCCAGGAAGTGATAAACATTTCTGATTTACATGGGAGTTTCTCACTGTAGATCCCCTGGGACATTTTGTCATAAGACATCTTGGCTGGGCCTTGGCCAAGGAATTTCACTGGAACATACTAAATCATTATTTTATCTTTATTAGAATGGGTTTATCATCACCACTTAAAAGCAATATCATAAAGACCTTAAATATTAAATGTTCAAAGATCCATGCTCCATGAAGTTTATCCATGAAGATTAATAGTAATAAGTAGAATGATCAGATATTGTGTAGAGACCACAGTTAAGTGGTCCTTTATCAGAAGTGTAGCACTCCATTTTTCTTTAGAGGGGAAGAGAAGTGCTTGATGAACTGGGGTCAATAAACTGGCAGAAAGCTTTGATGCCTGAAGATACTATATAAATTTGGCAGGAAAACAGACACCGGGCATCAAATCAGTCACTCAGCTCTATTCACAATGCAGGAAACTTTTCTCTTCATCATGTCCAAAATTACTTCCAAATTCTAGGTACAGAGGGTCACATAAGGCAAGACTTGGCAGAAATGTAATAATTGCTAAAAGGTGTGCCGTATGCAACTCTTAAGGTAGAACAGGGTGTTCCTTCTTGCCAAACAGATATATTCACCTTCCACGTCTTTCGTGATCATATAGATATCATACAGATTGACACTAGAAGTGGTCTGGCCCCCACCATAGGAGTGCCTTGATGATCTTTGCCAAGAACAAAAATTTAATGAAATATTCCTGGACTACCACTGACTCACAGCCACTTTCTGAGGTTGCTATCCATGTCATCTGATCTCTTAACTTCTAGACCACTTCTAGGGAGCCTGGGTCTTTGGGCACCTTTTAAAAACATTCAATCTTATCTAAATAAGGAAGGGTGACAGGTGCAAGATGACTTTCCAGAGAAGTTTCTATGTATAAAAATAGTATCTGGGGAGCAGGACTTTTGGAATGAGTCCAGCTTACCCTCTCCCCAGCCAAACAACAATTTAAGTGATGAAAATTATTTTAAAAATAATTCAAAGTCACTGGAAAATTTCCTAAGGGCTACAGAAAATGGAAAAAACATTCATTCAAGAATATCTACTAAATCTCAGCAGGAACAGTAAGTCTGTGACCTTTGAGCCACAATTCACTCTATTACTCTCTCTCCTCTCCCAGCTCATGTTATGGAAGTCTACCCTGGGCATGTGCAGCCAAGAAGTTAGGGGTTCCTTCTCCCCCAGTTTCTAGTTTGGGGATACAGTTTCACCCAGAATGGTGAGGTTGCTGTTGTTTCTCATACCTTCTAGCAACATGTTACAGAAACTCTATTCCAGCCAGGCATGGCATATAGGATGGGTCTCTCTTTAGCTACCCATCGTTCACTCGTAGGGTGTAAGCTCTACTCTAGGTGTAGGAGGCCAATAATACTGCCCCCAACCACCTCTGCCACAGCTGGCTCATAATGCAGAGATTTCATGCAGGGAGGGGTAAGCTAAGAAGACTAGAAGCTACCACCTTCCTCCAGTGTCCATCTTATAGAGGGGGAGGGTCACCCTGGGTTTGAAATCAAAGTATGTTCTCTAGCCATAGTGGAATTAAATTAGAACTCAATAACAATAAATTTTGGGAAATTCACAAATATGTGGAAATTAAACAACATATTAGTAAATAACCAATGGGTCAAAGAAGAATCATGAGAATTTGAAAAGTACTTTCAGAGGAATGAAAATTAAGACACAACATACCAAAATCTTCTCTAACACCATACACAAGAATAAACTCAAAGTGGATTAAAGACCTAAATATAATACCGGATACTATAAAACTTAGAGGAAAACATAGGCAGAACATTCTCTGACATAAATCGCAGCAAGATCTTTTTGATCCACCCCCTAGAGTAATGGAAATAAAAACAAAATAAACAAATGGGACCTAATTAAACTTAAAAGCTTTTGCACAGCAAAGGAAACCATAAACAAAATGAAAAGACAACCCACAGAATGGGAGAAAATATTTGCAAACGAAGCAACTGACAAGGGATTAACCTCCAAAATATGAAAACAGCTAATGCAGCTCAATATCAAAAAAAACAAACAACCCAATCCAAAAATGGGTGGAAGACTTAAATAGACATTTCTCCAAAGAAGACATACAAATGGCCAAGAGGCACATGAAAAGATGCTCAATACCACTAATTATTAGAGAAATGCAAATCAAAACTACAACGAGGTATCACCTCACACTGGTCAGAATGGCCATCATCAAAAAAATCTACAAACAATAAATGCTGGAGAGGGTGTGCAGAAAAGGGAACCCTCTTGCACTGTTGGTGGGAATGTAAATTGGTACAGCCACTATGGAGAACAGTATGGAGGTTCCTTAAAAAACTAAAAATAGAGCTACGATATGATCCAGCAATCCCACTCCTGGGCATATATCCAGAGAAAAACCATAATTTGAAAAGATACATGTACCCCAATGTTCATTGCAACATTATTTACAATAGCCAGGACATGGAAGCAACCTAAATGTCCTTCAACAGAGGAATGGATAAAGAAGATGTGGTACATATATACAATGAAATATTACTCAGCCATGAAAAGAATGAAATAATGGCATTTGCAGTGACATGGATGTACCTAGAGATTGTCATATTGAATGAAGTAAGTCAGATAGAGAAAGATAAATAGCATACTGTATTGCTTATATGTGGAATCTAAAAAAATGGTACAAACGAACCTATTTACAAACCAGAAATACAGTCACAGATGTAGAAAACAAACTTATGGTTATCAAAGGGGAAAGGAGGGAGGGATAAATTGGGAGATTGGGATTGACATATACACACTACTATATATAGAGAATAGATAACTAATAAGGACCTACTGTATAGCACAGGGAACTCTACTCAATACTCTGTAATGACCTACATGGGAATAGAATCTGAAAGAGTGGATATATGTATATGTACAACTGATTCACTTTGCTGTACAGCAGAAACTAACAACATTGTAAATCAACTATACTCCAATAAAAATTAGTTTTAAAAGACACAAAACAAGAACAAAATCTATGGAATGAAGCTAATGCGGTGGTGAGAGGAAAATGTGTAACTTTAAATGCCTGTATTGTAAAAGAAGAAAGGTCTCAAATCAATAATGAAACTTCCAACTTAGAAAACTAGAAAAAGAAGAGCAAACTAAATCCAAAGAAATAAAAAGAATGAATCAATAAACATTAGAGCAGACATAAATGAAATAGAGAGCAGAAAAAAATAGAGAAAATCAACAAAACCAAAAGTTTGTTTTTTTTTAAAAAAACATCAACAAAATTGGGACTTCCTTGGTGGCACAGTGGTTAAGAATCCGCCTGCCAGTGCAGGGGACACAGGTTCGATCCCTGGTTCAAGAAGATCCCACATGCTGCAGAGCAACTAAGCCTGTGCACCACAACTACTGAGCCTGTACTCTAGAGCCAGTGAGCCACAACTACTGAAGCCCACGTACCTAGAGCCCGTGCTCTGCAACAAGAGAAGCCACCGCAATGAGAAGCCCACACACCACAACAAAGAGTAGCCCCCGCTTGCCGCAACTAAAGAAAGCCCATGAGCAGCAATGAAGACCCAACACAGCCAAAAAAAAAAAAAAAAAAATTAAAAATACAAAAGATTAATATCAACAAAATTAACAAACTAGGACATTTCCTCAACCTAAAAAGGGCACCTACAAAACCCCCACATCTATCATCATACCTAAAGACTGAAAGAATGAAAGCTTTCCCTGTAAGGTCAGGAGCAAGACCAAAAAATGTCTAGTCTCACTACTTCTGTTTGACATTATATTGGAGATTCTAGCCAGGGAAATTAGGCAAGAAAAAGAGACAAAATGGCATACAGAATGGAAAGGAAGAAGTAAAACTATCTTTACTTTCAGATGGTATGATCTTGTATGTGTGATTTTGCAATCAAACTTCAGAATAACAGATCCTGTGGTATCTGTAGATTTCCAGAGGCCTCCAATAATCTTCATTTCATGATCCCATGAGGTTTTGCCTTTACATTTCTAAGATGGCTTTCACTACCAGTAGCTTCTTCTCTTGTGTTTAAAAGCCAACAATGGAATAACCAGACAAAGAATTCATATCATGGCCAAATTCATAATATAAAGGTCAGAGCTGAGGAAGTAGTGCTGAAATTAGATGTTGATGAAACTGTTGGGAAAGATAGGCTACAAGGTCAGAAACCAGTAAGATCAGGAATAAATTGGCAAGCAGAGACTGTGAGGCAGGTTAGGGCATGTAGTTCAGGACAGAGTGAAAAAGGTGTAGATATCAGAGGCCTGGTTTTACATGAAGCCAATTGGCAAGGTGGGGGGAAAGGCCTGATGACTTACAGGAGAAAGGCCTGAGCCTTCACCATGTGACATTTTGCCTGTAGAGATCCAACCTTTCATGAAAGTTTACCCAATGTTCTACTAGTCTCTCCTCCTCCTGGCCTAAGAGAGTTGGTCCCTTTGACTTAATTCCTTCATGACAATCTGTCCTGGCAAAAGTAGGTACGGAAGTTGGGCATAAATATAGTTCAGGCAGTGCTGGGCTCTCACTGATGTCTAGAGAAGCTCCAGTATCTGAGAAACTGGAGGGGTTAAGCCTGAAGAATGACGTGAAGATTTCTGTTCTCCTACGTAGTCCCCCACTACTTAAAGATTAATGTTTCTATGAATACCACACAAAACCCTACTAAACAATTTGAATATCGGGATGAATAGTATAGGCCCTGGCTCTGAAGGGCCTCATGGTCTACTGGGAGTGGGAAATTATTCAAAGCAGTTAATGAATCACAAGCTTTGTTAGCCCAGTCAAACTGAATCACATATTGGCTTTCATCACTATATAACTGAAAGGCATTTCTGAGTTTCAAGCAACGTAGTAGCCCTCACCTATCTTGGAAAGTGAGAGACCAGAGAAATAAAGTTCCCCTCTCCCATTACCAAGGGATTACACTTCATCCACAAATCTGTTTATTCCTCTGCAAAAGTGAGATAATACCCTTACCTCAACCATTACTTCACAGGGTTATCTTGAAAATTCAATAAGATTATGTATGTAAAGCCTTCCCTACCCACCCCTGCCAACACAAATCCATTTGACTATTATTGTGCCCCATGCAACGGGACTTCCATTGTAAACAGGGCAAAAAGACATTCCCTAAATATTGAAGAATGTTGAACAAATCTCATGTCTAAGAGCCTATGGTTGGGGGACTTCCCTGGTGGTCCAGTGGTTAAGACTCTGCGTTCCCAATGCAGGTTTGATCCCTGGTCAAGGAACTATATCTCACATACCACAACTAAGAGTTCGCGTGCTGCAATTAAAAAAGATTCTGCATGCCGCAACTGAGACCTGGCGCAGCCAAATTAAAAAAAAAAAAAAAAGATCCTATGGTTGGGAGGGAAGATAATACTTGTTTAATACACAGTGCTTCCTTTCTACTAGAAGAACTATATGAATCAAACTACAAGTTTTAAAAATCCAACTAATAATCGAAGCCAAAGGTTACACCTAATGAAATGAATGCCCTTTAAACAGCAAAGACTAGGTTTGTTTGATGCTCCTATCCTCACTGTAAGATTCTTCCTGTTTGTGGCCTTAAAAATAATAGTGGATGGCATATATTCACTGACAGGCCTACCAAGATCAGGGCTTTAAGAGTGTTATGTCCCCATTACAGGCAGTAAAGGAGTGACTTTTCTGTAGAGAACTTAAAGAAAACTGACTGAAACTTGATATGCCTTTTATCACCATGACCTGCAAATCCTAAATAAAATCAGTGATAAAATACTCCTCCACTCCGAGGTAGTCTCCTCCTACCCCCTCACTCTTGATTCACCACTGTACTCACTATATTCCAGGAACTTCACAAGCATTACCTCATTAATCCTCACAGCAACACCGTGAAGTAATCATCTTCATTTTACAAAGGAGGAACACTGAAGCACAGAAAGGGTAACTCATGCAAGGTCAAAAAGACAGTGAATGGTGTAGGCTTGCTTCAATGTAAAGAAGAACTTTACAAAAATAGAGCTGAATAATTGGTACTAGAATTCAAGCCAATGTCTATGTGAGTTCATATTCCATATTTTAACTACTACAAAATACTAACATTGTAGAAAAAGAGTCTAAGACTTTGAACAGCTTTCTCTGGCATAGGGACTAGAATTGTCTGGAAAGAATTGTCTGTCAAGAATGTGACAGAAAGAGCACTGGACTTAGAGGCAACCAGGTCAAGACTGGATCCTGACTCTACCACCAACTAGCTGTGTGATCCTGGGCAATTCATTTAGCCTCAGTGAGCCTCACTTTCCACACTGGAAACTTGTACCTGCTTCACAGTGAGGATTAAATGACTTGGCATATAGGAAAGTGCCTGGCACATAACAGGCATTCAACAAATGCTAGTTTCCTTCCTTAGCATTAAGGCCAAAGAAAATTACCTAGGGATATACCCAAAGTCCAAATTTATAATTGGTTGTACTCCTCTGTCAAAAAAGCCCCATTCCTTTTACCTCAATTTCTATCCCACTTGCACCAACCCAGTGGAGTTAACCCTGCCATTCTACATCAGAGTCAGAAACTTCACCTTGAGGAAGTAGATGGTTGTATTAGTATGTCTTGAGCTACAAGTCACAGAAAAGCCAACATAAACCAACTTAAATAATAAGAGAAAATTTAATCTCACTTGACTGGAAATCCAAACACGGTATGGACTCTGGGCATGGTGCAATCAGGTCCCCAGTTCTATCTCTCTCTAATTTTCTCAACTCAACCTTTCTCTGTGTGTGTCCACTTTGAGCACAGGCTGGCTTCCTTCACAGTCACAAGGTGACTGCCTAAAGCTACTGGGGAAATACATTTCCTTGTTCAGGTTCAATGACAGAGAGAGAAAAATCTTTCTCCTGATCATAAAATAAAGAGTACTTCCCTTCAAACTGATTGAATCAAAGCCACAACCCTACTCCTGTATCAATAATAGTTGCTAGGTGTATGTCATGCATTTATTAGCTTAATTTTTATTTCTGAGCCAATCACTTGGAAGGAGGTTTGCATTACCTTTATTGACTGAAAATAATCAAGACCCATTCCTAGAGCTAAGGACAAGATCACCCTCCCCTGGGTCACTTGGGTTAGTGTGATTGGGGAGTGGATGATGGACATCTGAATAAAATCAGGGTCTGTTATAAAATCTGAAAAGGGAGAGTGGGTGCTATGTAGCCATCCAAATATGTCCACTACAATGATGCTATCATATAGATGCAGGTGTTTCTCTCTTCCTCACCCCCTACACAGACTCTTCAAAGTCACCTACCGAAAGCATCAGTACCTAGTTTTCCAAAGAAAATCTAAATATAAGATCAGAAACAAAGAATTACAATATTAAGCCCAAAGTAGCAGGCTATCTGGAAAAAAATGGTAGGCTTATTCTTATTCTGTGAACATCTGAATGGGTGCCTAGGCTGAGATGAAAATTCCAAGGAATCCTGATTCAATATAAGGAAGAACTTGCTAAGAACTAGGGCTGACTATAAGTGAAATGGCCTGTTTCACAAGTTAGTGAGCTCCCTGTTATCAGAAGTATCTAAGAACCTGCTGAATAGCCTCTAGGTATGGCTACTGTAGAGGATATTTCTTTACCAGGTAAGGGGCTAGAAGAAATGACTGCAAAGATTACTTCTAACTCTTTTATGTTATAATTCTATGATGGATCTGTGATTTAGCTCAAAATAAATGACAAACACCTCTCAGCAAACTAATGAAGGCATATTGTGAGAGACAAGGCCTGTCAATGAGACAGATTAGATTCAGATTTGATGGACAACCAGTCAATGAGATAGACACATCTGTACAATGGAGATGGACAGTGAAGATACTATTGATGAATCCCTAGCAGTGTCCAACTCAATGAACTAGACAGTTTGTCTTTGGGGAAGGGGAATTTAGAGGATGACTCCTTACCTCATCCTGTTTGTCCTTCGATTTGCTTCTAAATAGAAAGCAAATGAGTATGCCAATCACAAAATTCTCCTGAAGCTTGAGGCACTATGTACTCAAACGATTTTCTTTCTTTGACATACTATGTGTGCATCTTAGATCTTCATCTGCAGGGTTGAATCTACATTCTCAAGTAAATGGGTATGAGTTGCCATCTTCATTTAGCAAAGTAGGGGTTATTTTCTACCATATTTCTTTCTAAACCTATTGCTCAAATAACTTTAGTGATCTTAGTTCCCACTGTTCATTCCACTCATTTGAAGCAGAAGTCTCAGATTAAGGCTAAATTGCACTTATCCTAGGATGGAAGTCTATCTGGAAACATCGGGAGAATGGTTTGAAGTACCTGCTGCGTTCTACCTGTATGGGAGACAAAAGAAAGAACTGACCTTAAGGGTTTAAATCTCCCATTGTACTATGTGTTCTACCTATGTACATTCATTTCTCTCTCTTTTCTTGCCTTATTAAGCATTTTAAAATTATTTCTCTTTACCTTCTATCAGTTTGTTAGTTATTATTTTTCTTAATGCTACTCAATGCTAGAGTAGTGGTACTCAAAGTGTGGTCTACAGTTCTTGAGACTCTTTCAGGGGTCCACAGGGTCGAGACTCTTTCAGGGGTCCACAGGGTCAAGACTCTTTTCATAATAATTCTAAGAAGTCATTTTTCTTTTTCACTGTGTTGACATTTGCACCGATGGTACAAAACAATAGTGGGCAAAACTACCAATCAGGGCAGTAGCACCAAACTGTACTAGTTAGTCATTGTATTATTCACCACCATGCCCTTGAAGGGGGAAAAAGTTTTCACTCAAGAATGTCCTTGATGAAGCAGTTAATTTTTTAAAATATCAACCCTTGAATGCACATTTTTCTTAATATTCCATGTGACAAAATGGGAAGAGTATTTCTGATGTATGTTAAAGCAAAATAGTTGAATCGAGAAAAAGCATTTTGCATTTGTTTGAGTTGTAAGTCAAACTAGCCTTGTTTTTCTTTCCTTCCAGTTTTATTGAAATATAATTGACATACAGCACCCTATAAGTTTAAGGTGTGTGGCATAATGATTTGACTTACGTACATCATCAAATGATTACCACAATGAGTCTAGTGAACATCCATCATCTCATATATATACAAAATTAAAGAAATTTTAAAACCATTTTCTTTTAATGAGAACTCTTAGGATTTACTGTCTTAACAACTTTCATATATAACATACGGCAGTGTTAATTATATTTATCATGTTGTACTTTACATCCCTAGTACTCATTTATTTTATTACTGGAAGTTTGTAACTTTTGACTGCCTTTATCCAATTCCCACTTCCTCCACCGCCTGCCACTGGTAACCACAAATCGATCTATTTCTCTATGAGCTTATTTGTTTTTGAAGTATAATTGACCTACAACACTATGTTAGTTCCCATTATACAACACAGTGATTTGATATTTCTGTATATTTCATAATGGACACCACAATAAGTCTAGTTACCATCTGTCACCATACAAAGATATTACATATCTATTGACTATATTCCCCACACTGTACATTTCATACCCGTGACTCATTTATTTTGCACCTGGAAGTTTGTACCTCTTAATCTCCCTCACCTATTTCTGTCCCCTCCCTTCTAGCAACCACCTGTTTGTTCTCTGAATCTATAACTCTGTTTCTGTTTTGTTAAGTTTGTTCATTTGGTTTTTAGATTTCCAAATATAAGTGAAAACACATGGTATTTGTCTTTCTCTGTCTGACTTATTTCACATAGCACAATATCCTCTAGGCCCATCCATGTTTTCACAAATGGCAAGATATCATTCTTTTTTTAAAGCTGAGTAATATTCCATTGTATATATATATATATCACATCTTCTTTAATCATTCATCAATTTATGGGGACTTAGGTTGCTTCCATATCTTTGCTATGGTAAACAATTCTGCAATGAACATAGGGGTGCATATATTTTTTCTAATTAGTGTTTTTGTTTCCTTCAGATAAATACCCAGAAATAGGATTGCTGGATCATATGATAGTTCTATTAATATTTTTAATTTTTTGATGAATCTCCATACTGTTTCCTATAGTGGCTGCACTAATTTACATTCCCATCAAGAGTGCATGAGGGTTCCCTTTCCTCCACATCCTCACCAACACTGGTTATTTGTTGTCTTTTTGATAACAGCCATTCTGACAAGTGTAAGGTAATAACTCATTGTGGTTTTGATTTGAATTTCCCTGATGATTAGTGATTTTGAGCATCTTTTCATGTGCCTGTTAGCCATGTATATGTCTTCTTTGGAAAAATGTCTATTCAGATCCTGTGCCCATTTTTTAAATGGGTTGTTTGTTTTTTTGATATTGAATTATATGAGTTCTCTGTATATTTTGGATGTTAACCCCTTATCAGATATATCATTTGCAAATATCTCCTCTCAGTCAGTAGGTGGATTTTTCATTTTGTTGATAGTTTCCTTTGCTATGCAAAACTTTCAGTTTGATGTAGTCTTATTTATTTCTGTTTTTTTTCCCCTTGCCTGAGGAGATATATACAAAAACTACTGCTAAGATTGATGTCAAAGTGCTTACTGCCTATGCTTTCATCTAGGAGTTTTATGGTTTCAGGTCTTACATTTAAGTCTTTAACCCATTTTAAGTCTATTTTTGATATGGTGTTACAAAGTGGCCAGTTTCATTCCTTTGCATGTAGCTGTCCAGTTTTCCCAACACCATTTATTGAAGAGACTGCCTTTTCCCCACTGTATATTCTTGGCTCCTTTGTCTTAAATTAATTGATATAAGGGTGGGTTTATTCTGGGCTCTCTATTGTGTTCCATTGATCTATTTATCTGTTTTTGTGCCACTACCATACAATTTTGATTACTGTAGCTTTGTAGTATAGTTTAAAATGAGGGAGCATGATACCTCCAGCTTTGTTCTTCTTTCTTCAGGTTGCTTTATCTCCTTGGGCTCTTCTGCAGTTCCATACAAATGTTAGGATTATTTGTCTCAGTTCTGTGAAAAGTGTCATTGGTATTTTGACAGGGGTTGCATTAAGTCTGTGGATTGCTTTGGATAGTATGAACATTTTAACAATATTAGTTCTTCCAATCCATGAATGTAGTATTTCTTTGCATCACCTTCAGTTTCTTTCATCAATTTCTTATAGTTTTCAGAGTACAAGTCGTTCACTTCCTTGGTTAAATTTATTTCTAGGTATTTTATTCTTTTTGATGCAATTATAAATGGAATTAAAAAATGTCTGTTTTTGATAGTTTGTTATTAGTGTATAGAAACACAACAGATTTCTGTATATTTATTTTGTATCCTGCAACTTTACTGCATTCATTTATTAGTTCTAACAGTTTTTTGGTGGAGTCTTTAGAGTTTTCTATATATAGTATCATATCATCTGCCAAGAGTGACAGTTTTAATTCTTCCTTTCCAATTTGGATGCCTTTTATCTCTTTTTATTTTCTGCTTGCTGTGGCTAGGACTTCCAATACCATGTTGAATAAAAGTGGCAAGAGTGAGCATCCTTGTCTTCTTCCTAATCTTAAAGGTAAAATTTTAATCTTTTCACTCTTGAGTATTATGTTAGCTGTGGGTTTTTCATATATGGCCTTAGCTATGTTGAGGTACATTCTCTCTATACCCACTTTGTTGAGAGTTTTTATCATAAATGGATGTTGAATTTTGTCAAGTGCTTTTTCTGCATCTATTGAGATGATCATATGATTTTTATCCTTTATTTGTTAATGTGGTGTATCACATCAATTGATTTGCAGATATTAAGCCATCTTTGCATCCCTGGAATAAATCCCATTTGATCACGGCCTATGATCCTTTTAATGAATTGTTGAATTCAGTTTGCTAATATTTTTGGAGAATTTTTGCATTTATGTTCATCAGAGTTATTGGCCTGTACTTTTCTTTTTTTGTAGTGCCTTTATCTGGTTTTGCTCTCAGGGTAATGTTGGCCACAGAGAATGAGTTTGGGAGTGTCCCTTTCTCTTCAAATTTCTGTAGTAATTTGATGAGGATAGGTATTAACTTTTCTTTAGATGTTTGGTAGAATTCACCTGTGAGGTCAAGTGATCCTGGACTTTGTTTGTTGAGAGTTCGTTTATTACTGATTCAATTTCACTACTAGTGATTGGTCTATTCAGATTTTCTATTTTTTCTTGATTCAGTCTTGGAAGATTGTATGTGTCTTGAAATTTATCCAGTTATTCTAGGTTGTCCAACTTGTTGGTGTAAAATTGTTTGTATTATTCTCTTATGATCCTTTGTATGTCTGAGGTGTCAGTTGTAACCTCTCCTCTTTTCATTTCTGATTTCATTTATTTGGGCCCTCTTTTTTTCTTTGATGAGTCTGACTAAAGGTTTATCAATTTTGTTTACCTTTTCAAAGAACCAGTTCTTAGTTTAAATAATAATTTCTATTTTTTGTCTTTATTTCCACTCTAATCTTTATTATTCCCTTCCTTCTATTAACACTGAATTTGGTTTGTTCTTCTTTTTCTAGTTCCTTTAGGTATAAGGTCAGATTCATTATTTGAGATTTTTCTTGTTTCCTGAGGGAGGCCTGTATCACTATAGATTTTCCTCTTAGAAGTGCTTTTGCTTCATCCCATAGATTTTGAACAGTTGTCTTTCCATTTTTATTTGTCTCAAGGTATTCTTTTTATTTTGTCTTTGATGTCTTTGTTGACATATTGCTTTCTTAGTAGCATATTGTTTAGCCTCCATGTATTTTTGTTTTTTCCAGTTTTCTTCTTGTAGTTGATTTCCAGTTTCATATCTTTGAGGTCAGAAAAGATACCTGATGTGATTTCAATCTTGTTAAATTTATTGAGACTTGTTTTGTAGCCTAACATGTGATCTATATTAGAGAATGTTCCAAGTGCACTTGAAAAGAATGTGTATTCTGATGTTTTGAGGTGGAATGTTCTGCACATATCTATTAAGTCTATCTGATCTAATGTATCTGTTTAGGCTGATGTTTCCTTATTGATTTTCTGCCTGGATGATATATCCATTGATGTAAGTGGGGGTGTTAAAGTCCACTACTGTTATTGCATTATTATCAATATCTCCCTCTATGTCTGTTAATATTTGCTTTATGTATTTAGGTACTCCTATGTTGGGTGAATATTTAAAAGTGTTATATCCTCTTTCTGAATTGATCCTTTTATGTAATGCCCTTCTTTGTCTCTTGTTACTCTCTTGTTTTCAAGTCTATTTTGTCTGATATACGTATTGCTAATCCAGCTTTCTTTTTCTTTCCATTTTCAGGGAATATCTTTTTCCAGTCCCTCACTTTTAGTCTGTGTCTTTAGATCTGAAGTGAATATCTGGTAGGCAATATGTATATATATCTTGTTTTATTTTTATCCATTCAGCTTTTGATTCAAGCATTTAGTCCATTTACATTTAAAGTAATTATTGATAGATATGTACTTATCGCCATTTGTTAATTGTTTTCTGGTTGTTTTTGTAGTTCTTCTCTGTTTTTCTTTTCTTAGTCTCTTCCCTTGCAATTTGATGATTTTCTTTAGTGTTCTATTTGTATCATTTTCTCTTAATTTTTTTGGTATTTGTTATAAGTTTTTGGTTTGTGGTTACCACGAGGTTCATATATAACAGCTTATGTACATGGCAGTTCACTTTAAGTTGATGGTCACTTAAGTTTGAGCACATTCTAAAAACACTACATCTAAACCCTCCCCCCCATTTTATGTTTCTGACATCATATTTTACATCTTTTCATTTAGTATATTGCATAATTAATAATTTTGTATATAGATGAATTTACTACTTTTGTCTCCTCCTTCATAGTAGCTCTATAGTGGTTGATTCACTATCTTTATGATTTGTTTGTCTTTACCAGTGAGTTTTTTTCTTTCATAATTTTCTTGTTTCTAGGTATAGACTTTTCTTTTCCATTTAAAGAAGTCCCTTTAACATTTCTCATAATGCTGGTTTAGTGGTGATGAACTCTTTTAGCTTTTGCTTGTCTAGGAAACTCTTCATCTCTCTTTCAATTCTGTATGAGAATCTTGCCAGTTAGAGTATTCTTGGTTGTAAGTTTTTTCCCTTCAGTAGTTTGAATATATCATGCCAGTCCCTTCTGGTCTGTAAAACTTCTGCTGGAAAATCAGCTGATAATCTTATGGAAGTTCCCTCGTATGTAACTATTTGTTTTTCTCTTGTTGCTGTTAAGATTCTCTCTTTGTCTTTAAATTTTGACATTTTAATTTTAATGTGTCTTGGTGTGGATCTCTTTGGGTTCCTTTCATTTGGGACTCTCTGTGTTTCCTGGACTTGGATTTCTGTTTCCTTCTCCAGGATAGAGAAGTTTACAGCCATTATTTCTTCAAATAGGTTTTGTGTTCCTTTCTCTGTCTCTTCTCCTTCTGGGTACCCTATAATGTGAATGTTAGTACACATGATGTTGTTGCATAGGTCCCTTAAACTATCCTCGTTTTTTAAATTCTTTTTTTTCTTTTTGCTGTTTTAATTGGGTGATTTCCATTACCCAGTGATCTGTTTTTCTGCACCCTCTAATCTGCTATTTATTCCCTCTATTGTATTTTTTCATTTCAGTTACTGTATTCTTCAGTTCTGTTGGTTATTTTTTATATTTTCTATCTATCTTTTTTAAGTTCTCACTGAGTTTATCCATTAATTTTCCAAGATCAGTGAGTATTTTTAGGTCTATTACTTTGAACTCCTTTTCTGGTAAGTTGCTTATCTCCATTTTGTTTAGTTCTTTTTCTAAGGTTTTGTCTTGTCTTTTGTTTGGAAGGTATTGATTTGTCTCCTAATTTTGCCTAACTCTCTGTGGTTATTTCTATGTATTAGGTATATCAGCTACGTCTCCCTAACTCGAAAGAGTGGCCTTATGTAGAAAGTGTCCTGTGGGGCCCAACCCTCCCTGGTCACCAGAGCCAGGGTCTCCAGGAGTATCCCGTGTTGCCTGCATGTGTTCTCCTGTGTAGCCAGGCTGTGATTGCTCTGGGCATGCTGGTATGCAAGCTTGGTCCTCCAGGCTGGCTGGCTGTGAGGCCTGGCTGTGACTGCTGCAGGTGCGCTGGGGGGTGGGGCTGGGGCTGGACCCCAGCCTGGCTTGCTGTGTGGGTTGGCTACAATTGCTGTAGATGCCCTAGTGGGCAGGGCTGGTCCCCAGCATGGCTATCTATAAGGCCTGGCCACAACTGGTGTGGGCATGCTGGTGGGTGGGACTGGTCTCCCAGAGCGAGAGCCACTTTGGAGTGGTGCCAGTGCTAGCTGGGGTAATCCACTGGCTGGGGCAGGTGGGAGCTGCTTTGGAAGAGCCAGTTGGGGTGGGCAGTTTGGGCAGGGCTGGTATTCAGGGGAATGCTGGGGCTGCGCACCCAGTGTTAGCTAGATTGATGGAGAGTTACAGAAATGGTCCCCACCATCATCTGGCCAGCTAGAAGGAAGAAGAGTAAAAAAAGAAAATGGTGACTGCCAGCACTACCATCCCCAGAGAAAATTCCACCAGATCCCTGCCCCTCTGGCATATGCCCTAAATTTAGTCAGTTAATCATCTTCTCGTATGATCCAGGTGCTTTTTAAGCTGCTGCCTCTGTGCTGGAACTCAGAGCAAGCCTTCAAGAGCTCAGTGTCCCACAGCCCTCTGGCTCTCTAGATATAAGCCTCACTCATTTTCAAAGCCAGATGTTACACGGGCTCACATTCCCAGTGCAGGTCCCCTGGGCTGGGGAGCCTGATGTGGGGCTTGGATCCCTCATTCCTTGGAGGACTTCTGCAGCTGTGATATCCCTCCTACTTGTTGGTCACCTCACCAGGGTTGTGGGTTCCAAATAGTCTCCATCTCTTCCCCTCCTAGCCATCTTGATGTGACCTTTTCTTTATATCCCAAGTTGTAGAAATCTGTTCTGTTAGTCTTCAGGTCACTCTCAGAGATAGTTGTTCTATATGTAGTTGTATTTTGGGTGTGTCTGTGGAAGGAGGTGAGCTCAGGATCTTCCTACTCTGCCATCTTGATCCAGACCTAGAAGAAGCTTTGCTAAATTTTAAATGCAAAGTATCTTCCCCAATCACAATGGAGAAAAACTAGAAATCAATAGAAGAAGGAATACTGAAAAATTCACAGCTATGTGAAAATAAAACCACATACTCTTAAACAACCAATCAGTCAAAGAATAAATCACAAGGAAAATTAGAAAATATCTTGAGACAACTGAAAACAAAAATGCAACATACCAAAACTTATGAGATGCAGTGAAAGCAGTATTCAAAGGGAAACTTATAACTGTGAATGCCTACATTAAAAAAGGAGAAAGATCTGAAATCAATAATCTAATTTTACAACTTAAAAAGCTAGAAAAAGAAGATCAAACTAAACCCAAAGCAAACAGAAGGAAGTAAATAATAAACATTAGAGCAAATATAAACAAAATTGAGAATAGAAAAGCAACAGAATCGACATAACCCAGTGGTGGATCTTTGAATATATCGACAGAATTGAGAAACTTTTAGTTACTTTGATGAAGAAAAAGAGAAAAACACAAATAACTAAAGTTTCGAATTAAAGAAGGAACATTACAACCAACCTAACAGAACAAAACAGGATTATAATAGAATATTATGAACAGCTGCATGTCAACAAATTAGATAACTTAGGTGAAAGAGACAAATTCCTAGAAAGATACAAACTATCAAAACTGCTTTTAAAAGAAATTAAAAATTGGAGTATCTCTATAACAAGTGAATAGATTGAACTAATAATATAAAAACTACCCACCAAAAAAGTGTAGGACCAGAAGTGTTCTTTGGTGAATTTTACCAAACATTTAAAGAATTAACACCCATTCTTCTCAAATTATTCCAAAAAAAATAAAAGAGGAGGAAACACTTCCTAATTCATTCTTATAAGGCCAGCATTTACCCCGATACTAAAGTCAGACACCATAAGAAAACAATATATCAATATCCTTTACAAATATACATATATATACAAAAATCCTCAACAAAACACCAGAAACTGAATCCAGCAGCATATTAAAAGAATTATACACCATGACCAAGTAGGATTTAACCAGGAATGCAAAGGTAGTTCAACATAATAAATTCAGTCATTGTAATATACTATATTAATAGAATAAGGGGAAAAGCACACATGATTATCTCAATAGATGCAGAAAATTTGTTATCAACCTCCAACACTCTTTTCATGGTAAAAGTTCTCCACAAACTAGGAATAGGAGGAAAATTCTCCTACATGGAAAAGAGCAAGTATGAAAAACTCACAGCTAACATCATACTCTATGGTAAAAGACTGAAAGCTTTCCCTGTAAGATCAGGAACTAGACAAGTATGACCAATTTTTCCACCTCCATTCACGTTATACTGGAAGTTCCAACCAGAGCAGTTAGGCACAGAAAAGAAATAAACGGTATCCAAAGTGGACAGAATGAAATAAATCCATCTCTATACACAGGAGATATGATCTTACAAAAAGAAATTCCTAAATAATCTATAAATACAAATTGAGCTATTAAGCAAAGTAGCAGGGTGCAAATAAACACACAAATATTGGTTGCATATGATGTAGAGTATATGCTAGCCATAAACAATCTGAAAGGGAAATTAAGAAAATAATTCTATTTATAATAGCATCAAAATAATAAAATACTTAGAAATAAATTTAACCAAGGAGGTGCAAGATTTATACACTGAAAACCACAAGACAGTGCTGAAATAAATTAACGAAGACCCACATAAATGGAAATATGTGCCATGTTCATTGACTAGAAGACTTAATACTGTTAAGATGGAAATATACCCCAAATCAATCTGCAGGTTCAATGCAATCCTTATCAATATCCCAAAGGCCTTTGTTGCAGAAATGGAAAGGTCAATCCTAAAATTAATATGGAATTGCAAGGGACCCAGAATAGTCAAAACAATCTTGGAAAAGAGCAAAGTTAGAGATTCATACTACCCTGTTTCAAAAATTACTACTACTGGGCTTCCCCGGTGGCGTAGTGGTTGGGAGTCCGCCTGCCAATGCAGGGGACACGGGTTTGTGCCCCGGTCCGGGAGGATCCCACATGCCGCGGAGCGGCTTGGTCCGTGAGCCGTGGTCGCTGGGCCTGCGCGTCCGGAGCCTGTGCTCCGCGACAGGAGAGGCCACAGCAGTGAGAGGCTCACGTACCGCAAAAAAAAAAAAAAAAAAAAAAAAAAAAAAAAAAAAAATTACTACTACTACTTATTTCTCTTACTTAAAAATACTTACTACTGCTACTTATTATAAAGCTACAGTAATCAAAAGTGTATGGTATTGACATAAAGGTAGACATATAAATCAATGGAATATAATTCAGAATCCAAATAAACCCATATATCCATGGTCAACTGGTTTTTAGCAAGGATTTCAAAAGCATTCAATGGAGGAAACAACAAAATGGTGTTGTGACAGGTGGATAGCCACATTCAAAAGAATGAAATTTGACCCTTACCTCAAACCATATACAAAAACTAACTCAAAATGGATTAAAGACTTAAATGTAGGAGCTAAAAGTATAAAACTCTTAGCAGGAAACATAATGGTAAATCTTTGGTTTTGGCAACGGTTTTTAATATATGACACCAAAAGCACAAGCACCAAAAGCAAAATCAAAGCAGACAAATTAATTAACAAATTAACAAATTAATTAACAAATTAAATTTTTTGTTCATCAAAGGAAACTATCAAGAGAGAAAAAGGCAACCCATGACATGGGAGAAAATATTTTCAGATGATATACCTGATAAAGGTAGTAGTACTTAGAATATTTGAAGAATACTTAAAACTCAACAACAAAAAGACAAACAACCCAATTTAAAAATGAGCAAAATACTTGAATAGACATTTCTCCAAATAAGATACACAAATGGCCAACAAGCACATGAAAAGATGCTCAATGTTGTTAGTCATTAGGGAAAAGCAAATCAAAAACACCATGAGAAATCACTTTGTGCACACTAGGATGGCTGTGTATATACTCAAAATAATTGAAAACAGGTTTTCAAACAAAAACTTATACATGAATGTTCATAGAAGCACTATTCATAATAGTCAAAAAGTAGAAACAACCCAAATTTCTAACAGTGGATGAATGGATAAACAAACGTGGTATATCGATAAAATGGAATATTATTCAGCCACAGAAAGGAATTACTGCTACCTGCTACCATATGGATGGACCTTGAAAACGTTGTGCTAAGTGAATGAAGCTTAACACACAAGACAACATATTGTATAATTCCATTTATATGGAATATCCAGAATTGGTAAATCCATAGAGGTAGAAATCAGATTAATGGTTGCCAGGGGCTAGTGGGAGGGGCAATGGAAAGTGACTGCTTGATGGGTTTCCATTTGGGGTAATAAAAAGGTCTGGGACTAGATAATGGTAATGTCTACGCATCATTCTGAATGTACTTAATGTCACTGACTTGCATGTATTAAAATGGTAAATTTTATGTTACATGTATTTTACTACAATAAAAAGTTAAACAATATTATTTCCACAAAAGACACTTATAAGAAATTGAAAAGATAAGGTACAGGCCATAGAAAATATCTGCAAATCGCATATCCAACAAAGCATATTCAGTACCCAGAATATATAAAAAAACTCTCTACACTTAATAGTTCAAAATCAAAGAACCCAACTGAAAAAATGGCGAAGGACTTGAGCAGACACTTTATACCAAAGAAGATACAGGATGGCAAATAAGCATATGAAAATATGTCCAACATCATTTACCATAAGAGAAATGCAAGTTAAAAAAAATGAGATACTACTATGCACCTATTAGAATGGCTCAAATGAAAATTACTAATACCAAATGCTGGCAAGGATGCTAATGTTTTAGGGGATGATGAAATTGTTCTATATCTTGATTGCTGTCATAGCTATATGAATTACCTGTGTTAAAACTCACAGAGCTATACGCCAAAAAAGTCAATTTTACTGCATGAGAAGTCAAAAATGAATTTAATTAAATTCAAAAAACAAAAAGGAGAAAGAAAGCCTGTGCCTGTAATATTCCATTTCTAGAAATCAGTTTCACTTGAAATCAATGAGGACCTGACACAGTCTAAAATATATGCTTCAGCCTTAAACTCAAGTAAAAGAAAAGTGGAAGACAAAAGAAGATGGACTGATTTAAGCTAAAGGACAAGAGAAATGTCTTTTTAAAAGGCTGAGATCTTAGAAGATAGGCTAGATATATATGTGTAGGAAAAATGAGACATTTATAAAGGGAAAAGGATATGCACCCAGGTCTAACTAGTGAGTCCATGTTGAGAAGATACAAATCTTTGTTCTTTAAAGTCATGCTGGCTCCCTTTTATCATCTTTACCTGGAAAGGTGAACTGGTTCTGAAGGACTGAGCTAGCTTAAAGAGAAAGCTGGAGGATGACACCTGCAGGTTGGTATGCAAACACCCTAGTTAAGCCTCAAAGTTTCCTCAAAAATAATTCCTGATCCAGGAAGCCCCATGGCAGCAGAGTCTCTTCTACTAGTGTCTGCAAGCTCTGTGTGCTCAGGCACATCCTTCAGTGCAATAGATACTCCATAGTATATGGGGTCCTTATGCTCCTTTGCGTATAAGTTATATTCTCAATAAATCCTATCATAGCCACAATGTGTGTTGCTAGAACCATAGCAACTTGCAACTAGAGACTTGCATGACAACCATTAAAGAATTGTGAGACACCACTGAAGAGAAAGGCAGTTGTAGGAAGTGATTTGAGAAAATTTGGACTGAATTGAGAGGAAAAGACAAGGAGAATCAGCATCAAATATCTCAGGAATTACTGTGTAAGTTTCAGGATGACAGAGGTTTTGCAGATAAGAAGAAGTAACTCTCTGTATCCTAAAGAAATACACTAGTGAAATTTATGGATTATGGCTCTAAGGAGAGGCAAAGCAAAGATGAACCATATTAAAGGGGATCCAGCCAAGGGCAGTAATAGAGTTTGGTTCTGACGGGAAAATATCTCCTGAGTGGGACTACGCAATTTAAGGAGACAAAAGTGGACAATATTTCTCTGCACAGTGGATGCGTTTGGAAGAAACATAATTTATGTTCCATATATCTTACTAAGAGAGACCCCACAAGGGAGAACCTAGAAGAGTATATTAAAATTTTTTCTATGTCAGAAAGCAAAGAGAAAGTAAAAGAAAGGATCCAGCACACAGAGAAGAAAAGGAGGAAAACCTTAAGGAGTAAATTCAGCTGTTAGAAACTTAGCTGAACCTTTCAGAAAAGACCAGAGAGGGAGATGCAACACTTGAAGCATACTCCACTACTGCAGAGAAACATTCAAAGTCTGGAACCTTCAAAATCTTAGGTAAAAATAGTACCATAGTTAACATCATCATGGGAAATGTCTCCCATTTGAGTTTTCATTTATCCTCTCCTGGCTTTTATGTTACTGTCATCCATTTCACTTCTACATATGTTATCCATCCAATTTTACATTGTTATTATTTCATTTAAACCACCAAATATCTTTTAAAGAGTTTAAATAATAAGAAAACAAAAATTCCTGAGTATTTACCCATTAGTTACCTTTTTGGTGCTCTTCAACCCTTTGTATAGGCCCAATTTCCATCTGGTATCATTTCTCCTTCTGCCTGAAGGAAAATTTTTAACATTTCTTATAGTGTCAGTTCTGGGTTGATTTTGATTGATGGATTTTTTCCCTCATTGTGGGTTGAATTTTCTTGCTTCTTTGCACACCTGGTAATATTTGATTGGATGCCAGACATTGTGAATTTTACCTTGTTGGGTGCTGTATATTTTTGTATTCCTATAAATATTCTTGAACTTTGTTCTGGGACACAGTTAAGTTACTGGGGAACAGTTTCATCCTTTTGGGTCTTGCTTTTATGATTTGTTGGGCAGGTTCAGAGCAGTGTTTAGTCTAGAGCTAATTCTTCCCCACTGTTGAGGCAAGACCCTTCTAATTACTCTACTCAATGACCTGTGAATTATGAAGTTTTCCAGTCTAACTGGTTGGGAACAGGCACTATCCTGGGCCTGCGTGAGGACCAAGCACTGTTACTTCTAATCCTTTCAAATGGTTCTTTCCTTGACCTTGGTTATTTTTCAAATATGAATGTGCTGATTGGAACACTACTGAGTACATGGAAGAGACCCTCTGAAGATCTCTATCATGTTTCTCTCTCACTCTGTCTCTCCAGCTCTTTCATCTCCAGTACTCTGCCCCACCACCTTGGTCTCCCAGGACTCTAAGCTCCATTTCCTCAACTCAGCAAGCCTGCCAGGCTCTGGTTGTGTTCCTCCTCCTGGCACCATGTGGAATCTCTCTCAAGGCGGTGAGTTAGGGCTATCATATGGCTAACCTTACTGTTTCCCATATCTCATGGATCTCTGTCCTTTGTTGCCTGATACTCAGTGTGATGAAAACCATTGTTTCACATATTTTGTGTGGCCTTTTAGTTGTTTCAAGCAGGAGGGTAAATCTGAATCCCTTTACTCCATTTGGTCAGAATTTGAATTTCCAAGGTTTTAAGCCTTGAGTTCATTCATAAACCATATATTTATTAAGTATATACTATGTGCCATATTACTAAGGATAGAGCACTGAAGAAACAGACAAAAATCCCTGCCATCATACCTCAAGTAACTTATAATCTGGGAGGAGGAGACAGAGAATGATAATAAACAAGACACATGAGTAAAATATATAGTGAGTCAGATTGTAATCAGTGCTCAGCAGAAGCAAATAATGGGGGAAAAGTGGTTGTATTTTGGATAGGGTGGTCAGGGAAAGCCTCACTGAGCGAGTGATACTTGAGCAAAGATCTGAAGGAGATGAGAAAGCAAGCCATGAAGATATCTGGGAGAAGAGTGGCCCAGGCAGAAGGAACAGTAAGTGCAAAGGCCCTGAGGTAAGGCCTTGGGAGTTTGAGGAACAGCAATGTGTCCTGTGTTGCTGGAGAGGAGTGAGCAAAGGGAGGAGCAGGGAACCAGATCATGCTGGCCTTGAAGTGGAGAGATGGCTTTGTCTTTCTTTGTCATTAACTCTGAGGGTGATCAAAAGCCATTAGAGTGTTTGAGCAGAGGGGTGAATGACATCACTTAAGTTTTAACAGGATCACTTTGGCTACTATGTGGAAATAAACTCTGGGGGCAAGATGAAGGGCAAGAGAAAAGGCATAAAGAGCAGCTAATACGCTATGGCAATAATGCAGGAAAGGAATGGTGGTGCTTTCCACTAGGTAGTAGCAGTAGAGGTGGTAAGAAGAGATTGGATTATGGATATCTTTTGAAGTTAGAGCCAATAAGGTTTGCTGATGAAGCTTTTTTGTTTCTAAGATTGTAAGAGAAAGACAGGACTCAAGGATGACTTCAAGGTATAAAGGGCCTGAACAGCTATAAGAATGGAGTTGCTATTATTGAGACAGAGAAGACTAGGAAAAGGAGTTTTTAGGGGAGTAGATCAGGAATTCTGACATGTTAGGTCAGAGTTGTCAATTATACATCCAAGTGGAGAGAGCTAGTAAGTGGCTGGATATATGAGTGTGGAGTTCCATAGCAAGGTCCTGGTTGAAGTTATAAATGTAAGAGTTACCAGCATGAGTATAGTGCTTATAAAAGAGAAGAGGTCCCAAGATTAAGCCCTGTGATACTCCAGTGTTTAGGGGCCAGGAAGATAAGGTGAAAATAGCAAAGGTGTTTGAGACAACAGCCAGAGAAGTAGAATGTGGTGTCTTGCAAACCAAGTGAAGAGAAAGTTCAAGGAGGAGAAAGTAATAAATTATGTCAAATGCTGCTGATAAGACAAATAACATGAGAACCGAGAATCAATCATTGGATTTGGCAATGAGGAGGTCATTGATGCCTTTGATAAGTGCAGTTTCGATTGAGGAATACAGGCGAAAGAGTAATTAGAATGGGTTCATGAGAGAACAGGAGGAGAGGAATTGGAGACACAGAATATAGATAAACTCTTCCAAGGAAATTTGCTGTAATGAGGAGAGAGAGAGAGAGAGAGAGAGAGAGAGAGAGAGAGAGAGAGAAATTACTTAGAGGGAGGAAGTGGAAGATGGATTTTGAGGGTTTTTGTTTTGTTATGTTTTTAGTATAGGAGAGCTGTTTGAGTATGGGAAAACTCCAGTAAAGACAGAAAAAATGATGATGTAGGAGCACGAAAAACTGTTGGAGTAATGTCCTTAAATCGGGGACAAGGCATTGGTTCTGGTTTACAAAGAGAGAGTCTTTGCTAGGAGCAGGGGCGGTGCATCCATAGTAACAGGAAAGAAGGCAAGAGTATAATGGGCACAAATGCCAGTAGGTGGCTAAATATAATGATACGACCTTACAAAAAAACTCAGAGGAGTGCTTCTATTTCCTCAGTGAAATAGCAAGCAAGACCATCAGCTGAGAGTGAGGGTGAGAAAGGAGATGTTGGAGTTTGAGGAAAGAGGACAAGGTATGAAAAAGTTGTTTAGGAGAGTGGGAGAGTGAATGGACTAGGGAAATGTATTATAATTGGCAGCAGCAGTTAAGGGCCCCCTTAAGGTTCATTGCCCTGAATATAAAGTGAGATAACTCCCCAGGGTTGTGGGTTTTTCTCCAGCCATGTTCATCCAGGTTGCAGGCTACATATAATTAATGTATGGTTCTTAACCTTTTCTGGAAGCAAAAAAATCCACATCGCCCACCATTAATCTTAGTAGGATACCCCCAGTAAGAAGTGGTATTGGGAAAGTGGCTCATGAAGCAGAGAATCTCAAAAAGCCACTGATTTCCTTTCCCAAAGGGGAGAGCTCTATCCCTGGTTGGCCATATATTTAGTGGTTGACAACAAAAAGCTAGAGAAACTTGGGAGGACACAATCTCCCCCACTTCAGGACTCCATGTGAAGAGATTTCTTAATCACTCCTGGCCTTTTTCCTTACTTCTTACTCATTGCTCCCCATTGGAGAAGGGACATAATTAATTGGTGAGCATGGATGAATAACCTGGGCATCTTTGCCTTGGCATCCTCCTCTCTTCTCTTTTGGGATCTGCCTGCCTGCACAGGAAGGTGCTTTCTGGTATTCTTGCTCCACTTTCCCATAGGAAAGTGAGGGGTAGTTTCAATTAAAAGCAAGGAAGGTAGCATTGGTGAGGTCCTCAAACCTAAGCTAGGTTCTCGCATCAGCGTATGAATAGTAAAACTGACTATTTTGATTGACATTTGCCTGACCCTTGGCACTCTCTCTCTCTCTCCATTGGTTCTAACCTCAATTAGAAAGTGTACAGATATGTATTAGTTCCCCCAAACCCCAATAGAAATGTTTACATTGTTCAAAATAAAACTGATTATTTAATGCAATGGGCAGTAGAACCATATATAACAAAAGTATACAACTATATGATAAAGTAGAAAATTACAAATCTGCCTGAAACACAGTGGGTTCTCATTAAATATGTTGAATGGATTTTGTGGATTTTGTAGATTACAAAGGTAGGGATAGCAGTTCAACCAGACCAAGATCTACTACAAGCCTCAATCTGGCTATGAACAAAAAATCTGGGGGTAAATTTTTACTTCATTGCTAAAAATTTCATTGCAAATAAAGGTTATAAGCATTTTCCCACAACTCCACTTTATAAAACAGGCTGGAGTCTAATAGTAAATTAGCTATACCCTCACAAAGGCTCCTCATAATAATAGTGATGCTGATCTGACGCTAATGATAGTCCTAATATGACCTAACATTTACTGAGCGTTTGCTTTATGCCACACAGTTTTTGGTGATTCATATGCCTTATGTCATTTAATTTCCACAACAACTATGTGAGGCAGGTACTATTATCATCTCTATTTTCGAGGTGAAGGAACCCAGGCAAAGTTAATTAACTTGACTAAGATCAGGCAGCTCATAAGATGGTAGAGCAGTAACTCAAACTCAGGAAGTCTGATTCCAGAACTGCCTTCTGAACCATTAAATTATACTACCCAGCCCTTCACGATGGCAGAGGGGTAAGACGTGGAGATCACCTTCCTCTCCACAAACACAGCAGAAATACATCTACATGTGGAACAACTCCTACAGAACACCTACTGAATGCTGGCAGAAGAACTCAGACTTCCCAAAAGGCAAGAAGCTCCCCATGTACCTGGTCCTGTGGCTGACAGGGTCTCAGTGCTTTGGCCGGGTGTCAGGCCTGTGCCTTTGAGGTGGGAGAGCCGAGTTCAGGACATTGGTCCACCAGAGACCTCCTGGCTCCACATAATATCAAACGGCGAAAGCTCTCCAAGAGATCTCCATCTCAACGCTAAGACCCAGCTCCACTCAACAACCAGCAAGCTACAGTGATGGACACCCTATGCCAAACAACTAGCAAGACAGGAACACAACCCCACCCATTAGCAGAGAGGCTGCCTAAAATCATAATAAGGTCACAGACACCCCAAAACACAACAGCAGATGCGGTCCTGCCCACCAGCAAGACAAGATTCAAGCCTCATCCAGCAGAACACAGGCACTACGAGTCCCCTCCACCAGGAAGCCTACATGACCCACTGAACCAACCTTAGCCACTGGGGGCAGACACCAAAAACAAAGGGAGCTACGAACCTGCAGTCTGTGAAAAGCAGACCCGCAAACACAGTAAGTTTAGCAAAATGAAAACACAGAGAAACACACAGCAGATGAAGGAGCAAGGTAAAAACCCACCAGACCAAACAAATTAAGAGGAAATAGGCAGTCTACTTAAAAAAGAATTCAGAGAAATGATAGTAGAGATGATCCAATTCTTGGAAATAAAATGGAGAAAACAGAAGAAAAGTTTAACAAGGACCTAGAAGAACTAAAGAGCAAACAAACAATGATGAACAACACAATAGATGAAATTAAAAATTCTCTAGAAGGAATCAATAGCAAATTAACTGAGGCAGAAGAACGGATAAGTGACCTGGAAGAAAAAATAGTGGAAATAACTACTGCAGAACAGAATAAAGAAAAAAAAGGAAAAGAATTGAGGACAGTCTCAGAGACCTCTGGAACAACATTAAACGCACCAACATTCAAATTATAGGGGTCCCAGAAGAAGAAGAGAAAAAGAAAGGGTCTGAGAAAATATTTGAAGAGGTTAGAGATGAAAACTTCCTTAATATGGGAAAGGAAACAGTCAATCAAGTCCAAGAAGCACAGAGGGACCCATACAGGATAAATCCAAGGAGAAACACACCAAGACGCATATTAATCAAACTTTCAAAACTTAAATACAAAGAAAAAATATTAAAAGCAGCGAGGGAAAAAACAACAAATAACATTAAAGGCAATATTGCAGAAGGTTAACAGCTGATCTTTCAGGAGAAACTCTGCAAGCCACAAGGGAGTGGCAGGACATATTTAAAGTGATGAAAGGGGAAAACCTACAACAAAGATTAGTCTACCCAGCAAGGATCTCATTCAGATTCAATGGAGAAATTAAAACCTTTACGCACAAGCTAAAGCTAAGAGAATTCAGCACCACCAAACCAGCTTTACAACATATGCTAAAGGAACCTCTCTAGACAAGAAACACAAGAGAAGGAAAAGACCTACAATAACAAACCCAAAACAATTAAGGAAATGGTAATAGGAACATACATATCGATAACCACCTTAAATGTAAATGGATTAAATACTCCAACCAAAAGACATAGACTGGCTGAATGGATACAAAAACAAGACCCATATATATGCTGTCTACAAGAGACCCACTACAGTCCTAGGGACACATACAGACTGAAAGTGAGGGGATGGAAAAAGATATTGCATGCAAATGGAAACCAAACAAAAGCTGGAGTAGCAATTCTCATGTCAGACAAAATAGACTTTAAAATAAAGAGTATTACAAGAGACAAAGAAGGACACTACATAATGATCAAATGATCAATCCAAGAAGAAGATTTAACAATTGTAAATATTCATGAACCCAACATAGGAGCATCTAAATACATAAGGCAAATGCTAACGGCCATAAAAGGGGAAATTGACAGGAACACAATCATAGTAGGAGACTTTAACACCCCACTTTCAACAATGGACAGATCATCTAAAATGAAAATAAATAAGGAAACATAAGTTTTAAATGATACATTAAACAAGAAGGACTTAATTGATATTTAGAAGACATTCCATCCAAAAACAACAGAATACACTTTCTTCTCAAGTGTTCATGGAACATGCTCCAGGATAGATCATATCTTGTGTCACAACTCCAACCTTGGTAAAATTAAGAGAACTGAAATTGTATCAAGCATCTTTTCCGACCACAATGCTATGAGACTAGATATCAATTACAGGAAAAAATCTGTAAAACATGCATACACATGAAGGCTAAACAATACACTATTTAATAACCAAAAGATACCTGAAGAAATCAAAGAGGAAATCAAAAAATACCTAGAAACAAAAGACAATGAAAACATGACAATCCAAAACCTATGGGATGCAGCAAACCAGTTCTAAGAGGGAAGTTTATAGCAATACAATCCTACCTCAAGAAGTAAGGAACATCTTAAATAAACAACCTAACCTTACACCTAAAGAAATTAGAGAAAGAATAACAAACAAACCCCATGTTAGCAGAAGGAAAGAAATCATAAAGGTGAGATCAGAAATAAATGAAAAAGAAATGAAGGAAACAATAGAAAAGATCAATAAAACTAAAAGCTGGATCTTTGAGAAGATAAACACAATTGATAAACCATTAGCCAGACTCATCAAGAAAAAAAAGGGAAGACTCAAATCAATAGAATTAGAAATGAAAAAGAAGAAATAACAACTGACAGTGTGGAACTACCAAGGATCATGAGAGATTACTACAAGCAACTCTATGCCAATAAAATGGACAACCTGGAAGAAATGGACAAATTCTTAGAAAAGCATAGCCTTCTGAGACTGAACCAGGAAGAAACAGAAAATATGAACAGACAAATCACAAGTAATGAAATTGAAACTGTGATTAAAAATCTTCCAACAAACAAAAGCCCAGGACCAGATGGCTTCACAGGCGAATTCTATCAAACATTTAGAGAAGAGCTACCATCTATCCTTCTCAAACTCTTCCAAAATATAGCAGAGGGAGGAACACTCCCAAACTGATTCTACGAGGCCACCATTACCCTGATACCAAAACCAGACAAAGATGTCACAAAGAAAGAAAACTACAGGCCAATGTCACTGATGAACATAGATGCAAAACTCAACAAAATACTAGCAAACAGAATCCAACAGCACATTAAAAGGATCATACACCATGATCAAGTGGGGTTTACCTCAGGAATGCAAGGATTCTTCAGTATATGCAAATCAATCAATGTGATACACCATATTAACAAATTGAAGGAGAAAAACCATATTATCACCTCAATAGACGCAGAAAAAGCTTTTGACAAAATTCAACACCCATTTATGATAAAAACTCTCCAGAAAGTAGGCATAGAGGGAACTTACTTCAACATAATAAAGGCCATATATGACAAACCCACAACCAACATCGTCCTCAATGGTGAAAAACTGAAATCATTTCCACTAAGATCAGGAACAAGACAAGGTTGCCCACTCTCACCACTATTATTCAACATTGTTTTGGAAGTTTTAGCCACAGCAATCAGAGAAGAAAAAGAAATAAAAGGAATCCAAATCAGAAAAGAAGACTTAAAGCTGTCACTGTTTGCAGATGACATGTACTATACATAGAGAATCCTAATGATGCTACCAGAAAAGTACTAGAGCTAATCAATGAATTTGGTAAAGTAGCAGGATATAAAATTAATACACAGAAATCTCCTGCATTCCTATACACCAATGATGAGAAATCTGAAAGAGAAATTAAGGAAACACTCCCATTTATCAGTGCAACAAAAAGAATAAAATACCTAGGAATCAACATACCTAAGGAGAAAAAAGACCTGTATGCAGAAAACTATAAGATACTGATGAAAGAAATTAAAGATGAAACAAACAGATGGAGAGATATACCACGTTCTTGGATTGGAAGAATCAAAATTGTGAAAATGACTATACTACCCGAAGCTCTCTACAGATTCAATGCAATCCCTATCAAACTACCACTGGCATTTTTCACAGAACTAGAACAAAAAATTTCACAATTTGTATGGAAACACAAAAGACCCCAAATATACAAAGCAATCTTGAGAAAGAAAAACGGAGCTGGAGCAACCAGGCTTCCTGACTTCAGACTATACTGCAAAGCTACAGTAATCAAGACAGTATGGTACTGGCACCAAAACAGAAATATAGATCACTGGAACAGGATAGAAAGCCCAAAGACAAACCCATGCACATATGGTCACCTTAACTTTGATAAAGGAGGCAAGAATATACAATGGAGAAAAGCAATCCTCTTCAATAAGTTGTGCTGGGAAAACTGGACAGCTACATGTAAAAGAATGAAATTAGAACACTCCCTAACACCATACACAAAAATAAACTCAAAATGGATTAAAGACGTAAATGGAAAGCCAGACAGTAAAAAACTCTTAGAGGAAAACATCGGCAGAACACTCTATGACATGAATCACAGCAAGATCCTTTTTGACCCACCTCCTAGCGAAATGGAAATAAAAACAAAAATAAACAAATGGGACCTAATGAAACTTCAAAGCTTTTGCACAGCAAAGGTAACCATAAACAAGACCAAAAGACAACCCTCAGAATGGGAGAAAATATGTGCAAATGAACTGACAAAGGATTAATCTCCAAAATTTACAAGCAGCTCATGCAGCTCAATATTAAAAAACAAACAACCCAATCGAAAAATGGGCAGAAGACCTAAATAGACATTTCTCCAAAGAAGATATACAGATTTCCAACAAACACTTGAAAGTATGCTCAACATCATTAATCATTAGAGAAATGCAAATCAAAACTACAATGAGGTATCATCACACAGCAGTCAGAATGGCCATCATCAAAAAATCTACAAAGAATAAATGTTGGAGAGGGTGTGGAGAAAAGGGAACCCTCTTGCAATGTTGGTGGGAATGTAAATTGATACAGCCACTATAAGAACAGTGTGGAGGGTCCTTAAAAAACTAAAAATAGAACTACCATATGACTCAGGAATCCTACGACTACTGGGCATATACCCTGAGAAAACCATAATTCAAAAACAGTCATGTACCACAATGTTCATTGCAGCACTATTTACAATAGCCAAGTCATGGAAGCAACCTAAATGTCCATCAACAGATGAATGAATAAAGAAGATGTGGCACATATATACAATGGAATATTACTCAGCCATAAAAAGAAACGAAATTGAGCTATTTGTAGTGATATGGATGGACCTAGAGTCTGTCATACAGAGTGAAGTAAGTCAGAAAGAGAAAAACAAATATCGTATGCTAACACATATATATGGAATCTAAAAAAATGTTATGAAGAACCTAGGGGCAGGACAGGAATAAAGCCACAGACCTGCTAGAGAATGGACTTGAGGACACGGGGAGGGGGAAAGGTAAGCTGGGACAAAGTGAGAGAGTGGCATGGACATATATACACTACCAAATGTAAAATAGATAGCTAGTGGGAAGCAGCCACATAGCATAGGGAGATCAGCTGGGTGCTTTGTGACCACCTAGAGGGGTGGGATAGGGAGGGTGGGAGAGAGGGAGACACAAGAGGGAAGAGATATGGGAATATATGTATATGTATAGCTGATTCACTTTGTTATAAAGCAGAAACTAACACACCATTGTAAAGCTATTGTACTCCAATAAAGAAGTTATAAAAAGTTTTTATAATAAAGGAACATCTGACACCACCACAACAAAAAATTATACTACCCAATAGTCAGAAATTGAACAATGTACACTTCCTATTTATAGCAAGAGCACCAAAGCATATACAATGGGGAATTACTAAAATCCATACAAACAAGCCCTGTTTTTTTTATGGCATTCATAATCTACTCTAAGCAAAAAGGATATACATTCCATGGGTAATAAGACTATGTAAGTATATTTGATGACACTCACTCTATATTTCCTAGTTGGATACGTCCAGAAATCAAAATTGTTGAAATGGATTTAAGGGAGACTCTGACTTCTCACCTTTGGTCAGTAGAGTGGATCCCAGTCTCCCAAATTTATATACACCAGTGACTGGGAGAGCAAATTCTAATCTTACAGTTTTGATCACCTGAAAGTGGGATATATTACACTGTATCTGAGAAAATATATTTATTGAGACAGGAACTGGGGTAATGCTTCTGGGTCCATGGCCATGTGTTCCCAGAAGACAATTTCCTTGTGATCTAGAGCACGCAGTGTCCTCTTCACTTTCCACTGCGAATGGAAGCAGGCATACTCTAAGAAGACATACAGAAGGCCAAGAGGCACATGAAAAGCTGCTCAACATCACTAATTATTAGAGAAATGCAAATCAAAACTACAGTGAGGTGTCATCTCACACCAGTTAGAATGGGCATCAGCAGAAAATCTACAAACAACAAATGCTGGAGAGGGTGTGCAGAAAAGGGAACCCTCTTGCACTGTTGGTGGGAATGTAAATTGATACAGCCACTATGGAGAACAGTACGGAGGTTCCTTTAAAAACTAAAAATAGAATTACCATATGACTCAGCAATCCCACCAGTGGGCATATACCCAGAGAAAACCATAATTCAAAAAGACACAGGCACCCCAATGTTCATTGCAGCACTATTTACAATAGTCAGGTCATGGAAACAACCTAAATGTCCACCAACAGATGAAAGGATAAAGAAGAAGTGGTAGGTATATACAATGGAATATTATTCAGCCATAAGAAGGAACAAAATTGGGTCATTTGTAGAGATGTGGATGGACCTAGAGACTGTTATACTGAGTGAAGTAAGTCAGAAAGAGAGAAACAAATATCATATATTAACACATATTTGTGGAATCTAGAAAAATGGTACAGATGAACTGGTTTGCAAGGCAGGAATGGAGACACAGATGTAGAAAACACACACATGAACACCAAGGGGGGAAAGGGCAGTGGGATGAATTGGGAGATTGGGACTAACATATATACACTAATATGTATAAAATAGATAACTAATGAGAACCTGCTGTATAGCACAGGGAACTCCACTTCTCTGTACCGTAGAAACTAACACAACATTGTAAAACAACTATACCCCAGTAAAAAAATTTTTTAAAATAAGTGTCTAGACATTGCACAGGGAGGTGGCATCCACCATGCTTGTTCTAAATACTCCATTGATAGTAATTTATGGCCACACAGAGAAGGGACAAAATAAGGAAGGGAGATGAGGAGGAAACTAATAATTGCTGCATTCCAGCACTGTGCTAGGTGTTTTCTTTCATGCTCTCTCATTTAATGAAGTAGGTTTGATCTCCAATTTACAGATAAGGAAACTGAGGCTGGGATGTTAATTGATTTGCTCAGGGTCACACAGCCACTGAGTAGCTGAGATGTGAATGAAATCTGCTTTTATCTGTTTCAAAGCCCGTATGTTCTCCATATTGTCTCTTTCAAGGGGCTGCGACCTCAATAGGCCCAATTCCTTTATTTTAAAAATGCAGAAATTGAGGCCCAGAGCATGAATTACCTTGCCGAAGGTCACGGGTTTCACTAACTTTCCTGTGGCTATACTCTAAGGAAGCGGAGTGAGGAGGACATTGCTAACCCCAGCAGGGCCCTATGCAGGAGGAAATTTTGCTGTCCTCTTCTGAGGGTGCACATCACCCTCCTTGGCCACTAGGGCAGAGTGGAAACAACAGCAGTGTCTGGACGCCCTTTGGAAATAGTTTTTCACAGCATCATGATGAACACTTTCCATGTGTGACTCATAGGCCAGTCTTATTTTCCCATTTTCTGAGGAGAAAAAGACACTGTGTGGCTTGAACCAAATTTTAACTCGAGAGTCCTATTTAAACTGAATTCCAAGCTGTGGGCAGCTCTGAAAGACCAGGGCAGTGAAGCTCTAAGCTGGCCTTCACTCCCAGCTCGGCAGAGACAGGAATGCATATGGAGGAGTGCCCCTTCTCATCTCTCACCCAACTCCGAGTCAAGCTGTTTACTGCAAATGCTTGGTGTGGGCCTTGCTGGACTATTCCTTGGGGTAGTGGAACTGTCTAGAAATAGATGTAGGAAAAAGATTTTGTGAATTTAGGCCATGAGATTTTTAGGCTCCTCGTGGGAACCAGACTAGGTCCCAGTGTTGATTAGTATCCATGGCTCCTTATAGGAAATCCTGGATTTAATAGTTATTTAGGGTCCAGGCAGATACCGTGGTCCCCATTACCTTTTTTTAAAAAAATCTTTTAATTTTAATTTTTTGGCTGTGCTGCGTGGCATGCAGGATCTTAGTTCCCCAACCAGGGATTGAACCCATGCCCCCTGCAGTGGAAGTGCAGGGTCCTAACCACTGGACCACCAGGGAAGTCCCCCCACTACTTTTTTTTTTTTTTTTTGTGGTGCACGGGCCTCTCACTGTCGTGGCCTCTCCCGTTGCGGAGCACAGGCTCCGGACGCGCAGGCTCAGCGGCCATGGCTCACAGGCCCAGCCGCTCCGCGGCATGCGGGATCCTCCCAGACCGGGGCACGAACCCGCGTCCCCTGCATCGGCAGGCGGACTCCCAACCACTGCGCCACCAGGGAAGCCCCCCCCCCCCACACTACTTTTAATAGGAAGTGGACATAGGGACTTCACAGTCAGTCAGTGACTTGAAATACATTCATTGAGTGCTCCCTCGGTGTCAGGATCTGTGCTTGCAGGCTGGAGTTATATGACAGTGAACATCATAGATGTACCCTTATTCTCGTGGAACTTCCTGGATACCATGTGCAGTCACCAGTAAGACAAGTAAGAAGGCCCCTGCTTGGGAGGATGATGGAGATACAATGACTGAACTCAATGGAGCCCATGCCAGAGAGAAAACATGCTGTGCAGAGAAACTGAGGTCACATCTTGATTTGCTTGATTCAGGCTGGAATGACTGGGGCAAGCAGTGAGTTAGGGGTAGTTCAGAAAGGCCTTCGAAGAGGAAGTAGCTTCATAGGCCACTCTAGTAGGCAGGCTCTAAGGAAGAGCCTAAAGAGGAAGCCTCTAAGGAGAGACTTGTGAAGAGATGTTAGCAGAAGCCTTGGAAGGACACAACTGTGGAGTTGAGTTCAGCTGCCTGCCCAGTGAGCAGTCTTAGGCTGAAATTCAAGGGTTATGGCTGGGGCTGGCCTAAGAAGAAAGGATGGCGAGTCCCCTAAATTAGGAGTAAGGAACAGCCCACCATCATGGATGGGAGGGGTGGAGCTAGGTGCGTACAACAGAAAGTCTATGGTCTGAACCTAATCAATGTGACCTGAGCTAAACTAAGGGAAATCAGGAGACATACTTGTCACTTGTTTTAATGGATTTCCTCTGTTATACCATCCCTCTGGCCCAGAGTAGCAAAGATTGTCCTCCCTGTAGCCTCTTGATGCAGACAGAGGCTTGTACTGGAGAGAAAAAGAAAGAGGTCAAAGTCCAACGCTATGTGATCGTTTGTGGAGCAACTTCTGTGACCTTAGATGGTGGCAAGAGAACCTTATCAGCAGGGTGCCCTAGGTGTAGGCAATCCAGGTACATCCATATCAGGGAGGCAGGGAGGCAGGCCTCAGCTGTCAGGTCATTACAATACTACTGATACTGGGCATTACATTGCTTTACTTGCCCCAAGACTGATTTGAACATAGACTATCACAACTGGAGGGGCCATTATAAACAGTCTACAACAGTGGTTCTTAACCTAGTGCTTCTTTTTAATAAGAAAAACAAATTAACTCCTGCCATTATCCTGAAGTGGAAAACATAGGTGATTCAACCCATCTACACATGTGTTTAAAAACTAAAAATAAAAAAATAACGTCCTGTGATATAAAAGAGGGAAAAGGGGAAATGATTTATTATAAAGCAATACTTGTTTCTATATGTAAAGTCTTGGGCAGAAATACACAAGAAGACAAGCCTGTTCCCCAAAATTTCCAAAACCCCTTCTAGAAGGCAGTACTAGCCCTGTTGAGAACCTCTGCTCTGCACTGGCCTTAGTTCCCCCATGGACAAAGCAGATCCCAGAGAAACCAAGGATCACATCATGGGGTCTTTCTTCTGCTGGATCATAGCAGCCTTTCAGTGAGCTCCACTTAGAGTTTCCAATCAGAACTGTTCTGGAACTCCAAGGCTAGTACCAGGGAGCTCACGTTCTTTTTCTTATGAACTTATTTATTTTATTTAGTTATTTTTGGCTGCATTGGGTCTTCGTTGCTGCACACTGGCTTTCTCTAGTTGCGGCAAGTGGGGGCTACTCTTGGTCGTGGTGCGCGGGCTTCTCACTGCAGTGGCTTCTCTTATTGCGGAGCACGGGCTCTGGGCTCCCGGGCTTCAGTAGTTGTGGCACATGGGCTCAGTAGTTGTGGCTCGCAGGCTCTAGAGTGCAGGCTCAGTAGCTGTGGCGCACGCACTTAGTTGCTCCGCAGCATGTGGGATATTCTGGGACCAAGGCTCGAACCTGTGTCCCCTACACTGGCAGGCAGATTCTTAACCACTGCGCCACCAGGGAAGGCATCATGTTCTTTTTGATAACTCTTGCTACCATATAGCTCAGTGATTAAAAGCATGGGGTTTGAAGTTAAAATCTTTGAACTTGGGCAGCCACTCAGCAGTTATATGACCCTGTGCCAGATACTTACCCTCTCTGACTCTGTTTTCTCATATGTAAATCGGAGATAAGCTAGTACCTACCGCATGGGATTGGTAATAAAGTATGAAAGAGGCCTGATACATAGTAAGCCTCGAGAAGTGGTGTTATTGCTATTAATACCTGTGGCGCACCACTAACTGCACCCAGCACTCTGTTAATGCAACTGTCATCACTCCATTGCTACTCTTGCTCCCACCACTACTGCTACAGGGGTCCCCAATGGGGAGTATATCTTCCTTTCAGTAACACTCTCTTGACCAGCCTAACCTGATCTAGTCTCAGGTGCATACGATCTTGTGCAAGGCAAGGTGTCCTGACTATTCTGGGTTTTGTTCTTTCCTTTGCTGTGCTATAAGGTCTGAAGAATCAGGCCAGAGGGCATGTGAGCATTGCCCTCCAGAGTCCCATTAGTGCATTTCTCAATGCTTCCAAGCTAGTGTCACAGGAAGGAGCCCAGGGACCTCAATCCTTTCCTACTTTCAAGTGAGTTCCCGTCAACCCTCACTGTTGGAACAGCCTTTGTCTCCCCTTCTTTGTTCACATTTTTAATCCTGTTGTGCTGAGAGCCTTCACTATTTATCCCAGGAGGCCTACGTGTCCTGTGTCCTTACGTAAATAAGACTCCTGGCAGCTTACCCTTCTCATCACAGAGTTCCCAAAATAGGAAATTGGATTTGGTCCCCATTGTGACCCTTATCTCAGTAATTTGGATAAACCCTATGGTTCCTTTCAACAATAATGAACCTCTGATTTGGGGCTTAGCCAGTTTGCAAGCCTGCAAGGCTCACTCTCATCAGTCTGGAGTCTCACAACAGTGTGGCTGGGAGGTACAGCTAGATATAGGTAGGGGCCTTGGACCTTGGCAAACAACCTACTTCTACAAACAAGTATGTCCCTCACACAGCTGTTAAGACACCTGAACATACACTCGTTCTCCTCTAACCTTTTCTGCCCCTCATGTGAAAACACATTTTCCCAACAACTAATGTAAACAAGGGATCCTGGGAAGTGTTTGTAAGGAATATGTGTGGGGGAGGAGTACTGTGTCTAATCCTTTCCAATTTATGCTGAGGTTAGACACCTGCGTGAATTTTATATCCATCCATATTATTCTAGACCCTAAGGCCCAAGGAGATTAAAAAACTTTTTTTCATCATGATTTCTCAAGTTTCTTTTTCACAACTCTAAGAATATCACACTACTAGTAGCCTTCAGGGTATCTGCCAGCTTCCTGCTGGGGGCTACTCTGTGAGGTTTCAATCACAGCAAAGCACAGGGATGGGGAGAAGCATGCACGCATGTACTCATGCATGAGTGCATGCACACACACATGCATGCACACACACACACACACACACACTTGCACAACCCAGCATAAAGCCATAATTCTCATGTTGTCATTGCATACTCAGAAACAACTTCTCTAAACCCTTAGAAACTCTTAGATGAAAGAAGAAAAGAATCTTAAGCTCATTATTTTATGTTTGAAATATGCAAATCATCATTATTAGAGCCCCTCAAGCATGCAATATCACATATATTTGAACTGAGCATTCTTGAATATAACTTCCCTATCAATAGAGATATATGAAACTACAGAGAAATAAGCTGGGACATACCATGTAAGCACGCATGGACATGTGTACACAAACACACACACACACCCCAAATCCTTATCAGAATTTTGCCCCAATGGAATTCATAGTATGAGGATGTCTAAAAAATAGAGATTTAAGCTTAATGCCAATTGTACTTGAATGAGTAGGAGGAGAACAAAACTGTGAAGTCAACATTCCAGTGGGTTTTGTAAAATCAGGAAATCAACAGAATACTGAAGAAGATAATTGCAGCAGATAGAGAAGCTAGCTCTTTTAAATCCACGTAAGCCATAGAACAGCACATGCCACTATCCACACAGCAGTCTCCATATCTAGTCACATCAGTCTTCCATACTGTCTCCGTCACTCCCTAGTTTGTCACCCTCCCTGCAACACTGAATCGTGACCACATGATTTGGTCATGACAGCCTCCCTTCCCAGGTCACACTCTGTGGTCAGCTAATTTAACGGTGCCCTCCTTTCAACTTTCTGTTCATGTTTCAGCGAAGCCCATTCCAACTACGTATTTGAACTGCTGGCTATGGGAAGTAACAGCCCAGCATGACAGTAAAGAGCTCAGGGTCTGGAGTCAGATAGGACTGGATTTAAAGCCTGCTTACTAGCTGTATGATCTTTGGCAAGTTACCTAATTTCTCCCAGGCTCAATTTCCATTTTCTGAAAAATGGAGGTCCATAATAGCACTTAGACCACAGGATCATTGTAAAGATAAATTTTATCACCCATGTGAAGTGTCTGGCCCCGTGAAGAGTAGGCATTCAGTAACTAGTAGCCACCGCCACCATCACCATCATCATTATCACCATCATCACTCCTTCTCCCAGTGTGATGAAACCGTCCAGATGACCCTTACTGTTTAACTCAGAAACATTCCACTTATAAAATCCATGGAAGTAAAGAAGCTTCTTTCTTTCAACCTCTGATTTCAATTTACTTGCTATCATACGTCCCAAGTTTTCCATAATTGTACTAAGAAATTCTAGGATTTTTTTCTGACAGTTACATGCCTGCCCCATGGCTCCAAAGAGTTGTGGTGAGCAAGGTTCCAGCCCTTGGGATACTGCAATGAAAGGTAAGTACTGTCTCCTACTGGGACCACACGCAATGGGAAATTCCTCAAAAGGAGACTGAGAACTATTAAGAAAGAGGAATTCAATGCTGATAACCAAACTATGGCAAATGCATACTATATCCAGGAGTGCAGTGTGAAAGCTACCACCGTAGACCTCAGGAAGACAAATCCTAACAAATGTTAACCAACTTCTCCCTTCTCCCAGCAACCCCCTTCCACACTGAAGAAGAGTAGCACAGCAGTAGAGTCCTCACATTCCAGGACACTATTGGTCCATTGTCTTAGGAGGTGGAAAGTCTGCCTCTCTCTTGGGACCTCCTCTCCAGGCAGTCTCTTGCTTCCACAAGGTTAAACAGGTATCAGCTCTCTTTTCTTTGTCTCTCTCTCTCTCTCTCTCACTCTCTCTCTCTCTCTCTCTCTCTCTCTCTCTCTCTCTCTCAGCTTGATTCCTTTCATCCTCAATTGTTAGATATTTCTACTCTGGTACCAAGAAAATACATGTCAGTCAGTGGGAAGCAGATTAAAAGATTAAGGCAACGGAGTAAAAGAGCCAGAACCAGAGTCGGAGCTTAAACCAAACCTTAGCCCAGTAGCCCTTCATCCCACGGAATAAAAGCCCATTTCAGCTTCCCTTGATATAACAGGTGTTGTTGGAGCTCCACCTATGTCCCTCAGTCCTTTCATTGTGCTTGGGCTGAGTTCTAACTGCCAGTATCTGCATGACTGCTTGAGGACTCTTTTCCCAGAACTGTAGATCTCTATGCTGCCTATATGTGCAGCAATCTAAAAAATGCCAGTGAATTAACACACCGCAGGAGTGCTAAGATGTGGCTCGTAAGTTGGTGTATAAATACTTCAGCTCCCTTGCCTCTTGAGTGGGATAATTCTGAGGTGTATGTGTTGCACCATTTTCCAGAGGTTCTTTATATGATTAAGTGTTAGTCCCCCACTGTGGTAGCTGGCTCAATAGCATACTCTTTTTCTTAAAATTTTTATTGAGGTATAGTTGATTTACAATATTCTGTAATAACCTATATAGGAAAAGAATCTGAAAAAGAATGGATAAGACCAATGGAACAGGATAGAAAGCCCAGAGATAAACCCACACACATATGGTCACCTTATCTTTGATAAAGGAGGCAGGAATGTACAGTGGAGAAAGGACAGCCTCTTCAATAAGTGATGCTGGGAAAACTGGACAGGTACATGTAAAAGTATGAGATTAGCTCACTCCCTAACACCATACACAAAAAAAAGCTCAAAATGGATTAAAGACCTAAATGTAAGGCCAGAAACTATCAAACTCTTAGAGGAAAACAGAGACAGAACACTCTATGACATAAATCACAGCAAGATCCTTTTTGACCCACATCCTAGAGAAATGGAAATAAATAAACAAATGGGACCTAATGAAACTTCAAAGCTTTTGCACAGCAAAGGAAACCATAAACAAGACCAAAAGACAACCCTCAGAATGGAAGAAAATATTTGCAAATGAAGCAACTGACAAAGGATTAATCTCCAAAATTTACAAGCAGCTCATGCAGCTCAATAACAAAAAAACAAACAACCCAATCCAAAAATGGGCAGAAGACCTAAATAGACATTTCTCCAAAGAAGATACACAGATTGCCAACAAACACATGAAGGAACGCTCAACATCATTAATCATTAGAGAAATGCAAATCAAAACTACAATGAGACATCATCTCACACCAGTCAGAATGGCCATCATCAAAAATCTAGAAACAATAAATGCTGGAGAGGGTGTGGAGAAAAGGGAACACTCTTGCACTGCTGGTGGGAATGTGAATTGGTTCAGCCACTATGGAGAACAGTATGGAGGTTCCTTAAAAAACTACAAATAGAACTACCACATGACCCAGCAATCCCACTACTGGGCATATACCCCGAGAAAACCAAAATTCAAAAAGAGTCATGTACCGAAATGTTCATTGCAGCTCTATTTACAATAGTCCGGAGATGGGAACAACCTAAGTGCTCATCATTGGATGAATGGATAAAGAAGATGTGGCACATATATATACAATGGAATATTACTCAGCCATAAAAAGAAACGAAATTGAGCTATTTGTAATGAGGTGGATGGACCTAGAGTCTGTCATACAGAGTGCAGTAAGTCAGAAAGAGAAAGACAAATACTGTATGCTAACACATATATATGGAATTTAAGGGGAAAAATGTTATGAAGTGCCTAGGGGTAAGACAGGAATAAAGACACAGACCTGCTAGAGAATGGACTTGAGGATATGGGGAGGGGGAAGGGTGAGCTGTGACAAAGCGAGAGAGAGGCATGGACATATATACACTAACAAACGTAAGGTAGATAGCTAGTGGGAAGCAGCCGCATAGCACAGGGATATTAGCTCGGTGCTTTGTGACCGCCTGGAGGGGTGGGATAGGGAGGGTGGGAGGGAGGGGGATGCAAGAGGGAAGAGATATGGGAACATATGTATATGTATAACTGATTCACTTTGTTATAAAGCAGAAACTAACACACCATTGTAAAGCAATTATACCCCAATAAAGATGTTTAGAAAAAAAGAAAAAAAATGGATATATGTATATGTATAACTGATTCATTTTGCTGTATACCTGAAACTAACACAACATTGTAAATCAATAGCATACTCTTTACTGACTGCCTTTATTTTCTTTACAGCTAACCCATTCCCTTACAGGTGTTACCTGCAATTCCCGAACAAACCATTTTCATTCAAATCCCTGTCTCAGGGTCTGATTCCTAGAGAACCTAAGCTAAGATTCCATGATTACCCTTGAGTCAGTTGATAAAGAACCATGAATGAAGCAGAATCTTTCCCAAAGTGTTTTTGCTATTTTGTCTTACAATAATCTCTGTAATGAACCTTTGGATCTTAAGTCACACCCTAATGAGTACTTATCAGCCAAATGGGATATAGAGAAAGTAACTATAGATCTGATATAGTATAATGTACTTACATAATTTCCTCTTGAGAATATCAATCTTCTAAATCTAAGAGATGTGGAAAATCATCATTTTACTATGAAGTAGGAATGTTGGGATCAAGGGCCATTTTCACAAATTGGCAAAATAAGGGGATGAGAAAAAGCCGCTCTTGATCACTAAAAAACATGAACTTTCTCTGAATAATCCAAGGGAATACAGAAATGCTTGCCAAGATTTGTTTGAAAATATTAAGGATAAATATTTCTGAAACAAGCTGAATACATTTAAAAAGAAAGTATAAATGGAACAATATGCTAACAGCTTCAACAATAAATGAATGACAAAATCAACAGCAAAAGTAAAAACTGTCATTTTTGAGAGGCCCAAGGCCCTTGCCTAAGTTTGAAACTATAATCAACCCAATCACCAGGATTTCAGGCCATCGTTTTCTCTCCTCTGAAGTCAGTGATGAGAAGCTTCTTCTTTGACCTCCCCCCCCCACCTTCCCAGCCCTGGACAATTTTCCAGGTGTTCTCCTGGGTCCTAAAGCTTGATTTCTAGATCCTCAGGTTCCGATGTTCCTGGGCGCTGACAAAAGATCCTAACTATTACTCAGAAGTGCTCCGTGCCTTCCTGCCTCTTTGTTCACAGTATTCCCTTGGTCTGGAATATCCCCCTCCCCCATTTCTTGGCTTCTGCCTGGCTCTTGTCTCAGCTTCACGAACCTTGCCTGAACCAGGTGCAGATGTAATTCCAGCCCCAGCCTCCAGTCCCTGCTCTCCAGACCAGCTGGGAGTACTTACTTCAGCTTACTGGGGTCTCCAACCTTGACCTGGCCCCTCAGATCTGGTGCTGGCCAGTGTGAACCTAATAAGGAGGCACAGTACCCTGAGAGGTTGCCACCAGTATGTCTGTTTCCGCTGGAGGCCTGGTTTCCAGCATGTGCCTGCAAATATCTAACTTATTTACTCATCCTGCCTTTTGTTTGAGTTCTTTGAACACAGCAGGTTTCCCCAAACCATTTCAGACAGTACAGAAAGAACCCTGCCCTCATCAGTCCACGAGTGAAATGGCAAGTCAGGCCTGTAAATAGGATTCTGACCTTTTCTAAGGCTCAGCTGCCTGTAGAGACATGCAGCTGTGCAGCATATCCCCCACAGAGATACAGGGCCCGGACAGGAGGTGGGAAGATGAGTATTGACATGGTTTTTGCACCTCTAGATATATAATTCTATTTGAAAGGGAGACTAGACTCTTGGTGAGAGTCCTGTGGACTCCATCAAGCAGAGCAGTGATATGATGTACTGTAACAAGGGTCCCACTGGCTGTTTAGAAAATGCAGTCACTTGGCCTGAAGTGCGGCAGCCCTCAGCATATATTGTCAACAATTTGCACACTTTCTTTTTGTATTGTCTTCAGAAAACTGAGCGTGCTTTATATACACTTCTGAAATATGAAAAAGCCAAGGGCGGGACTTCCCTGGTGGTGCAGTGGTTAAGAATCTGCCTGCCAGTGCAGGGGACACGGGTTTGAGCCCTGGTCTCAGAAGATCCCACATGCCGCGGAACAACTAAGCCCGTGCGCCACAGCTACTGAGCTTGTGCGCTAGAGCCCGCGAGCCACAACTACTGAGCCCACGTGCCACAACTACTGAAGCCCGTGCGCCTCGAGCCCGTACTCCACAACAAGAGAAGCCACTGCAATGAGAAGCCCACGCACCACAACGAAGAGTAGCCCCACTTGCCCGTGTGCAGCAACGAAGACCCGACACAGCCAAAAATTAATTAATTAATTTAAAAAAATGCCAAGGGCTTCAGTGTTGCCTGAAGTACATTTTCACTCATGGTTGATAAAAGATAAGTCTGAGGGCTTCCCTGGTGGTGCAGTGGTTGAGAGTCTGCCTGCCGATGCAGGGGATACAGGTTCGTGCCCCGGTCCGGGAAGATCCCACATGCCGCGGAGCGGCTAGGCCAGAGAGCCATGGCCGCTAAGCCTGCGTGTCCGGAGCCTGTGCTCCGCAATGGGAGAGGCCACAACAGGGAGAGGCCTGCGTACCGCAAGAAAAAAAAAAAAAAGATAAGTCTGAGACCCCCCCTTCTTGCTACACTTGCACCTTCAGCTGGAAATGAAAGCTCCAGGTGGTTGGAATCCTAACTCTCCCTGCTAATAGGCCAGCCCGGCCCAGCATAGGGGCTCCTTCCTATTAGTGTGCCCTTGCAGAAGAACATGTCATCACTTGCCTGGGTGCTTGTTGTTTTGTAATTGTCTTACCCTGACCATCACCCTCTCCCTTCCTCACCGACTCTTCAGCCCCCTGCAGTCCTCATCATAGTCCATACTTCCACCAGTGCTATTGAATATTACTATAGCACATACACAGTGGTTGATACTAGCCCTATAAAAATATTTCTACAGGTAAAGAAGGATAACCTGTTGGTTTTGTTTCCAATATATTGGCATTTTTCCCCAATAGAGTTGAATTCCATTTGTTAATGCTGCATTACTCTATTGATTGGAAATACTAGCGGGGGGGCATGTTCCCTGAAGCATCTCTTCACAAGTAAAGGGCAACCTATATTGGATTAGGTTATTTAGCAAGGGGGTCAGCTCTTCTCAGACATCAGTACCTCTGAGACAGCCCCTTCCATTTTAAGTAATGGTGTTAAGAAAGTTCAGATCCCTTTGAATAATGTGAGATGTGTGAAATAAGGTTAGTCACAGGATTTCCTGCCACAAAGCTCACAAACAAACTTTCCTCACTTCCTCTTTTTTAAAGTTCAATTTAGGCTCACTGGTCTAGTTGCTCTAGTTGTTTTAGTGGTTACAATCTCCACCCTGTACCAATGGTTAAAAAGTTTGACAGAATCTCAAGTTCTCTCTCTGTCTGTCTCTCTCTTTATCTCTGTCTCTGTCTCTCTCTCTCTTACACACACACACACACACACACACACACACACACACACACACACACACACACTAGAGGCATTATATTGAAACAACAGACATTCTATCCATCAGAAACTTAGACTCAGAAAACTTAGTTTCTTCTAGTTCCAGTTTTGGCTTGGTCCTCTCTCTTCCTTATAGGCTTTGTTATCTGTCTTCCAATCCCCAGAATTTACCATCCTCCCATCCCAGCCTATCTTTTGCTATGATCCTCTTCCTTTGTCGCCAGATGCTTAGGTTTTCAGCCTTCACAGAGCTCCAAGCCCTGAACTTTTCCTAGTTGTCTGCACATTCTCTCTCTCCCTCTTCCCCTCCCCTCCCCCCTTCCTATCCTCCTCCCTCTCCTCCATGTAACCTCATCCCACCTAACCTCCTCCGAAGACGAATTTTCCTGTACCATCCTCACATAAGGCCGTAAGCGCAGCTAAACTGTGAGCTTCTTGAAAGGGATGATTAGGTTTTATACACATGTGTACCCCTAGCATTGTATCAGGCCCTCAACGTTTGTTGAAAGAAGTTTTGGAGACAAAACTAATGAATCAGATAGAGCGTTACCCTCCAAGGTAGTAATGTTTTAGTTCAATTAAAAGATCTGTCTCCTCAAGGCCATGGAAGATAGAATCAAATCGTGGGGATTTCAGACCCTCAGGCATGCTTCCCCCACTTTGACATATCTCAGGCTCTTAAGATGCCATGTGTAATGGGGCTGGAGATTTCTTTACTTGGAGTTATAAGTTCCCCATTTTCACCAGACTGTCCAGGTTTTCCAGTAGCATTCGTCTCCCCACCTTGTCCACTGAGGACCAGCACAAGTAATTTATAACTCAGCCTCGCTCCAATATAAAGACATTCCAAGCTCTATACTATGTACCAGTAAAGTTTCTCCCAGGTACAGTTCACGTGGCTCACTTTGCACAGATATAAGCCATGCGTGGATTCTAATTCAGGATCCATCTCCTGGCATTCCTTTCTAATCCATAGGCCTTTCCTTAGAGTGATGGGATTCAGGTTGGTTCACTTTAAGTCCACCCACCAGTCCAGCATGGAGCTATTATCTTTGGTTCTCATTCTGGTTTCTGGAGGCCTAACGTTCTGTTTTGTTTGAACCCTTTATGGAACCTATTTGCTTTTGGTAGAACCCAATTCTATGTATGCAGTCTATACCTTCATCACCAACACAACTGGCACATTCTGACTACTCTGCTCTACGAATTTTGCTTCTTTTTACCTCCTACTCCAGCCCACGACACAGGTCTTGCTCTCTCCATGAACCTTCCTATGTGTTTTTCTGCCTTAGGAGTCTCTGCCTGGCATTACCCACCACCAGGCATCTAGGATCCTCTGCTCTGAATCTTCCTTTTTCCTTTCTTAATTCTTCAGCCAATCTCTGTCCCCCGACCTACATTCTCCTATCATAGCTTGTCTGCTCTGTTTTCTTTAAATGCCTCAATTACTAAGTTCATAACATACCAACTAAGGGTCAACTTCACCTCTTCCTCCCATCCGTGATCTAGCTAAGGGATTCCTCTACCACCTAACTAAACAGCTTAAGGGCAAGGACCCTGATTTATGCTTCCACATGTCCCACACAGCAATAAGCACAGGGCTTTACACATAGCAAATACTCAGTAAAGGTTTGTTGATTTGGTTTTCTTGAATAACATCTCGCATTTAGAGCTCCACAATGCACACATGTTTTAAAGAAAATTCTGATTTACTTCAGCTTTACTGGGAAAACACTTAAGGCCCCACACTTTTCAATGAAAACAACTATTTTCAACTCTATGTAGTGGAGGTTGAGGGCTGTTCAAAATCACTTTTGAGGGAAGGCATGTAGCTTCCCAGTTAGCTAACTTAACTGATAGTGGAGGGAAATATTCTACAGGTTGTGTCACAGTATTACAGAGGGTGCAAGCCACAACCACTGGCATCACATTCTGTTTGAGAGTAAGTGGAGACTCAGCAGTGCTAACCTAGGAAAGGGCGCCCAATGGGTAGCACCAAATGTCCACCCTGATTTATTCAAACTTTGATTAAATGAAAAGCAAGTGTGCTTTCTCCTCAATGAAAATAATGGATCTGAACTGCCTTAAAGAAAGTATTCCAACTGTGTCACATCCCAGACAGGTAGAATTCTGCCTCCTAACACTTGGAGGAATTTAGTTTCAGTTTCTGAGTACTTTCCTTGAGTCAGTCTCCTGGGGGATGGTATTTCTCCTTAAATAACACAAAACACCTTCACCTTTAAAAGGACTTGGGTTTATTAAATCTGACTTACAATGAGTACTGTGACAGTTGCCAGATGGCAAATATTCAATTGCTGTTGGCCCTTCATAAGTAATCATCATTTCTAAAGGAAAGAGGTGCCTCCCTAGTTTCAAATCTTCTTCTAAACTGCTGTGGACTTTTAGTCAGTGCCACACAATATCTCAATTATAAAACGCCTTATGTTGCTCCTCGGCAAAATGAACTGAGTAATTCTACTCTTTTCAGTAAGGCTTGGACCTAGGACCTTCCCACGTATCACAGAGTTGGGCATATGGTAGATAATTAATCATTGCTTATGAGTTTCATGTAAAAAATATTTTTTTTTACTCTGTACTATGTTCCAAACACTGTGGAAGGCAAAAAGGCTGGGTATATGTTTCACAGGACAAGTCTTTGGCCCTTGTCTCAGAGTCTAGTGCATCGGATGAACATGTAAATCAATAGTTACAACTAAAGTTGTTAAATGCCATAACAGGAGTTTATATGAAGTTGAATAGAAGGACTACGTCAGGGCTTGGTCCTGGAGACATTTGTTATGGGCTGCTCCCACGTAATAAGGTAGACAACAGGAGGAAGAGATTTTTCCAATAGAATGAAAAACACAGAAAAGAGAAAGGTCATGAGAGGTTCAAGGAGGAGAAGAGAGCTAGGTCTAGCCAGAGCATAGAGTGTATGAAAAGAAGAGGAAGAAAGGGATGAGGCAGGGCCAGGCTAAGGAATTAGGATTTCATTCTGAAGGTGTTGAGGAGCCATTGATGGGTTTTAAGCAAGTGAGTGTCATGTTCAGATTTACACTTTTAAATAGCCCACTTTAGCAGCAACATACATGTGGCTGTAAACAGACAGAGCAGAAGATCACAAGCAGACCAGTTAGGAGACTACTGCAATAATCCAGATTAAAAACAATGGTGGCTTGGGCTAGGGCCATGGAAATGGGGAGAGGAGTTTCAATAGTGGATAGATTTGAGAAGCACTATGGAGGTGAAATGAATAGCAGCTCATGACTAGTAGAAGAAAGGGTTTGAAGGAGAAGGCAGACACAAGGATTATAGACCAGGAACCCTGGTAGATGGAGATAATGTTAATCAAGATTAGGTGGGATGTCAAGAGCCTAGAATTTGGAGTCAGTGCTGGAATGTTCATCACTTAACAGCTGTGAGGTTTGGGACAAGGCTTTTCACCCTGGAAACTCAGTGTACTCACAGTAGAAGCAAAAATAGCTATGACTTACCTCACATATCTATTGTAGGAGTTAATTAAAGTCATGTTTGAAAATATGCTTTATACGCTGGAAGGTACCATATACAAATGTTAATTGTTCTTCCGTTGACTTGAACACTCACATTTCTTGAATCCAACAAAACTAAATCATGACCTTTTCCCTTAGAACCAGTTACTGACACTGTGTCTCTCATAATGAAAGAAAGTGTTGCTTGTTCAGGACAGGTAGGCAGAAGGGATTATTCAAGTCATAATGACAAGTCAATCACCCACACTCTCCAGCACCCCCCCGCTTCCTTATGCTGCCAAGCAGGAAATGGCTGTCAGGGGTTATTATGCAGGTGACAGTTAACAGCCATACTTTTAACATTCCATCAAACCTAGTGCTTTGGTCTGCTTTTAGTCACATAGGTAAGGACTCTTTGTTTATTTCCTAAAAAAGCAACAGTTGTAACTTGGTGATTTGAGATTTGTTTATGCCAGCTAATCAGCGGATTTGGAACAAGAAAAATGTCCTCAGGCCCAAGGAGGACACAAACACAAATGTTATTTTCTCTGAACTGTCAATTAACAGTCTACATAAATAATAATAAACATGACCTTTCAGTTGGTCATCAGTGATGTCTTGCCCTCAAACTCCTATCTTGGAAAGGAGCTGCACCTTCATTCTCTTCCTCTAAATTGTGTTTGTGAGGGAAACTACATCTTGTTTTTACAGGTTGACCAGACATCTTACACAGTTTCTCGGTGAATAAGTAACGTTGGCTTCTGCTTCCAACTTTGTTACATCTGCTGACCTTCTACACTGTTCTGAGTTCTCATGGTACTAATTCAGTTGTCAACTCTACACATTTGATTAGACCTCATCTTTTTAAAGTATAGCTTTCAGGTCTCTGTTGGAACATAGGGACCCTTCTGTCTTCATGTATTTCTTGGGCTTATGCCTTATGTTATTTTAATCAGGTTTATTTCTTTCTAGCATCAAAGACATTTTCTAGAGTTTTTATTTTGAGGTGGCATAAATCCATCTCCACTAAAAGTAGCCTTCCAACTGAGAATATATTATATATACTGGGAATAAGCAACCTTAAATTTTTATTTATATAGTAATAGCTTACATTTCTTGATCACTTAGTATGTCTCAGAAATTCCACTAAGTGCTTTGCACGAACTATCCCATTTAATTCTCAAGACAACCCTGTATGGTAGGTACTATTATTACCTTCAAAGATCAGCAAATCGAGGCTCAGAATGATTAGGAAACTTGCCTAAGACCACAACTATAGTTCTAGAACTTTCTATAGTTCTAGAAAGTGGCAGAACTATAATTTGAACCCAAGTCTGTCTGATACCAGAACTTGGTTTCTTAACCATTATTGGATGCTGTTAATATAATACTATTTCATGTATTCTTATTACTGCTGGCCTAAAGCCAAATGGGGATGTAAGAGAAGCTTGTCTTACAGCACTGTTCCACTTCTCTCTTCTAGGACCATTCCTACTTCACCCCTATGTGTCCCATCCTGTGCCTTTATAGTGTCCTCGTGATCTAAATCTGTCCTTTGGGAATATGAACCTTTGCCTCTACTATCTTCCCATCAAAATATACCAGTCAGGTGTCTTCCTTAAGACGCCTCTTTTAATTAAGTGTTAGTGGAAGGGATCTGATAAATTAATTCATACCTGGGTGCTAATGACTGAGAACAATTTATCACTTCTCTCAGAGATATTTGCATGTTAACAATGGATTCTTACCTTAACCCAGAGTAAATAAGAGGAAACCTGAAAATTTCAGGTCAGGGTCTTCTCAGTGCTACCATATAGGTAGTTTGTATGTCATGGGTACATAGGTTGAGTCTGATGCTCATCCCAGCTTCACACCTCTGTGAATGAGGAAGCTAATATGATATGTACAGTATTTTGGTATTCATTTAAGCGAGAATGCAGAAATTAATAAGTGGAATTGTTACAGGATTTATGTGAAGCTACATTAATAATTGTTACCTGAGTCATCAGTAGAGATGAAACTAGCATTTAGACAGGAAGTGTATAATTAGGAAACTACTGTTGGAATGAGATATTTATGGAGCATTCTTTAAGGGTCCTCAAAGTACTATTTGGGAAAATCATACTGTCTCTTCGTCTAGATGGTTATTACTAAAATTTCTTTGTATAACTGCATATACAAAAATCTATATAACCCTGAGGAGTTACCATTATATTTGAGTTTTCAAGTAACAGGGATGGAGTCATGCTGTAGAGTTATCCATATTCTGTTACCCATGTTCCATTGGGACCTGCAATTGTGAAATAGCTGGCTGAGGTTAGGGTTACAGACTATGTCCATGAAACTGAATGAGACTAACTTAAACAAATGGGAATTGAACCACCAACTTTGACCTCAGTAACTGCATGCTCTAAACAACTGAGATTTGCCAGCATCCGAATAAGATTTAACAAATTCATTCTCTGGAACTGAAACTTTGACTTTTCTTTAAGAGTACCTAATCTACTCACTTAGCCAAATAGATCCAGTACATATTTAATTTTTAATATATCCACTGCATACTGTGGACCATTCACTAAATATAAAAGTTATACTCTCTCCTAAAATATAGAGATAAAACAATACTAAAGTCATAGGATTAATTTTCAAAAATTATGTAGTAGTTGTGAAAACACTCTAAAGCACAATACATGGTAGATCAATATTATTGTCCTAATTGGAAGAGTCTATCTTCTAGAAACCCAGAATCATATGTATATAATAACAATCAGATACACATATGGGAATGAAAATGTTAAGAAGAGGAGTAACAGGATCAGACCTATGTTTTAGAAAGATTACTTTCGCGGAAGTGTGGAGAATGGATTGGCAGGGGATGAGGGGCATGGGAGAGTAGGACCAGGGGAGAAAGAGACACTGGCCACAGGGAGACCAGTTATTAGGATACTATCGCAAATAGCTCAGGCAGGAGATGATGGATTCAAGAGACATTATGGAGAGTAGAATTAATAAGTTTTGGCAGGCTTCCCTGGTGGCGCAGTGGTTGAGAGTCTGCCTGCCGATGCAGGGGGCAGGTTCGTGCCCCAGTCCGGGAGGATCCCACATGCCGTGGAGCAGCTGGGCCCGTGAGCCATGGCCACTGAGCCTGCGCGTCCGGAGCCTGTGCTCCGCAACCGGAGAGGCCGCAACAGTAAGAGGCCCGCGTAATGCAATGGATAGAGAAGATGTGGCACATATATACAATGGAATATTACTCAGCCATAAAAAGAAACGAAATTGAGCTATTTGTAATGAGGTGGATGGACCTAGAGTCTGTCATACAGAGTGAAGTAAGTCAGAAAGAGAGAGACAAATACCGTATGCTAACACATATATACGGAATTTAAGAAAAAAAATGTCATGAAGAACCTAGGGGTAAAACAGGAATAAAGACACAGACCTACTAGAGAATGGACTTGAGGGTATGGGGAGGGGGAAGGGTAAGCTGTGACAAAGCGAGAGAGAGGCATGGACATATATACACTAACAAACGTAAGGTAGATAGCTAGTGGGAAGTAGCCGCATAGCACAGGGAGATCAGCTCGGTGCTTTGTGACCGCCTGGAGGGGTGGGATAGGGAGGGTGGGAGGGAGGGAGACGCAAGAGGGAAGAGATATGGGAACGTATGTATATATATAACTGATTCATTTTGTTGTAAAGCAGAAACTAACACACCACTGTAAAGCAATTATACTCCAATAAAGATGTTAAAAAAAAAAGACATCCCATGCTCATGAATTGGGAGACTTAATATTGTTAGGATGCCAATACTACCCAAAATGATCTACAGATTCAGTGCAATCCCTATCAAAATCTCAATGGTGTTCTTTGCACAAACAGAAAAATCTATCCTCAAATTCATATGGAATCTCAAGGAATCCCAAACAGCAAAAACAATCTTGAAAGAGAACTAAGTTGGAGGACTCATTCTTCCTGATTTCAAAACTTACTACAAAGCTACAGTAATCAAAACAATGTGATATTGGCATAAGGACAGACATACAGACCAATGGGACAGAATACAGAGTCTAGAAACAAACCCTTGCATATATGGTTAAATGATTTTCAACAGCGGTACAAAGAAAAAAGAAAAGTTTTGGCGATCAATCAATGGGTGGGCTGTTGGGGGGAGGTGAGTATGAAGAAAGGGAAAAAATAGTAATTCTTCACAACTAAGAATTCAGAACTACTAAACAGTACATACTATAAACCATCATTTTTCTTCCTTATGTACATAATAGAGAAACTCAGTTAACTCTTCTGTACCTAGTGATTGGGCAATCAAATTCTTTCCATTTGTTTTCTGTTCCTTCTGAGAGCAGTATCAAGGCGTCACAAATCTCTCAAATCTGAGTTCTGTTCCCAGGATGTGGTGTATGGGGCAGGGGTACCTCTCATGGGGACCTGGATAAAAGTCCCAGGGAATGGGTTGGTCCCCATGCGGCACTCATACATCGATGCCAACAGAAGTCTAGTCGAGTGGGGAATCTGATTACTGGCCAAAGAGGACTGCAAAAAGGTTCAAGTTGGAGAAGTACACCAAGTGCCAGGTCCTAGGGTGAGGTAAGGCGGTAAGAGGAAAAATGAGTCACGAGATCAGACATTAGAGCAGACTGAGGAAGAGGTAGGAATGAGTGTGAGATAAGCTGGGGTGAATGGCTCAGGACAGAAGCCATGAATTCTGAAAGAATGAGCAAGGCCTGTTTTCATGTAATATGGGTAGGTTGGTACAGGCAAATACCTGATAGCTGAAGGCACTGAACAGGCCCAGACACCGTATATGGAATCCCTAGTCCAAAGTATCTCTGTGTCAAGAGCTGAAGAAACTTACATTCTTAGAATTATAGCAGAGGTTCCTATTCGTGTTTCATTTTCCTAAGATTTGCAGTAGAAATATATATATTCTCAATATGTAAGAGCACAAGTTCTTTCACCTTCTGGAAATACATGGGACACATTTCTAATTCAGAAGTCTAAATCCAAGGCTATCTATCTTTCTCATTCTATTAGGTTACTATTTTCAAAGACAAATCCTCTAATTTATAAATACAGACTGCTTCATTAACTGTCTTTAACAGGTAGCAGAGGCTTTGTTACTGACAGCTGCCAGGTGGTGACTTGGAACACAGCCTTTGGTTTTCAAATTTGCCGTAACATGATACAGAGCACATAGCACGTACTTTACTTCAAGAGACATGTCTAATTTTGTTAAACTTTTTGCTCTGGCTGCCATAATCTGTGCGTGCTGCTCTAGGCTCTCCAAGTTCACATTAGCCTTGTGGTTGACAAAGAATAAAACAAGGGAGTAGGAAAAGTGCATAAAGAAAATACAGTGAATCTTTCTCCCATTACCCCCAATACAGTTGTAGTTACAAAAGGGATAAAAAGCTTAGGCAAGAAAAAGCCTGTGAAGGAAATCCAAGCTGGGAAGGGCTCAGTCATCACAGCTGTCTCTGATTCTTTCTCATCTGAGTTTTGACCTTTATTCTGCTGTAAGACTTCTCCCCATCCTCTAACTGGGGCAGTCATTGCCACTACCATTCCTGGTTTCCAGCAGTCCTCTAATTGCCTAAGCTCCCCTGGACCAGTTATGGGCAATTTCCTTTGTTCTACCAGAACCAAGTTGGCATTTTTCAGGTGAATTTTTATTAAGATAGAAAGAGGAGACAAAAGCAAGGAGACTCTGATGCCTAGAACTGGACAGGATTCTTTATTCTGTGACAATGATTCTCAAAGTGGGCTCCCAAGATCAGGGAACTCATTATAAATGCAGATTCTCAGGCCCCATCCTCAACTTCTGAATCAGACACTCTGGCAGTAAGGCCCAGCCATCTGTCATTTAATGAGCCCTGTAATTCTAGTACAGGTTCAAGTTTGGGAACCACTGTTCTAAGGAAACTGCAACCTAGTCCTAGGTAGCCTTGACCAGTCTCCTTTTTCTTTCCTTGCGCCAACCATGTTTGGTTCTGTTTGCTGACGGCCTGCTTACTAGTGGCTAACTCTACCTTTGGGCCAGTGGACTTCACGTTCTGGGCTAGCACACTCACCAAGTATTACTACCACTAATGATTCCAGAAGCTTCCAGATGTTTTGCATGTTCCTCATGTGCCTTGCACTGTACTAAGTACATTACACTCAGCGTTTCACCTTATCCTCACAACAGGTCCATAAGGGAAGCATTATTATCTGCATCTTCCAAATGAGGAAATGTAGACTCAGAGAAGGTGACCTGCCCAAGGGATGCCAGGTAAAATGAGGCAGGGCCAGGATTCATACCTAGGTGTCTGTGACTCCAAAGTCCATACATACACCCTTGATTCCATACTGCCTCCGCACAGCTACGTGGCTCCATCACCAGCTTTATCATCGCGTATCAACTCACTGTCTTGGCTAGCTGACTTCTCTCCTCCCGCACTAGCCCTTTCGCATATTATCCCAGGACAGGTTACCTAACCTCACTGAGCTTCAGTTCCCTTGTCTGTAAGATGGAGAAATAATCCTTACCTCACAGGGTGGCTTTGAGGACCAAACAGGTCAATGTGTGTCAGAGTGTTGTCAATTGTAATAGAAAGGAAGGGTATTATTAGCTCCATTCTACAGATGAGGAAACGTAAGGTCACTGTGGTTACCTGATTTAGACAAAAACTGTTGGCTTTCCACCAGATATTTGAGGGTGTCAGGAGGCCTCTGCTCCCAAAATATCTCTGCTTGCCACTAGAAGTAAAGAGAGAGCTGCATTTAATAAGTATTCTCTATGAAGCTGAAAATGTTCTCAAGCTAGGGTAACAAGATGGGCAGAACACAGATTCATTTTGACCAAGAGAGGTGAGAGTGGCCTAGCACCGGGGCACTGCCTGGGGAAGTACTGGCTTAGCCGCTAGCTGTCGAAATGAGCTTTGGGCAGCCAGAGCACACAGGGTCAGGGTGAGGGGAGTGAGGAGAGCACAGAGCCTCTGCTATGAGAAGTAGAATAGCTCAAGGGGTTGGTCAGCTTCGCCATTTTGCTTATGGCCCAATTATCCATGTTACCATTTAGATCCACATTTAGTCCTATCTCTCTTTTAAACAATTTTTTAAAGAAATTTTTAATTTTTATTATTTTTGTTGTTGGCCGCACTGTGTGGCTTGCAGGATCTCAGTTTCCCAACCAGGGGTTGAACCTGGGCGACAACAGTGAAAGCCTGGAATCCTAACCATTAGGCAACCAGGGAACTCCCCAAACAATTTTTAATTGTATAATATACTTCAGAACAATGCTATCTTTTCATTTGTCCCTTTCACCTTCCTCTGTTTCTCAGCTTTCCAATATTTTTTCATTTTTCTTTTCATACTTCCTTCCCACAGATAAGGTTAGTTCTCTGTGAACTACACATTCACTCCTAGACTTTCTTCTCTGTTTCTTTTTCATGGTATGCCCGGCACACACACAGTGTTTCAAAAAGGTAGAGGTCACCAAGCCAAGGGAGAACGTTGGTGTATTCTGTGGAGTCTAGCAGTGTTATACCAACAAGACCGAAGAAGCCCTCAGCAACACTGGATGGGTCTGTGCTTGAGTTTCATGAGGACTGATGTGACAGAGAAGGTACTATGTAAGTTTTCATGGGAGGGTTTTTACAGAGGGATATTCTTTTCAGCTATTTTTTTTTGTTTTTCCTTGCATGCAATGTATTTTCTCTGAAATGTAATATCTTTAAGACATATGGGCATGAAATAACCCAAAATAAACACTGACTAGAGGGTGGATATTAAAGCAAAAACCCTCTACCTGCTCCTGTGTGGCAATTCATTCTTCTGCACGTAATTTTTTGAAAAAGATCCATTTCTACAGGGCAAAGCTTTGCTTAAAATAGGATTATGTGTAGTTTAAGTTATCAATGAAAACATTCAAGTATAGTATAAATTACAATCATCTTGAAATACCCACAGGGAATTCATGTACCATTCCCCTACTTACATCATAATTAAAAGGAAAAGCCACACTTGGCCAAATTTCTGGCCCATCCAGCCCAGAATTTGTACAGGGGGATTCAGACACACGTTGGCAGTAGGAGAGAGGGGGTGGCTGTCCTCATTTATGACAACCTCAAAGGTTAAGGACATTTCACAAGATTCTCTTCATAAGCTATTTTGGTTTTATCTTCTATAAATATAGTCTAAATCCTTCTTGGAATCTCTTTTCAGCTCAACTTGTACTGTTGCTTTAGGTGGTGAGTTCCCTAGGTTTTACTGCCCACTGTGTAAAGTCTCACTTCCTTTTGCTTGTCTTGGATTTGACTCTTTTGAGGTTTAAGGTCTGTGCTGAGCTCTAGCCAGTGAATAGCTTTGATCACTATTTACTCTGTACATATCCTTCATGATGCTTTTATAATGAGGATAATAGTGGGACCTATGTTATAGGGTTAATAGGTATTGAATGATTCAGTAAACGTCAAGTGCTAAGACCTGTGCCAGGCACATAGTGAGTACTAAATAAGCACTGTTAGTGAACTTTGGCCGTTGCCTCTATCTTCATCCTTTTGGGTTAAAGAATCCTAACACTGAGTCTGTCTCAGTACAGCTCCTTCTCACTCCTTCATTCTTGCTGCCCATCTCTATACCACCTTGAGGTACATTTTGCCTTTCTTAAATTAAAACCCCCAGAATTAAATATTCTGCTCCAGATGTGGCTGTAGAAGGTTTAACTTTTTTTTTCAAAAATAGGATAATGTGTTATTCTGTTTCTAGTCTGTTTTCTATTGACGCACAGCATTTTGTTGACCTTTCCAGCCAAAATGGCACAGTCAGCTGAAATTGTTCTAGAAATATCTACAACTCCTGGGTCTCTTTCCAGAGCCACAAGTAACAACAGATCTTATTATTCGTATTGTATAGTTAGGAATTTTTTTCTGTAAATGCTTTACCTTGCTGAAGTAATCTATTGTTTCTTTTTCTTACTCCCCCAATTTTGAGACATCTTCCTGCAATTTATCCTATGTTGGCTTACCACTTCACTACTGAGAAGAGCTTAGCGCCAGCTACAAACACAGAAATACCACTGTGTACACCTTATTTTACACGACTTATAACATTTAAATAAGCCTGGGACCATGGGAATCTTAATGCTGACGCTTCTCCATCCAGAGAAGCACCCACTTTTTCCTATTCTCCATTTCATTCTGTAAGTTAGCTCACCTTCCATGGCAAAATGTTTCCCCAAGTCCCATAGGGACTCATTTAACAGCAACAAAAATGTCAACAGTATGGAAGCCTGTCAAAAGATTTTTAAAAAGTCTGTGTAGATCCTATCCCCTGGTTTCTCCTTGTCCATAACGTTATTTACTCTCTTGAGTGCTAATAGATTAATCAGACATGATTTTCTCTCATAGAAACCCTGCTGCCTTTCTTCTGAAAGGTGATGTTTAACTGTGACTCTAGATTTATTATTTGTCTATAAAACAGTGGCTTGGAGATTTCCAGATTGTGCTTTTTAAGAAATTTTTTAAATATAATCATTAAATGTCAGTGCTGGAAAGAACCTTAGAGATGGACCAATTGTCTTCATTTTACAATGAGGACACTGAGGCCCGAAAAGGCTTCTGCCAAACTCGTTTTTCATTTATTAATCTTTTAACAATTTGAATAAAAATCTTATTCTGGATTGTGTTAAAATGTTTGGGCATATGTTCTCTCTGATGTCTCAAATGGAATGTATTTTTCTTACCATGGAATACACAATAGATATAATTTATAGAAACAAAATGTTTTCCAGAACTCTAATATTTTTTAAAGAAGCTTGTTATATTTAACTTTGTCATTTCCTTTAGCTCACAAGTTTGCTTTTGATTTCCTTATTCCTATTAAGAATTCTACCCCCAAAACATACCTTCTTTCTTGTTATGGTTAAAATCACCTTGGAAAGCTTATATTGTGTTTACTATGTGCCAGGCACTGTTCTAAGCACATCACATAGATCCTCATTTAAAGTTCAAAGGTAGAAAATATGAATCCACAAGGTTTGAAGACACGGAGATGGACACATTGGGGCTGGAGGAGGTATTGACTGGATGAGGGCATCAAGAAGACTTCTGGGGTGTGGGTAGCGTTCTGTTTCTTGATCTGGGTGACAGATACATGAGTGTGTTAATTTTGTGGAATTTCATTGAGCTGTTCAGCACATGATCTGTGCAACTTTCTGTATGTATGGCATACTTCAATAAATGTTTAAAGGAAAAATAGCACATATTTAAGGTCTTAAGTAAACTCGATTAGATAGGTATTTTTATTACCCACATTTGACAGATGAGGAGACTGAGGTACAGAAAACTAAACACCTTGCTGAAGATCACAGAGCTAGTACGTAAACAAGACTGGGATTTGAACCTCAGTAGTCTGGCTCCACAGTCCATGTTCTTACTTAGTACACTGTATAGCACCTTCCCGAATTGATTTTTTTTCAATATTATAATGACTTTGTATTTGACCATAACTGCATCTGATTTTATTATAGTAACTTTTGTATTTTCCCTCATCACACATCACCACCTCGTGCTTCAACACACATGCGTGTACACATGTATACACAGGAAAATGCTTTAATGACATCATTTCCCTGCTCTTGCCATTTCTTTTTGTGCCTCTCTGTGTCCCTCAGAGATGTCCATGGTGACTTTCCCCATGAAACTGAAGTATATAAACCCCACTCTGAAACTCTAAGAACATTCTCAATGTAGGGGGGAAAAAGAGCACCTCCAAAATCCTCACAATGGATTTCTAAGAGCAGAAATCACACTGCAGTCTTCTGTTCTAAACTAAACATTTTAGGGATTCAAACAAATCACAAAAAGAAGAAAAACATTTTACGCACTCTGGATTCCACCTGACTCTACCCCTGATTGCTATGTAACCTCTGGGCAAGTCAAAATGCTTTCATAAATAAGCAGAAGATTTTCAAAGATTCATGAGGGTTGCTGACAGTAGTGGAGGCTCAGGGGAAGAGGCAGAGGTACAGGGGAAAGGAACTACCACTATTTGTAAAGTGTCAATTCTGCATCAGATACCACATTAGAGCGGTGTATGTTCATTATCTCATTTAAGCCTCATCATCACCACTTGAAAGAGGCATTAATAATCCCTGTTTCCTAGATGAGGAAAATGAGGCTCAGACATCAAGTTTGCACAGCCAATAAGGTCTGTCTGGCTCCAAAGCCCAGGTTTTTTCCATTAAATTGCATTACCCTGCAAAAAGTTGATGCCCCTTTATCTATTCTAGAGTAAAAATATCAAAAGAAGAGAGAAGAAAATGGTGTGAGTAAATATATCACATATTTTTCTTTTAAAAAGCTCTTACTCTTTATAAACAACACGAAGCTGCTTTCTGAAGGAAGAGTAAGGTGTTTGGAATAACAGTACTGATCAGTTAATTCCACACATCACACTGAATCACACTTTTTCTTTAGTCTCTCTCCTTGGAGAGCACTGAAGAAAAAATTAGTTCAAAAATGTTATAGGTCTTATTAGTTTTAGAACAAAAAGTCTCACTATAAATACTGTGCCCAAATAATAGTAACAATTAGAGTAAATTGAAATAAATTCAAACTTATAAATCTATGATCCTGCCCGTGAGGTATTCATGAGTCATGATATTTTTCAATATTCCTCATATAGATAATAAAGCACTCTACCCTGCATTCCTTATAACCAGTAAAAGCATAGTGGTTAAGAGCATGAATTCTGATGTCACACTCCCTGGGTTCAAATTCTGGCTCCACTCCTTAGTAACTATATGACCTTGGCTGGTAGGGTTGTCAAATTTAGCAAATAAAAAAGCAGGACAGCCAGCTGAATTCGAATTTCAGAAAATAATACTTTTTAAGTACATGTCTCATGTAGAATTATTCGTCGCTTATTAAAATTAAAATTTAACTGGGCATCCTGTACTTTATCTGCCAGCCCTACCTTGGATGAGTTACTTAATCTCTCTGTGCCTCAGTTTCATCAACTGTAAAATGGGAACGACATTATGATAGTAGCACCTAGCTCATGGAGTCATGCTGAGGATTACGTGGGTGTATATATAATTTGCAACCATGCCTGACACTATATAAATAATAGTAAGCACTATATAAATAATAGCTTTAATTCCTCAATTTACATTAATATGACTTTGGCTTGAGCTTCTTGCTTTAAAAAGGACAATGAAAGAACTACTTTATACCTAATTTACTATGTGCAGAGCCAAAGTAGAAGAGTGATATTGAAGTGTATTGTTATGCATTCTCACATTGATTACCCTACTTTTTTTTTTTTTTTCTAGTAGGAAACATATTCAACAACCCAGCATTTTACAACCCGGACACAGTTTCTTTTGTCATTGTTCATACAAGTGATCTTTCCATACAGCAATAACCTTTTTATGCTTTGAGAGTCTGGCAAAAAAAGAAGAAAATAATCTCTTTATAGTATATGTTTCATGAACTAAATCCATCCTTCACAACATAGTAAGCACTCATTTCTCTATATTTGCATAGCAGGAATCTGTATATTGTCAGATGCAAAAGTTACTTTAAAATTTAAGAGCTGGTATATTTCAGTTTCTTGTAACACCTGAGAAAAACCCAAACACATAATAAAATGCATTGTACAAAACATTTAAAATATACTCTGTTTGTATCTGCTTTCATGATCTCAGATTGTAAATGTCTACCACTGTTTTCACAATTTATATGAAAAGCATGATTTATCTATGTGAATTTCAAGTTGGCATTTAGCCACTTGAATGCCTACCTTCACATATGGTAAACTATAGGGATGTGTGAAGTTTCATAAAAGGTCAATAGCACAGAAAGAATGGAAGAACCAGAATGGCATGAATGATTCTGAAAAATTGAAGCAGTATTAACTAAGGTTGCTGTGCACTTTCACAGCAGGCAAACATCATGACTTTGCCAGTAATCTGTGCTTTAGATTGCAATAAATTGTTCCTGTTTTTCTTTCTATTGTAGAAGACACTGACTTGGCCTCATGAAACCAGGCATGCATGTCATCTCCCACCTCATTTTCTTTTGAGTGTAGGAGGGGAAATATAATACAAACCGTTCTGGCGCACAATAATCTATTTTACAGTTGCATGCAAGAAAACCATCCCAGAAAACCTGGCAACATAGCATTCAGATCTCTTCACATCATTTCTGTCCTTTGCTCCATTCCTTTCTTTACTGTCATTATCATGCATTCAAAAGGCAATCTACGCATGCAGGGACACAGCAGAAATATTTAGTAATACCATCTTATAGACATGAGATTAACAATCATTACTCTGAAGAAAATAGTATACTTTTTGAGATAGATATAATGTCAGTAGGCACAGGCAGCATTTAACCAGACCAGAACATAGAAAAATTATTCAAGAAGTGATTTTCTAAATAGGAGGTGAATGGGTCCAACTTGATTTCTATTTTTTATGCCCTCTATTGACACCTCGCCATGAGGTTACAAAGCATTTCTCTTTGCAATTCTCAGATGTGTATTTGCAATCTGACCTCTTGTTACTTTCAACTGCCTTCTAGACATCTCCACTTAAATGTCATACAGGCACCTCAAACTCAGTGTATCCAAACTAAACTCCTTATCTTTCCCCCAAACCTGGTCCTCCTTCTGTATGCCCTGGCTCAGTTCCAGGCATAAACGCTTACCCAGTTCTCTAAGCTAGATGTCTCTGGCATTTTAAACCTCTCCCTCTGGTCCTGTCCATATCCAATCAACTGAATGCTGTTTATTTCACCTCCAAATTATTTCTGGAATCTATCCCTTCCTCTTCATTCTCACAGCCATTAATTAATTAATTAATTTTAAAAATTTAATTGTATCAATGTTTAATTAAGTTATTGATTTGTACATCATAATAATATAATACAGAATATGATAAAACTGTTGTTGATCACATGTGCTTCTCTTTTTCTCCCCATAATTCTTATTTTTATTTTTGAATTTCAGAGTTGTTTAAATTACAAAAGATGACTCTTTTATTAACAACTTTGTCCTTAGCCAGAATTCCTTTCATACAATTTTTTTAACATCTTTATTGGAGTATAATTGCTTTACGATGGTGTGTTAGTTTCTGCTGTATAACAAAGTGAATCAGCTATACGTACACATATATCCCCATATCCCCTCCCTCTTGCGTCTCCCTCCCACCCACACTCCCTATCCCACCCCTCTAGGTGGACACAAAGCACCGAGCTGATCTCCCTGTGCTATGCAGCTGCTTCCCACTAGCTATCTATTTTACGTTTGGTAGTGTATATATGTCCATGCTACTCTCTCACTTCGTCCCAGCTTACCCATCCCCCTCCCCGTGTCCTCAAGTCCATTTGCTACGTATGCATGTTTATTCCTGTCCTGCCCCAGGCTCATCAGAACCTTTTTTTGTTTGTTTTCAGACTCCATATACATGTGTCAACATATGGTATTTGTTTTTCTCTTTCTGACTTACTTCACTCTGCGTGACAGACTCTAGGTCCATCCACTTCACTACAAGTAACTCAATTTCGTTTCTTTTTATGGCTGAGTAATATTCCATTGTATATATGTGCCACATCTTCTTTATCCATTCATCTGTTGATGGACACTTAGGCTGCTTCCATGTCCTGGCTATTGTAAATTGTGCTGCAATGAACATTCTGGTACATGGCTTTTTTTTTTTTTTTTTTTTTTTTGCGGTACGCGGGCCTCTCACTGTTGTGGCCTCTCCCGTTGCGGAGCACAGGCTCCAGACGCGCAGGCTCAGCAGCCATGGCTCACGGGCCCAGCCGCTCCGCGGCATCTGGGATCCTCCCGGACCAGGGCACGAATCCGTGTCCCCTGCATCGGCAGGCGGACTCCCAACCACCGCGCCACCAGGGAAGCCCCATGGCTCTTTTTGAATTATGGTTTTCTCAGGGTATATGCCCAGTAGTGGGATTGCTGGGTCATATGATAGTTCTATTTTTAGTTTTTTAAGGAACCTGCATACTTTTCTCCATAGTGGCTGTATCAATTTACACTCCCACCAACAGTGCAAGAGGATTCCCTTTTCTCCACACCCGCTCCAGCATTTACTGTTTGTAGATTTTTTGATGATGGCCATTCTGACTGGTGTGAGGTGATACCTAATTGTAGTTTTGATTTGAATTTCTCTAATGATTAGTGATGGTGAGCATCCTTTCACGTGTTTGTTGGCAATCTGTATATCTTCTTTGGAGAAATGTCTATTTAGATCTTCTGCCCATGTTTGGATTGGGTTGTTTGTTTCTTTGATATTGAGCTTTAAGAGCTGCTTGTATATTTTGGAGATTAATCCTTTGTCAGTTGCTTCGTTTGCAACTATTTTCTCCCATTCTGAGGATTGTCTTTTGATCTTGTTTATGGTTTCCTTTGCTGTGCAAAAGCTTTTAAGTTTCATTAGGTCCCATTTGCTTATTTTTATTTTTATTTCCATTTCTCTAGGAGGTGGGTCAAAAAGGATTTTTCTGTGATTTATGTCATAGAGTGTTCTGCCTATGTTTTCCTCTAAGACTTTGATAGTGTCTGGCCTTACATTTAGGTCTTTAATCCATTTTGAGTGTATTTTTGTGTATGGTGTTAGGAAGTGTTCCAATTTCATTCTTTTACATGTAGCTGTCCAGTTTTCCCAGCACCACTTATTGAAGAGGCTGTCTTTTCTCCATTGTATACCCTTGCCTCCTTTGTCATAGATTAGTTGACCATAAGTGCATGGGTTTATCTCTGGCCTTTCTATCCTGTTCCATTGATCTATCTTTCTGTTTTTGTGCCAGTACCACACTGTCTTGATTACTGTAGCTTTGTAGTATAGTCTGAAGTCTGGGAGCCTGATTCCTCCAGCTCCGTTTTTCTTTCTCAAGTTTGCTTTGGCTATTCGTGGTCTTTTGTGTTTCCATACAAATTGTGAAATTTTTTGTTCTAGTTCTGTGAAAAATGTCATTTGTAATTTGACTGGGATTGCATTGAATCTGTAGATTGCTTTGGGTAGTATAGTCATTTTCACAATGTTGATTCTTCCAATCCAAGAACATGGTATATCTCTCCATCTGTTTGTATCATCTTTAATTTCTTTCAGTGTCTTATAGTTTTCTCCATACAGGTCTTTTGTCTCCTTAGGTAGGTTTATTCCTAGGTATTTTATTCTACAGCCGTTAATTTAGTTCAATTCTTCTCTTGTACTTTTACAATGGCCTCCTAATAGCATCTTAATAGGTCCCTCTGCTTCCAGTCTCTCCCATATCCAATCTGTCTTTTATGTACTAAATAGAGAGTTTTTAAAAAAAATACAAATCTGGAGCAAATTCCTCTCTTCCTTAAAACCACTCAGTACTCCTGGGAGCCTATGGGATCAAGTCCAAAGTCTTTAGCATGGCAGACAAGCCTCACAGTCTGTCCCCCATTCCTCCTTCCAACTTCATTGCTGGGAATGCCTCATGTAACAGGCCTCTGCCTGTTAGACCAAACTACCAGCTCGTCCTCAAAGAAAGCTTGTCATTCCTCTAAGTTAGTGGTTCATAACCAAGAGGACGCATCATAATCACCTGGGGAGTGTTTTTTTTTTTTAAAATAAAATACAAATGCCCTTTCTTCATCTGAAACCTTCAAAATCAGAATCTGTCCAAATGGAGCACAGGATCTGTATTTTAACCAGGTCATTAGGTGATGGGAATACACATGCCTCGCTTAGGCATTTGCTCATGCTGTTCCTTCTATGTGGAATCCCCTTTCTTCTCCACTCCCTTTTCCCGATTCTCTACCCATTTTTCAAGGCGTAGCTCAAATATCACCTTCTTTGTGAAGCCTTCCAGGATCTACGCAGGTAAAATGAACTGCTCTCTGGTGCCAGTTGCTGTAACAGTTTTAAAAATTGTATTGCTACTATCATTATACATCACTTTGAGTGCTCCTTGTTTTTTATTTATTTTTTTAAATTTTATACAATTTTTAAAGGTTACTGAATGATTCTTGTTTTTGTATTGTATTTTTTGCAAGAAAGCAAACTCCTTGCATTTCTTTGTATTCCCAGCACTTAAGCACAGTTCCTGGTACTGTGCTCGAGAAATATGTGAGAAAGCAAAGAAGGGAAGAGAAACTAAAGGAAAAAGGGAAAGGTGGTGTGGCCTAGCCTGGCTCTGGGGCCCAAGTAAAAGTATAAGAAAACGTTCTGCCTTCGATTTCTCAGCAAAAATCCCCTGTTGCAGTCTATAGTTGGACCCTTCTAGTGGGCCTCACGGTGGAACATACTGAATTTTAACTAATCTTAAAATATCTATTTGGCACAGAAAAAAAAATGAGTAGAGAGGGAGCTCTGCTTGTCTACAATGTTGAGTTTCTGCCCCAGAAACTTCTGGTAGTCCCTGATAACAGTCCTGCAAGGGCTGCCTGCTATTCTCCAGTTCTGTTCATGTTCTCTTGAGTACAGATGTAACAAAACTATGGGAGCTTTTACCACAGGGTGACAGAACCTCAGCAAGCAAGTTGAAGGGTAATTTTACACAACTGCCTTTCTTAGAGGTCCTGGCAACAACTTCCTTTTCCTCAGTGTGAGCTGATGGCATAGTCACTTCCTATTCGGTCTCAACTGCCAGTTTGTTTTTCCTGTTTTTAACTGCCACCTTAGACTAGAACTGTTTCTTGAGAAACGTACAAATGAAAGAACAAGTGGTCAATTCAATACATGTAAAAAAGTTAATTCTGAGGGGAAAAGTATCACCCAAATTGGTTGTCTAGCATCATTTCATGGTAACACATGAATGGTTCTCCTGTGACTAAAAACTGCACTCTGGAGAATACAAAGAAGTTACCTGACTTCATTACAAGGAGCCTAGTCTCCCAAAGAATCTCTCCTAAGAAACTCCCCAGTCTCCTCATGTACCCCTATGGCAACACAAACCTCAATTACAGGACGAATGGTACAGCAAGCAGTGGTCTGTCATCATTGAGGAGACTGTGAGTGAGTGCCGGCAGGCTTCTGAGGGCCTTCACCTTGGGTCTAAGCCATCTAAAGATCAACAGTGCAATTGTGTGAGAGTTAAGGCAGGCAGCAAAACTAGAACCAGGAAGTTATTTCTTATCGTGCTATCTTTCGACTCCTACCTCTTCATGTGAATGAAATTGTTCGGGCCACATCTGCCTCTCAGTACTGTAACCAATTGGTGAAGGCAAGAAGTAATGAGCTCAATTCTTTTCATACTTAAATGCAAATATTGCAAAGTGAGTAAGCGTACATGTAAAGAAATGTTCTAAGCAGGAAACCGCTTAAGCAGCATCTGCTTCCACCCACCTCCTCCGTTGCTCTACTCCCCTCAGTAGTGTCAGGAAGTAAAGCTAGCAAGAAAATTCAGCTGTGCTGAGTCTTAAATGCTAGGTTTTTTGTTATAAATAATACTATGGCAGAGTACTGTGCGAGCCCCCAAAGGTGCAAGGTTATTTAGCAGAATTAAGCAATTACACAGGTTTAATGCTCCTTGACCAAGAATTGATTCAATATGTTTTTCTTTGGGATGCTTTGCTGGAACAACAGTGAGGTTACAACATCTGCAAGAACTATTATTTCGTGCTTTCCAATTTGATACCCACAGAGAGTAAAGTAAAGAGGAGAGTTACGGTATCACGTATGCTTTTGTAAAAAAAAGAAAAAGAAAAGAAAAGAACCTTTGAATGTTATATTTCCAAATATCAATAGAGTCTAGTAGCTTAAATCAAAATATTCCTATCACTGGATGGTGAGGTTCTAGAATTACCCAGATAATTTCCTTTAGTTTCAAATATTCAGATAATTGAAAGAAATTCAGATAATTATATCAACTTCTCTTACACTTCAGACATATATGCACTTTATACATTTTAATGTAGTGATGAGTCTCAAAATGTGACAGTCTAAAATGTGAAACCCTACCTTTAAATTTTATAAAGTGGAGTAAGAGGTCAAATTTATCTCGATGAGGTAACACATTTGAAGGCTCCTAGGTAATGCCCGGTACATTAGAACATGCTCCATGATTACATTTTTTAACACAAATCATTAAATTTTGCTTAAGGTTATTTTCTGTTCAATAGTATTTTTCATTAAGCAGTATTCACTCTTTGGGGGAAGATAATCTATGGTCTACACAAAGGTGGCATAAAAATACTGCTTTGTTTCCGGTACCCCCTTGATGTGGCCCAATATCTTGTGGGATTGTTTGTTTCTTTGTTTTAGCCCCAGCCACCACATTGAACTAAAATCTTCAGGGAACAAGGATTCTTAAGTCTGTTACCTTGTTATGGGACTTCCCTGGCGGTCCAGTGGTTAAGACTTCGCCTTCCAATGAAGGGGGTGCAGGTTCGATCCCTGGTTGGGGAGCTAAGATCCCACATGCCTCGCGGCCAAAAAACCAAAACATAAAACAGAAGCAATATTGTAACAAATTCAGTAAAGACTTTAAAAATGGTCCACATCCATTGGTTCTGTTTTATGTTTTGGTTTTTTGGCCGCGAGATATGTGGGAGATCAGCTTGGTGCTTTGTGTCCACCTAGAGGGGTGGGATAGGGAGGGTGGGAGGGAGATGCAAGAGGGAGGGGATATATGTATATGTATAGCTGATTCACTTTGTTATAAAGCAGAAACTAACACACCACTGTAAAGCAATTATACTCCAATAAAGACGTTTAAAAAAAATGGTCCACATCAAAAAAAACTTAAAAAAAAAAAAGTCTGTCACTTGGTTAGTAAACCCTAATGCAGAGTATAGAGCATGGTGTTTCAAACCTTGGCACCATGGACATTTTGGGCAGGCTAATCCTTTGTTGTGAGGGCAGCCCTGTGCATTGGAGTATGGTTAGCAGCATCTCTGGCCCCTACCCACTACCACTAGCACCCTTCCCCCCAATTCATGACAACCAACAACGTCTCCAGGAAGCAAATTTGCTCCTGTTTGAGAACCATGGCCCTAATGCATTACCTCACTATTGCCTAAATTAAAGTTTGGCCATTTCCGTCTACCTACACTTTAGCTATGAACCCAGTCCATTCAGTAAATATTTATAAATGTGGGAAAAGTTAAATATTTAATATTGAGGGTATGACAAATGTCAGGAAACCGAAGCCACAGATTGTAAATTTAAATGAGTAACTCTTATTGGGTTCAAGGGTACAGTCTAACTTGGAATTCACTGACTTTGCTTAATCTGCATATAATTTTGCTTTATTTATGTGGTTATTAAGTATTCATACCCACTCAGGTCATATCAATCAAGCAGGTACCAAATCCGATCTGATACACTATGTCACACTCTATGCGGCTACTCAGAACATAAGATGTGGTGTCTCCCCTCAAGCTGTGGGAACACATTGTAATATGTTATTAGATTCTAGGCTGACATTTTGGAGTAAAAATATTCAAGTGCCGTTTTGGGGGGGAATAACAAAAGCATATTTGAATTTCTTGTCATTTTGTTTAAATTAAGAAACAGACACGTGAAAAAGCATAAGCAAACTACAAGGAACTCCATATAAAAGCTCAAGTGATCTCTATCAATAATAACAACAACAGTTTATTTAATAGCAGGAAACCTAAAGAAAGATCAGAAAGTTCACTAAGATCTCAAAAGCAGTGTTTTTAAGGAAATTTCTCAATAGTTCAGGTCTCAAAATTTACCATTCAGTCTTCCACAGGCTTACATAACTCTGGCCCAGAATCATGTCAAGAAAAGTCACTTCTTAGATATGCTTACCTTATTTATTAAAATTACACAACTTGCTCTTAGGTAGTTGTGAAATTAAAGTAATGGAAAATAATTTAGGAGACAAAAAAAAGAAAGATGTAACATATAGTAAAGTGAACAATTTAAAGATTCAGCAAGAGCAGTGCCTAGGAGTTAAACCAGGCCATCAATAAAACACTATACCAACTAGCACTATGCCAACCTCAGTGAAGAGTTCAAAGGAAATCCATCCATCCATTCATTCAACAAATATCTATTGAGGGCTTCCTATGTGCCATACACTGTTCTAGGCTCTGAGGATACAGCAATGAACAAAACCGACAAAAATCTTGCCCTCAGAAAGCTGACATTCTATCTGAATAATTCTTACGTAAGAGAAGCAAATGAAATGCATGAAATAAGAAGAAAGAACTGGGCTTCCCTGGTGGCGCAGTGGTTGAGAGTCCGCCTGCCAATGCGGGGGACACGGGTTCATGCCCCGATCCGGGAAGATCCCACATGCCGCGGAGCGGCTAGGCCCGTGAGCCATGGCCGCTGAGCCTGTGCATCCGGAGCCTGTGCTCCGCAACGGGAGAGGCCACAACAGTGAGAGGCCCACATACCGCAAAAAAAAAAAAAAAAAAAAAAAAAAAAGAAAGAACTACAATGTGAGTGCTGCTTCCACCAACATGCAATAGGAGGAGCTTGAAGGAGGGCTTCGATCAATGAGGAAGAGTCAGTGGGGGTGGGACTTGAGATGAGCCTTAAATGATGGAGCTTGATTCAGACCCTTGCTACTCAAAGTGTGGTCTAAGAATCAGCACTATATGCACCACCTGGGAAATTGAGAGCAATGCAGAATCTTGGGCCACTCCAAACTTGCTAAGTCAAAATCTGCAGTTTAAAAATATCCCAGGGAATTTCTATGGACATTAAAGTTTAGATGGCACTGCAGGTTTCTGGTCAAGCTGGCATTAAGTGTGAACTGGGCTGGTGGGAAATAGAGACTGGATTGTGGCCTATCATCAGTTTAGAAGTGGTGAGGGCCTGGACTTGAGGATGATATCCTTTGCCATCTGAATGGATAAAGAAAATGTGGTGTATATACATGAAATGGAATGTTATTTGGCAATAAAAAAGGAAATCCTACCATTTGTGACAACATGGTTGGACCTTGAGGGCATTATGCTAAGTGAAATAAGGCGGACAGAGAAAGACAAATACTGTATGATCTCACTTATATGAGGAATCTAAATAAATACCAAACTTATAGAAACAGAGAGTAGATTGGTGGTTGCCAGGGGAGGGTGATGGGGGAAGTAGGTGAAGGTGGTCAAAGGGTTCAAACTTCCAGTTAGAAGATTACTAAGCTCTGGGGATGTAATGTATGGCATGGTGACTTATAGTTAACAATACTATTTTGTATACTACTTGACAGTTGCTAAGACAACAGATCTTAAAAGTTAGAAGGACCTGGGTTTGAATTCCCAGCCCTACCACTTCTTAATTATGTGATATTTGGCTCAAATTATTTAACCTCACTGAGCCTTTTTCTGCATTTCTGCAAAATGGAAGAAAAGCAATGTGACCTCAGGGGACCCTTGTAAAGATTTAATAAGGTAACATATACATAGCACTTAGTGGTCCCTGGCACAAAGAAAATGGCACCCATTAACAATAACTATAGTGATAACAATAATTTGCTATCTTTGGAGACAGATTCTAAAGGAACAAGAGAAACATTTATTGTCTGCCGGAGTCCCAACACTGTGTTGGGTACAGACCTACAACAACCTGCAAGTTAGGGAACTCCATCCTCATTTTAAACTGGCACTTGTATTACATATTACAACCCCTTGTGGGTTCTCAAAGGTTCCTTCATAATGAGATGACCATAATTGCTATTATTATTATAGCGGTTGTTATTGTTAGGTTATTCTTAAAAGAGCCTGTCTCCCTGCTGGAGTGAAACTTCAAATGGGGTGGAGGCAGAGAGTTGCTAAAACCACTGCTGTGTATGCTGAGTTCAATAATACGCCCATCTAATGACCCAATCTCATTTCCCATGCCTCTATTTCCTCATTAATTTTTCTGCCGATGTACCATCTGTTTTCCAACTTCCCTCTCTCTTACATGTGCAGAACTTGTGATGAAGAGAAGCCCCAGTCTGGTCGCCCTCACCAAACCCCCCAACTGACAGCCCAAGAGATAGGTAGGGGTAGCCTCAGTTCTAAGTCACCTGAAGCCTGTCTGGGGGCGGGGAATCCGGAAAGAGGAGAGTGGTCACGGACCCGCCCAGTGGCCCGGCCCGAAGCTGGGGAAAGAGCAGGGGTCCACCGACTCGGCGGCTCTCTGCGTCCCCGCCCTCGACCAGATCGGGGAGTCAAGAAGGACTTCCAACACCCGCCAAGTTTCAACTCAAGACTTCTGCGAGGCCGCGTGTGCCCGAGCCCTTGCACGCCTGCCTGCAACGTGGCCGCGTCCGGGACGCCCTCGGACCCCGAGGGTCACCCGAACTCTTCCCTTCTCTCTCCAGGCCGAGCCGTGTTCCAGGCCCCCCTGGCCGCGGGTTCTCCTCTCCGTGGGCCGGGAAAGCCTCCCTCCTCTCGGGCTCCAACCACCCCAGCCGAGCCCCTTCCCTGCGCGGAGCCTTAGCTCTCCTGACACCGCCCGGCTGCAGGGCGGAGGCAGGGCCAGCGGCGGAACCGCCCCCAACCGCCTCCCCGGCCCGGCGAGCAGGCGGGTGGCTGGGGCGCCTCCACCTCCTCTTCCTAAAGCGGCGAGGAGCAGACGAGCGGCATCACTCGAGCCCAGGTCCCGGCCACCGCCACACACGGTGCCCAGCGTTCAGTAGGGGGAGCAGCGGCTGAGGCGGCTGCCACAGCGGCGGGCCGGCGCCAGAAAGGTAGACTGAGTCTCGGGGAGCAGCGCCGCGGACCGCCCACCTCCCGTCCCCGGGCCGCGCGCGCCACCCGCCCCGTAACCCCACTCGTATGTGTCCTTCCAGGCCCCGGTCGAAAAGCCTGGGAGGGCCGCCGACCTACCCCCGGAGGAGGAGCCAGTCGGAGCCCAAGGCGCCACCGCCGCCGAAGCCGCGCGGAGCTGCTTTCGCCTTCATGGCCCACTCACCGGTGGCGGTCCAAGTGCCCGGGATGCAGGTGAGGACGCCCGGGCCTCCCCCGCCGTCCACGTGACTGCCCGGGAGCCGGGGGCGCGCTCCGCGCTGGGCACGGGCGACGAGAGGCGGCCCAGGGCTTCCCCGAAGCCGGGCCGGGCGCTCCGGCCAGGTGACCCGGGAAGAGCGTTCTCAGTGTTTCCCGGCGTGTAAGCTAGGTGGTGCACTGCGCCGGCCGGGCGCGGAGGGACTGGGGGCGCGGCGAGGTGGGGATGCTGGGGGGCGAGGGGGGGGGTGCACAAAATAGCCCGGAGCGAGACACCTGCGCCGGCTGAGCGTGGTGCGGTTGGGGGTTGGAGGTGGGAGCACTTAACTTGGGAGAGATGGAGGTGTCTCGGAAATCGTGGGGTAAAACGCAAGTGGTGCTCCCCCCTCTCACACACACACACACACACACACACACACACACACACACACACACACACACACACACACACACACGACACAAGTTGGGGCGGAGCAAGGCAACGGGGTGTCGGTGGTGGCGGCTTTGAATTGGGCTCTTCCTGTATGCGTAGAGCAAAGAGCGAGGTGACTTCTTTTCCCCTTTTGGTGCTGCTGCTTCAGGGCTAAGTTGTATCTCGCTCCCCCAACCTGGTCCAGCCCATAGGGTGGCGTGAGAAATGCAGGGTCCTAAGTTAGAGTAGCGGAGGTGATGACTCCCCCGCCCCGCCCCCTGCCTTTCCCACAGGAGGTCTGTTGCAATGCGGTTAAAGGAAGCTTTTTGTCCTGAACAAGGGACTACTTGCCTGGGACCCAACTTTTTACTCGACATCTTCCCAGCTCTCTCCCATTATATTTTCATTTTATTGAAGAAGAAATAAGCTATGGCCACACACTTTTTATGCTGTTATGTTTTTAAATCGGTGCATTTCAAGCTATCTACTAAATGTTATCCAAGTTTACTGACTTTTAAGCGTTCACATTTTATTTTTTTTCCTTTGCTAGACAGCCTAAACAACCTATTTATGAATAGGTCAGAGACTAGAAACACTTAAGCCTCATTACCTTCTAAAAATGTGAAAGCAAACTTTTTCTACGTTCAGAAAAAATGTTTAGAGTAGTAAACAGCTTATGTTTCTAGTAGAAATCAAAGTGCTATGGATTGGGGCCTCAGTTTACTAATTAATTAATGGAATTCATTTTTTTAAAAAAGCAGTTGGTTACATTTGATGCATGGTCACACAAAAAAGGGGACTTTTAAAATACTTTCCCCCAAAAGGACCGTTTGTGTCGGACATATATCTGACCTAGGACGCCTGTGTCTCCTAAGCACCAGGCCTTTTAGCTAAATATAGGGCAAGTCTGGGTTGAGTCCCAGGAAGTCGCTGTGTAGTTAATAAAAAAGAAAGGAAGAAAAAGGGAAATGAGAAATATTAGGGCCTTTTTATAGGTTGATCCATTCAAGCTTTACAAAATGCCTCAAACTTCCTTCTTCTCACGCCACCCCCCTCCTTCCCTCCCTCTTTCCCCCAGCCACTGCCCCTCACCCCATTCATTCAGTTCTGCCTTTGATTATATCAAGAGAATTAGTAATTTGCATTACTAACTACAGTTTTGCTCTGTCTGATGTGGAAGAAAGTGCGAAATTTTTCCCACCGTGCTCTCCTTTCCATTCTGTGAAGAGTAGAACGTTACGGATGTGTAGTTTGTCTCTGAGGGTCTCGGTACTTCTCTCTCCATTGTGTGCACGCGCTGCCTGCGTGCGTGCGTCAGCAGATTGAGTGCCTCCCGTTCATCAAGTTTGTGATTCTGGGGAACTCTGTGTGCTGAGGAGAAAATGGTTTCTGGTCTTTATTTCATTTGTCTTGACTTTATTTGATTTATATGGTTTCTGGTCCTTATTTGATTTGTCTTTATTTGATTTATATGGTGTAGGAACTGCTTGCTGTTCAGTATTTATTATGGCTCCCTGCTTTGTTTCATTATCTGAGTTCCCTATCTCTTGAATTTTAAAATCTTAATTAAGGTGGTTTAGAATGTGAATCACATATTTTGAAAGATAAATTCTGCTTTTCACTTTATGTCTGCCCAAAGTTGTGATTACTTTGTCTACCCTGATTTGGGGAGGGCAATCATCTCAATATTAGAAAAGAGGAGAGGAATATTTATTTGTCATTTTCTCTGTCTGAATGAAATGGTAAATTCTTAACTTCTTATTTCCATTTTCTTTGTATATGTGGTTCTTATGCATTTGGTGCAACACAAAAGTTTTCCACTTTTAAAATTGTGGAGTATCCTAAAAATAAATTTGATGGCATGCAGTGCGACTCTTGAGCCTAGACTACTTTGACTATTCTTTTGTTTAAAAATATTGCAGATGAGATGCAGAAATATATCACGAGCTTGTAGAATTCTCCTCGAGTTTTGTGAAAGAGGGGCAACTTTTAGACCTATAGAGTAGTAAGAAAACGTGAGTTAGCCATGTGTTCTTGAAATTCATGTATAGTATTTCCACAAATCTGGGTGAAGTGGTCGACCGGCCTATAACTTTTTAACAGTTTATTTTAGGGAATTATGAAGATTGATGGAAAAAATGATTTTTCCAGAAATAAAAACAAATTTACTTTATCCACAGTGTTTTTCTCCCCCCTGAGGAGAGACGTGAAGTCGAGCTACCTGTTCTATCACTTAAGACTTCCAGCATTCCTGACTTTCAAACAAAGAAATTTCTGTTGCCACTAGTTTAAAATAGAAAAGAAACTTGGAGTGACGAAAGAAAACCCAGGATTTGGTCCAGTTCAAACCCTTCCTTGTGAATTAGTTATTCAGACTCATATTGTTAATATTTCTTAATATTGTGGTAATGAACTTTTTGCCATATTACACCAAATGTGGAGGGTATGAATTTTTTGGGTACTTAATTTGTGCTTACTTCTCTAGTATATAACTAATTTTCCATACCAGGAGCTAAACTCTTGAAAAATATTTAAAGCACAACTTAAAAAAATAAGCCAATAAACCTGTTTCTTTCCACTCAAATATTTACTCTTTAATGATTTAAAACATGTTTTTTCTTTGAAGTTCTCAGTTGTAAATCATACTTAAGTTTAAGATATTTCCCCTTAGAACCTGCATTAGTATTTATGAAGACAAGTGTTCTAAATTGGGTGTTAAATCTTTCATAAAATGTGGGTGGGAGAATAAGGTTAAATGTTGAATTAGAGTACTAAGTATTATTATGTTATGCTTTGTGTTATGCCTTTTGTGAAAGAATTTTTTAAACTTCCTGCTAAAGAATTTAAACATTAGTCTTCATGTATCTTTAAATATGATCAGGGTGGTACAGTTTGTAAATGGTTGTTATTTGAGATGTGATATGGAAATGAAGTTTAAGGATTAATGAACACTTTATTGGAGACTTTTATCTAAGAGTTGGAAAACATTGCCTTGCATTGGTGAACCTAGTTACTGGGTTCTGGGAAGGATACAGAAGTATACTACATGATGTCTGCCCTTAAAGATCTTAAAATGTTGTTGGGGAGATAAATCTAGCACATGAAATATCAAATAATGCAAAATCTGTGATACTTACTCTATAATAGAAGTTGCTGACTGGAAGAGTTGAAGGCTTGCCCCCAAAGGATTTTTAGGATCCATATTGGGGAGGGCATTTCCAAGCAGGGAAATACCCTGAGCAAGTGTGTGCACGCACACGATCTTTGAGCGTCGGATAAAATCACTTGACCTATGATGAAGAATTACACTAGAGAAATAATAGGGGGTAAGATTGGAAAACTTGACTGCGTCCAGATTATGGTGGTTCTTGAATGCTAGGGAAGGGTTTTGGCCTTCAGACTAGCCACTAAACATTTCTAAGTAAGGGAGGCTCAACAAACAAAGTTGTATATAGGAAGAGAAATCTTAAGATTGGTTGAATGGATGAGCTGGAGGATTGAGAGACTTGAGGCAGTTTGATCTACTGAGACTATTTCAACAAGGTATTCATATCTGTACAGATGTAATGGACCTTGCATTGACTGATTGCCTTCCCTATGCTTAGTACTATGAGGTAGAAAATATAATTACCAGACTTGTAATTAGCTAGTTACAGGAGGAAGAATCGAAGCCTTTGTGATGTTGAATATGGGCAACCGGGACAATTATGGTACATCCAAAAGAAATCGGAAAGTCAGGGAGAAGAGCCAGATCCAGTAGAACATTAATGATTTCTGTTCTAGGCTTGTGAAGTTCGAGGTAACAGTGGGATGACAAAATAAAAATGTAGAGCTGTATGTCTGTTATCTTGATTGTGGTGATGGTTTCAAAGGTGTATACATATGTCCAAACCCATCAAATCGTATACATTAAATATGTACAATTTTTTTTGTATCTCAACATGCCTCAGGAAAGCTGTTTTTAAAAATGTCCAGCGAATACTTGAAGATATAGATCTGGAGCTCTGGTCATTCATCAGACATTTACTGAGCATTTACTATATGCCAGTTTCTTTACTTGAAACTGAAGGGTGGGAGCCACCAAGGAGGGAAAGGTCATAATGCCAGAGAGCATGTGGAAGTGAGGGCCCTTGTGAGGCAGGAAGCATAGGTGGAGGGTTGGCTTGTAAGAAAAGGAAGGGTGACTTAAGATGCATGGTGGGGGGCTTCCCTGGTGGCGCAGTGGTTGAGAGCCCGCCTGCCGATGCAGGGGACATGGGTTCATGCCCCGGTCCGGGAAGATCCCACATGCCGCGGAGCGGCTGGGCCCGTGAGCCATGGCCGCTGAGCCTGCGCATCCAGAGCAACGGGAGAGGCCACAACAGTGAGATGCCCGCGTACCGCAAAAAAAAAAAAAAAAAAAAAAAGCATGGAGGGATGAGAAAATGTGTCAGGATCGGGAAGGAGTTAACTGGGGTGGGAGGACTTCTTAATTTAACTCTCATCATGAAACCTAAATTGGAGAAAGAATTCAGTTTGGTGTCAGAATCTAGTATGTAGGCTTCTTACCTTCCTTCCACCTTCTGAAAGGACTGATCACCTTTGCAATTTGAGGTGGAAAGAGGTAGAGAGCAATGCTTGCACTCATAGATAAAGCCAAACCATTGTCCTCGTTGGTGGGAAGCATATTCAGAGATGTTGAATATGCTAATGATAGTGGCAGAAGAGCAGCTGAGACAGAATAATCAAAGACAACTGTGAGCTGGGAGAGTTGGAGGTAGTTGCAGGGTATGGGGTAAGCAGGCTGGGGGCTGAACGGAGAGTAAACAGGAATTGGGCATGGTAGGACATGTGCCTTGAACACTCATGAGGGTCTAAAAATGGCACATGAGGACAAATGTCCATCATGTACCTCCCTTGCTTGAGTTATAGAAAATGAGAGAATATAATTTAGCTGGTACCTAGGAACCATTGAACATTGTGATACTGTGTTTTTTTATTCTGCCTTTCATTTATTCAGTGACCTTGAGCAAATCATCTACAAAATGGGGAATAATAAAAGCTGCATTTCCTTTGCCTCAGTGAGTGCTATTAGGATGAATTAGCTATCATCTGTGGAGTATATTTTGAACTCCTTCATCAAAGGTGTTATGATGTATGTGGGCAGTTCATCCTACAGAACAATGCTAGGCTAATCACATGAAAACACTGTCATTATCCCCTCTCACTCCTGCTTGACAACCCATGTTTTTCTATTGAAATCCAGTCTCCCCACCCCGCCAAAACACCCACACACATACCACCACCACCAGACCCAAAGTCTCCTGCTCAGCTTTCCAGACTTTCTGTTATCTGGCTCCTCTCTACAGATCTGTACTTAGTTATTTCTACTCCCCAACAAGAAATCCCTTTTGTTCTACCATGCCAGTTGCAATTCAGCAATCACTGACTGGCCAAATGCTACCTGATTTTCAAGGTCTCCATCTTGCTTTCCCCATGAACTTTCTCTGAATGTTCCAGGCTACAGAAATCACTCCCATTTCCAAGCACCTGTTATATCCCTTGTCAGTAGCAGACAGTCCAGTCCTTGATTTATATACTGCCTTAGATTTTCCCTAATTATATATGTTATACTTGTCTCCCAAACTAGGTTGTAAATTTCTTGAAAGCAGGGACCATGTATCTTACTTTTATTTATACCGTTAGGTATGAATTATACGTAAAAGTGTAGGCTAGTGAGTGCAGTACATATAGACTAGACTTTTCTGACTTTTTTCCATTCTGTTTCTGTAAATATATTGTGTAATGCTTGAATTCTTCTAGCTCATGAAGGCTAATTTATGTGTGTACAATGTAGACATTTTATACTTAGTAAAATGATTTTAATATATTACATGTAATAGGTCTAACAAAATATACTTGTAACTAATCAGCTGTCCACACACTGAAGCTCTCATTCTCATCTTGCAAGACCTTTGAGAGAAAAAGGAGCCCTCATTGCTTTCCTAGTAACTAGGGCTGATTTCAGACAAATTTATGGCTTTGGGAGAAATAACCTCTTGTTCCTTCCCTTTGTTCCCCCGTCCCCCAAATATACAAACAAATAAATAAAAGAAACTTCTTTACTTCTCTGTCCCAGCCGTCACATTAGAAAGAATCTGATACATTTCACTGATATTAAGGTGTTTTTGATTAATGGCTCACTATGTGACCTCTCCCATGGATGTTCACATGTTACAGGAAGTAATGCTTTTTAAAAAGAAATATAATAGTAGAATTTCAAACTGCTTGGTGATAATTTTTGAATGAATTGTATCTTTTGAAAGAGTCGTGGTTTTACTCATTTGTTGCTAGAAAGCAGAGTTAGGAGAACAAAAACTAACACTATTATTAGGTGTGATGCAACAAACTCCTTTTCATTTCTTGCAGTTAAGACCCAAAGAATTTCTACCACAGGTACATATAAAACAATGTCTCTGGAGGAATGCCATGAGGTAACTCATTTTTAAAAGAACAAAAATCAATAAAATATGCACAGCTAAAATTTTCATTCCATCTTATGTACCTTTCTCATTTGGTCATCTGCCACTTTAGACCAAGGTGTTATATGGTAGGGACCACAGAAAGCAAACATTTAAATAAGATATTAACTAATTCCTCTCAACAATCCTATGAAATAGGAAGAGTTCTCCAATAGGAAAATGACTTCAAATTTATATTTAAAAACAGAAGAGCATATTGCTGGCCAACTCTACCCATCATCCTCTTTGTTGTCCCTCCCCCAAATCCCATATATTTCAAGCAGATCTTCTGAAATGCACATTCAAAGAAACCAGGAAACCTAGTGCAGAGCAGATCCCATCCTTCTCCTCTATTCCTGCTTGTCTCTCCCCATTACCTCTCACCAGCATTTACCTTGCTGGGGTTAGAGCTATACTCTCCCTCAGCCTTTTCTGGACTTGTTCCAGCATACTTCTGACCGCAGCCCGCTGGCCTTTCTTTTCCTTCGTTTATCATACGATCATGGATTAGAATGATTCGTGTCCTAAAATATTGGATTAGCCGTTGGTATGACAGCTTTGGATATTCTAGCAAAATATGAACAAAATTGTGGTTCATACTTCCTGGGGACTAGAGTAAACAAAACTATAGACAGCTTAGGTGTAAGAGTTAAAAATATTCTAATTATCTTTTTAAAAATGTCCACTCTCCTCCTTTTTGATCAAGTACCTTCAAGAATGTGCTGCTGAGGAAATCCAAGGCATTGTGTTTTTATCTTTTTCTCGTGAAAAATGTTTACAGATAAAAACTTCTCAACCTTTCTTTAAGATCCTTGTAACAGAGATCGTGTGTTCGTAGTGGTATTTTTTCCCCTCTTCGTGAGGAAAAGAAATCTGTAAAACCCTATCAATTTAAAATGTAAAGGACTGAAAAAAGTAGGGTTCAAATCAACTATCATTGAATTTTTCAATTTGTTTATTACAGAACAATAGAGTGTCTAGCTGAAGAATAACAGTTGCTTTGGATTATAGAAATAGCTTCCCAGTATCAACTTAATGAAGTTTTTACTGGATTTGAAATCCATACCATACTAGATATGTTAGGGAATTTCTAAGCACACTAGTGAATTACTCTACCAGATTTCAATAGTGCCTAGTAACACAATCCTAGGAGTGAATTTTTGGCAGGTGGAGTAAAGACTTCAAGGACATTTAGACGCATCCAGATTTTTCTTTGAAAATGCATTTTTGAGTTGCTCTGTTAGTGCCTTTTCATCCCCCTCCCCCGGCTTTCCATTAAGCCATTGGCTTTGGGACATATCACTTTACAGTATGTTATATTAAGCTAGGATTTAACTGCTTGCTGCAGTATAGTATAAATAATGTAGCAGTGGGTGATGGGGAAGGGATGGGCAACATAGATAATCAAGTGGGGCATAAGTTGTTATTAATGCAAGAAAATTTGGGGCAGCTGAGCCAGTAGAAACCATAAAGTCATAATTTCTTCCCAGAGCTAGGTTCATCATTATTGTTGCCCCCTAGAGCTGGGAAAGTTTCTGGCCTCCCTGGTCTCAATTTCCTGCTGCCTGCCTTAACTTTAAGTAGAAGCATAAAAGAAACCAATCAGCAAAGCATGCACACATGCTACTAAGTATAGGGATAGAAAATAGAACTTTGACCTCTTGTGGTTAAGGAGACTACAGTCAGTGTGTCTAGCAGCCTCAGGGAAAGAAGCATATTTCAAATGTATGCTTTTTAAGTGCTACCAACCCCATGGGAAGAACAGTTAGCAAGCTCATTAATTAGGGTCCTGTTTGCTTCTCTAGTTTTATTTCAAATCCTTTGTTTGAACTTTGCTCTGAGCCTTCCTATGTGCCTGTCAGTTAATGGTAATATATTAGACTTTCCCAAGTTGGACGCTGGTGATCCAGGTTTAATGTCTTTACACGCTTAGTCTTCATGAAACAGCTAGGTGTGATTTAAGCTAGAAAATTATTAGCAGCAAAGTTTGGAAGACCCACATTGTGTAGGACATAGTGCTTGATACCTGTCTTTGAGATACAAAAAGCACAAAGGAGTCCCTGACCTCAAGAAGTTTATACTGAAACTGAAGAGATTAGACATCTACACATTTAGGCATCTAACAATGCAGAGCAATAGTAATGAATCCCAAATGTGATAGAAACTGACATAGCAGCATTCCAAGGAACATCAGACTAAGGAAGGGAATTATCATTTATAGAATGCCTTTATGCTAGGCACTTGTGCTTTTGTCACTGCACTACCTTGCTTCTAGGCAGGACATCCCTGAACAGACCCTTAAAGGAGAGTGGGAGACAGGCAGGAGAAAAGGCATAAAGGGACACACACAAGGTTCCTTCCATAACAGAGGTGTGAGGTAGGTGCTTGTTGCCATGAACTACGTTAGGACCAAATTATGAAAGGCCTTGAATGCCAGACTGAGACAGTTATTTTTAACTCAGTCTACAGCAAGTTGTTGTTGTTGTTTTTGTTGTTGTTTTTTAATCAAGAAAGTGAACTGATGAAAGCAATGGCTCGTTGTCTGTTTTTGGAAGATTACATTAGGCTTCCAACCTAAAAGGCTGGGTTGGAGAGGGAAAGGCTAGATATAATAAGTGGATGTTGTAATAGCCCAGGCTTTAGCTGTTAAGGGTGTGATCTAGGGCAGTGATGGTCAAGCTTGAGCATGTATCAGAACCACCTGGAGGGTTTGTTAAAACACAGATTGCCAGGCCTCACCTCCAGAGTTTCTTGTTTTCTTTTCCTTTTTTTTTAAACATCTTTATTGTAGTATAATTGCTTCACAATGTTGTGTCAGTTTCTGCTGTATAACAAAGTGAATCAGCTATATGTATACATATATCCCCATATCTCCTCCCTCTTGCGTCTCCCTCCCACCCTCCCTATCCCACCCCCCTAGTTGGTCACAAAGCACCGAGCAGATCTCCCTGTGCTGTGCAGCTGCTTCCCACTAACTGTCTATTCTACATTTGGTAGTGTATATATGTCCATGCCACTCTCTCACTTCGTCCCATCTAACCCTTCCCCCTCCCCATGTCCTCAAGTCCATTCTCTACGTCTGCATCTTTATTCCTGTCCTGCCTCTAGGTTCATCAGAACCTTTTTTTTCTTTTAGATTTCATGTATATGTGTTAGCGTAGGGTATTTGTTTTTCTCTTTCTGACTTACTTCACTCTGTATGACAGACTCTAGGTCCATCCATCTTACTACAAATAACTCAGTTTTGTTTCTTTTTATGGCTGAGTAATATTCCATTGTATATATGTGCCACATCTTCTTTATCCATTCATCTGTCGATGGACATTTAGGTTGCCTCCAGAGTTTCTGATTCAAGTAGGTCTGCAGTGTCCGTGAATTTGCCTTTCTAATGAGTTCCCAGCTGCTCCGTTGGTCTGGGGACCACTCTGAGCACCATGTAAGGAAGACTTGACAGACCTTGGTGACTAATTGGATATGGGAAGGGCAAAAACATGATGGGAGAGTAAAGACTCAAAGATATTGTCGAGTTTGGGAGAAAATGGGTTATTTTTAAAACTTGAATTTGAAGCACTGGCCACACAACCAAGCAGAAGCAATTAGTAACAGGTTTGTTCAGCAGTGAAGATGGAGATGGGAGGTCCTACATGGAGAGACATAGTAGATGAAATTGTGAGAAATCAAAATAACATGATTTTCAATCGTCCTTCCAAGAAGCTGAACTCAATTTTGTATTAAGTTTTGTAGCTTCCAAAATCTCGCCGTCACCCACTTCTGTGCTCCTTGATCCAGGTACGTTTGACAGCTCAGTAAATGCTCTTCAAATGCAAACACTTTTATTAAGAACATGAAATCTATTTATGCTTATACTTGTGAAAATGCAGTTTGGCTAAAGTGAAATAAAATGCCAATTTCCTAAATGCCAGTAAGTGGCACCATTTACCCCAAAGATAGACATTTTAAAGACTTTTTCCAATTTTGATACATCTCATCAATTCTGTTGTACAGAATCCCTTTCCCTCACTCTGTATTCCCCCCCCAACAAAACCCGGATGTAATAACTCTGAGCTACTATTATGTCAAAAATACCCATTCAAAGTTATCATATTCCAAAGCCACCTTGTGTTTACATATGGAAATTCTTGGAGGGGAGAGGAAGTTACTTCTGAATCATTAAGGAAATATCAAACCACTTCCTAAATGGCCTTTCTGACTCCAGCTTCTGCTCTCTAAAATATTCTCTATACCTGTCAGATTAATGTATTGCCATTTGCCAACAGGTGCCATGTAGGAAAGCTCAGAGCTCAGTTTAAACAAAGGATTAGAACTGAAAATAAGAGAAGCAAATGGGCCTACTTAATGAGTTTGCCAACACCAAACAATGTGAGCAAACTTGATTCCCCACTTCATTCACCAGTCTTGGACCTAAGTCACTTTTCAATTTCTAAAATGAACACACAGCTAACAAAACCGAAATTATCCTTCAGAATCGAAGATGTGCCACCAGTGAGGATGTTCAAAAACATGTGTAGAAATGTACCTCTAAACACATTTTAGGTGATGTTTAATTACCATTAAAATAAGTTCCTTGAGTACCTAGGGGACTTTCTCCCCCTTTAGGCAATACAACTTGTTTGGGTGTAAAATTCTGATATGTTTACCTTATACCTCTCACCTCTTTTGGGGTAGCTATCTCTTTTCCAGGATACTTAGTTACTTTCGTGACCCATTTTTCATTATTTTGGACGGTAAATTAAGTTTTCATTGGGGAAAATTGATGGGGGCTGTGTGTATATGCACATGAAATGTATATTGTACATGAAGTATATTTTGTGTTTGAAAACACTTTTGATCTATTCAAGAAAATGAGGCTCAACATTGGCCAGTAGAGTTTTTAGTCAGCTGTACCAAATTTAGACATAACTATTTTAAAAAGTAGAAAAGTGCATTGTCAAAATAAAAATGGGTAAAAGATAGGATGGTCACTAAGTTCAAGAAGCAGAAAATGATGATTTGGTAATGTCATTTAAGAAGGTCTGACCCCAATAAAGATGTTAAAAAAAAAAAGAAGGTCTGCATATAAAAGGAATTCAGTAAAATTGATGTAAAAATTATGTACTCAGTAAAAATTATGGTATCCATGGATTTGCTAAATATTTTTATTATATAGAGTTCTTTACCACCTTTAGAAAGATTTATAAAAATCTTTAAATATGTATTTATAAAAGGTAAATACATATGCATATATGTACCTATGACTAAATACATAACAGTGTTATGAGGATTTTACACGTTGCAGTTTTATCATCACTAGTTCCTTTTTCTGTCTTTAATATTTAAACTATTACTATCCTTAAAGAAATTGGACTCACAGCAGTCTATTCCATACAGGAAACAGGTCATGGAAAACAACTTTTAATGAAATTCAGTACCAGTGTTAAGCTGTTTTAGTGAATTAGAATTGGATTGAACATTACGTAGGATTATATTTATCAAGATTCTCAATTCTCTGCTTAATTTCTCCCGTAGAATAGTCTTACAGAGAATCATTGCATCAAAGGAACTGCTTTTGATAGATATAAATCTGTTTACCTATTAGTAAAATCAGAGGCATGTGAGTAGTATACAAATGACTTCTGGTTAACAGAAACTTGTGATCATTGTCTAAGCTCTTATTTTGAAGCTAAAATTGTTATAGGTACTTTACACTAGATTCTAAGGTGATAGGGAATGGAGGGGGTTAGGGCATTGGATTCTGTTTTAGTGGCAAACAAAATCTCATACAGGAGAGCTGCTTTTTTTTTTTAACTATTTATCTCTTCATGAAAAATGGTGACTGTCACTGAAAGATCTTTTTTTTACTCTGTCACAGGCTTCCCAAAGGGTACATAAAATGAAAACGTGGGATTTAACTAGTTAAATAGTGAATCAGGTTTTAGCATAGGTGACACCTCCATCGTCATCTTTTCGGACTGTGATTTCTGGTAATAGCAAGTGAAAAAAAACTATCACCGCTGTTGCTATGGCTCTTCTATGTGCTGAGGTTCAGGCATCGTTTTGGAGGCTGCAGTGTAAACCGTGCTTTGGGAAGGTAGAATTTCATAATACCAGAGGATTTCTGCTGCTCATGAGCAGACAGAAAATGTAGGTGAGGGAAAAGGTGTTGGACACTGGAAGAAGAGAAAGACAGTATTTCCTAGGAAGGGAAAAAGTAGTCTTTTGCTTTAAAGATTGAGAATTCTCTCTATATTTTTTAGAATGGGAAATTTCTCTACTTTCTGCAGAGAGGAGAAAAAGCTAACAGAAAAGGAAATTGGGGAGGTAATAGTAATTCATTTCTTTCTTGTTGCTTATGACTTCTGTGATAAAAGTTACATTTACGTAATCGACTTGTTATGGCAAGAAAATGTAAAGAGTCTTTTGTGGTTGGGAGAAAGCTTGTGAAAGATCAGGGGGAAGAGCTGACATCATAGGGATGGTGATTTCAGCTGCTTTTCTGTTTATGATGTGCAATTTTGGTGGCGTGTGTACTGCACCAATAAATTGTTTCTAGACACTTGGAGTCATTTTGGGTGGCCTTTTTTTCCCTCTGTAGGCAAAATGAATACTTTTCATTAACAAGGAAGAGTGCCAGATTATCACTGGATTATATCTGACTAATTTGGACTGTTGTTTGGGGATGGGGAAGGGGAGGCTAAAGAGAAGAAATCTTTCTTCCAAATGACTGGAATTAATATGATTGTTACTTTTCCAGTAGGTTCTGGCCTTAAAATTCTCCCTCAGGGAATGATTAAAACAGTTTTTTGGAGCATTTCAAGGCTGTGTAGCATCTCAGATTTACTTTTAAATAAGTTTGCTTAATCACTTTTTAGCACCACTTGATTTATGTCTTGGCTGGGAGAAGAATTCTAGAGAAGTTTGTAGTCCAATTACTTTTTTCTAAGAAGACTTATGGATACCAAATACTATATTATTCTATTGTTGGCTTTTAACTTTCCAATAGTTTAAAAGGTATAAATGTCTTCATACTTGGAAAAAAACAACAACAACATTGTATTTTGCCCAGGGATTGCAGCCCCCTCCCCACTTTCCAGGATAGAGACAGCTTTCTCCCATTGTCCATCCACGTGCCTGGGTTTTTGGGGAGAGTCAATCTGTATAACCCAAAGCAATTTAATTTGATTACTCTTGTGTGTTATTCTTTAATGGCAGTGTGTCGTGCAGTCATAGTGTAAGTATGATCCTGATTGAAAGATAAAGCACGGTTTTAGATGATTTTTTAAAAACCCTTTTAACTCAAAAGATGATCCATATATTGTAAAAGAATATTCTTATTTAATATGGCCGAGTGATTCCAAAGTTTGAGAATTTAATTCTTTTTTCCTAGTAGGACACTAAATTGTCTTCTCCTAATTACTAGAATGAAGAATGTAGTGTATTCTCTTCCTTTATACTGTGAAATAATGCCTGCACACATCTCCTCAAATGTAAAACTGTGAGCTTAGGGGATTCTGCTCAGGAGTCTGGACCTAGGCTATTATTTATAAAAGATAAGAGATCATGTATTCATTCCAAGCAAATTTTGAATTGGATGTAATTAATTTTCTCCTGAGGCAATTAATGTGTAATTACTTTTCTACTATGTGTAATTAATTTTCTACTAAGAGGTAGTAAGGCTGTAATGTTTGGCTTATGTTTTGTACAAAAGGAAGTTTCCTTGAAATTTTGCATTTTCCCCTCTCCCTTGTAAATATTTTTGAATGCCTGTATTTTTTAAAAATAATAATGAGCACCTTCTTCCAGTAGTGTTTTTGGAGCTTTGTTAATCTAATGCAGCCTTTCTCAATTGCAATTGTCATTCTGCACCACAAAACAGAGACAATGGTATGAGTTAATGTTTTCTCAATTCTCCCAAGAAGGACACAACTAAAACCATTCTAGATGCACTAGAGAGGGGTTTATTTATTACACACAGTAGATTCCTTAGAGCAGCAGTTGGCAAACTATAGCCAAGGGCCAAATCCTGCCTGCAGTCTGTGTGTAACCTGAAAGCTAAAAAGAAATTTTTTTTTTACATTTTAAAGAGTTGTTAAAAAAGAATATATGACAGAGACCAGAGACTGTACCTGGCCCACAAAGCCTTTAAGACATTGACTGCGTGGCCCTTTACAGAAAAAGTTTGCCAAGCCCTGTCTTAGGGCATGGAACCTCATTGAGAATTGCTGATCTAAAAAAAGGAAGCATTATATAGTATTTTCTCTGGGATTAGGGATACAGTAAGATAATAGGAAAGTTTCTCTTTTTGAGGTAACTGACTTGTATATTGGTCCCATTATTGTAATGCTTAATTCAAGGAAAGACTCCAGATCATAGTTAATAGGGAAATACATTTTTATTTGTTTTCTAGACAAAAATTTTAACGGTTGAGTGATATAGAAAGTTCTGTTGGTAACAGAAAATGAACGATAAATTATGTGTATGTATATACAAATATATTTTAATATTTTTCTTAGTTTCTATAGCAAAAAAATAAAAGTGACTGAATTTTGTAGGACTATGAGGGAGGGCATTGATTGCTTTTATCACTATTTTAAATTAAGGAGCTATATCTATTAGAGAAGGAAAGTGAATAGAGAGAATTAGGCATCAGATATAATCACATTTGTTTCCTCCTTGTACTGAATAAGTGTCTTCACCCTACAATTAGCATCTCAGGTACCTTGTCAGCAGTAAGGAGAATAGTACTTAATCAAAACTGCATTAAAATGATTAGATCATAGCATATGAAGTAATTAGGCTCTACCAAATGCCACTTAACTACTTGATTTAGTGGGAGCGGTGCCATCAGCCATAAAACATATATTGGTCAATCACAAAATTATCAAGGGAGAAAAAGACCAGCAGGCATTATCTGTAATTTGCTGCTGATTTCCTTTATCTCCATATTCAGTTAATCATGAAGTTCTAGCAGTGTTTTTTTCTTGGGAAATGTCAGACATCATCCCTTCTTTTATCATGCCATTCTAGCCTCTGTCACTAAATACACTTGGAAAGCTGTGCTGACAACTTTCCAAGGCAATGTGCAGAAATAATGAAACTACCTGAAACACAGACTTTATTTTTTCACTCATCTGCTAAAAGCTTTCAGTGGCTCCCTACTAACCTGTCAGAAATTCCTAGGATGGATGAGTCAAGTGAGGCTTCTGAGATGGTCAGGAAAGGCATCACTGGATGGCTGAGCTGGCTTTAAGACTGGGTGGGAAGAAGGGAAAGAAAGGAAGGGAATGAAATTAGGCAAGACAAGAAAAGACAAATGGACTTCTAAGGTTGTGTTTTTCAAAATCTTCTGTGGGTCCTTTTGGGGAGGGCCATAAAGATTTGTTTGGTGAATGGTACTTTATCTCTGGTTAGGGCTGTAAAATGATAGGGTACCAGTCAGCTCAAGTTGTAGATCACAGATCTTTTTGGGTAGCATACTGTTCAAAGCATTCTAATTACTTTGAATTGCTCATCAAGATTATTTTCGCTATGGCAGTTCGAAAACTAATTAAGGAACTTTGCCATTTGTCTGCATCCTGAGGTTACTTGTTTGTCATTGCCCCCCCCCCACCCCATCCCCAGCTAGAAATCACTCATTATAAAATCAAAACCGCCAAGTATTTTATAAAGATCACTTCCAGTTCTAAAATCCTATGGTCCTTTAAAGTTTCTAAACAGATTGTATAGCATATTTTTTGGAGGACAAAATCAGATTTTGTACATGTATTCAAATTTGGTACTGGATGTTGATTATCCTTATTGGAGAATTACAGTTTCGTTAAGTTGATTGCAAAGTGAACAGGACCATCTATTCCAACTACTAAAATATATTACCTTAGCCATGGTTTTATGGAGAATATGTAAGCAGCCTTATGTTTATAATGGTATTTCTTAAAAATTAAAAATTCAACTCATATTAGTAGGTATCTCATAATTTCAGTAGCATTTTCCCCTTTATTTGAAAATTTATTTTTCTAATATTGTGCTTTGGTGACATGAATAGATTTCAGCAATGTCAGCACAGATCAATGGGGATTAAAAACTGATGAATCTGTACCTTTAGGGATAGGGATTAGAACATTCACAAATGTTATTGACGGTGGGGTGTAGGGTAGGATGGAGATGGGTTTGAGAAACTTTAGTTCAGGAAAAGCTGATGAACTCTAGGCAGAGATTAATTTATAATAAAAAGAAGAAGAGTTCTCTAAGCTGAAATTCTATGGGAAACTGGAAATATGGCAATATTTAGGACTTCTTTTTTTCAAATGAACTGGTACCCCCTGTGCAAAGGAAAGGGAATACTGATGATAAAATCCGTATCAGTGAGGATGTTGAAATCCAGACCCTGTTTTGTTAATGTAACAAATTTGTTGATGTGAGCTGATTTCTCATATATGTTGAGTGTATCATGGTGCGGGGCACAGAACTACTTTATGCTCCCTTGTAGTAGTTCTTCTTAGCTTAGGTTTTCAGGTACAACAGTTACACATACACATCCCACTTTACTTCGTTTCTGAGTGCATTCCTATTTATTAATGCACTGCTCCAATTCTTTTAAAGAAGTAGATAGGTCGTAAAAAATAATAAACATTATTCTTTTAGCCATGCACCCATACACACACATAAACACACATTGTGATGATATTTTTCACTTTGGGGAAATGAAAAGTGGGAAATGGATTGTTGAGAAATTAGGGAACATTCTTTCAGAGCATTCTATAATCTCCTCTCTGCTCCATTCTTAGGGCTGGCCAAGATTAAAATTTTTGCTATTGACACATCATGCCATCGGTATCATTTTCTTGGGATCAAAGAATGTTAAAGCCAGCAGGACCCAAGAGATAAATTTCCTTAGTCCTAAGATTCCATTGGGTAACTCCTTGCAAATACTATTTGATTAAATTCATTCAAAGTATAGATTTGATTAAAGAGGGAAATGTTGGAAGGAAATTATACTGCAACCACTTTCTCATGAAGAATGAAAAGGTAAGTCTATGTAAAATTCCACTTTTTCAGTGTTAATTTTCTAAAAGAACTCATGGTGTTAATAATTTAGTGCTGTGCTTACAAGTTTCAAACCTATTGATTTTAATTGGAGTTCCACATCGAGAAGGAAGATAGACAGTGACCAAATCAATTTTGTTTTAATTCAATGCATTTTAATAAGTGTGTTGAAGATTCATTATAACATTATCCGTGATAGTTTGATATTTGCTATAAGGGGCCTCTGCCTTAGATTCTATCCAAAGGTGTTTATTTCTGAAAGTGCTAGAATGACATCCTTTAATTTTGCCTCTAGTATGGATAGCATAAAATGAGGCTCTCAGTGTCCATCATGTTAAAGTGCCCTGTGTGGGTTTGATTAAATAATGGCCCGTTTTATCATTTATATATTAGCAGAATCTTTGTCTTCCTCTCATTGTATAGCCTTGTCTTCCTTTCCAAATGAGTATTTTATAGTTAGAGCTTGTTATCAATCCCAAGCCATATTTATACAGTATCCTGTCTAGTCAGTAATAATCCCTTTAACTTTAACCTTAATGTTTATGGTTAAACCCGATCCTTGATCGAATTGTGCATTTCTATATGTGTTCAGCCCAACTAAATTAAAAGAAATGTTCGGCAGAGTGATACATAGACTGTAGCTCTTTGAGGCCTCTAATCTTTGCATTAATGTATGACATCATGCGAGACTCTCTAGGACATACAGTAGTCATGTGGCTCTGTTTAATAGTGATTACAGATGTGCTTCCAGAATCAGATTTCCATATGCCACTGAGGTGCATCCTTGTGTGTATGGTTCCTACCAACTCTCCTTAGAGTATAGCTCCATATTATTTCAAGAATTGCTGTTTTGCATAAAATAGGTAGCTAGTGGGAAGCAGCCGCATAGCACAGGGAGATCAGCTCGGTGCTTTGTGACCACCTGGATGGGTGGGATAGGGAGGGTGGGAGGGAGGGAGATGCAAGAGGGAGGAGATGTGGGAACATATGTATGTGTATAACTGATTCACTTTGTTATAAAGCAGAAACTAACACCCCATTGTAAAGCAATTATACTCCAATAAAGATGTAAAAAAAAAAAAAAGAATTGCTGTTTTGCAACCCAAAGAGCTCCCCAGTAGAAAGGAAAAAACTCAAAGTTGTCACTTTGGAAAGTTTTTATTATGTCAATCACATGTGAGAGTAGGGATTGACTTAGAATCTCATATCTATTTTAACATCCTTCAGTTTATTGAATGTAATCTTCCTTGTACTGAAAGTCAATTCAAATTGCAAATGGAAGGATAACCTCATGCCAAAGATTTCATCTTAGGAGGGCCCCCAGGTAAGCACCCTAAAAACATTCAAGAGCCACAGTATACGAAGGACTGTACTGGGTGCTGTGAGGGTACCTGGTGCTTAGTGAGATAGAGCCCCAACCTCAATGAGCTTACTCATTAGAAAATAGCAATAGAAAAGTCATGGCAATGAAAGAGAATGCAAAAATAATGAAATGCGTGCTGTAATGGAGGCTCTAGCAAAGGGCTGTGGGAGGGCAGAGGGTGAAACAATTGAATTTGTTTGGGTGATCAGGTTCCCCTGGGGAGTTCGGAAGGTGGTTTTTTGTTTGTTTGTTTTAATTAGAGATGTGGATTTCCAGAGGAGATGTAGGGTGTTGTTGACTGCGAAAATGGCATGGCCTAAAGGCTCAAACATAAGAAAGTAGAATTGTGCCCCAGTGGAACATTGCATTTGTTTGTACGTCTAAGCTACTACTTACTGAAACATTGGGTTTGAGATATGGTAAGATATCCCTGAAATTTTCCCTTTGGTCCTTTAGTTTTGTTGGATGTTCTAGTTCTGTATATGGGCAAATATAACTGCATTCGTTTCTGCATGCCACTTTACTTTCTGAATGAATTTACAATTAAAAGAAGAGGAAGACGAATATAACCTTAGGTCCTGTATGAGCTGAACTCCTGGCTCCCCTTGTCTTCCTTGGAGCAGTCGCTCATGTATAATGGGCCATGGCCAGTGTGAGGGGCCAGAGGTCAGTCTGGATTGTAGTTCACTCTGCTACTCTTTATCCATCCATCCTTGGCTTCTGAGCCTGCTTCATTATAGTATCAGAGAGTTGGAACTTGAATGCAGCCTACTCTAATTCTGAATTTCTTACTGGAACAATGGGATAGTATATACTTTTCATTTGAGCCATTGTATACCACTGTAGAGTTGGCCATGTGGCCAATGCCAGTTCATCCCTTACCTTAATGATTGCTTCAAAACTAGAGTTGGCAACTGCTAGTGATAGAAGGAGGGGAACAAAGGGATTTGGCTTCTAATGCTTCACTAATTCACAGTGTCAGAACAGTAAGGGACTTAACAGTTCCCTGAGCCCACCTCTCTCCCTCATTATACAGATGGTGAAGCCGACATTTAATCGCTGATTTCGTGTAATTTCTGGGATAAGCAAAATTATGCCAATTTTGCCTGACCTTTCTGCTGTTTACCTCTGTAATACTTATAAGAAACCAGATCTCCTTTTTTCCTTTGGAATGGCTGTGAGGTCAGAGAGAAATGAGCTAAATGATGCAATGGAATCTGCGTCCAGCATTTATTTTGATGATAGCCTTGACTTTTGGTTATTGAAAGAAGAATGTGATTGTTTGCAGGATGTTTCCTTCCCTTTACCTATGGATATAATTAAAGGTTTAAGGGAACTTCAGCTCCCAGAGAGTTAGTCAAAAAGACAAAATTAGTTATTTCCTTTAATTTAAGAGGTCTTAGATCCAAAGGTGATTTACCTGGCTGAACAAAATAATCTGACATTTCTACTCTCAATTAAAATAATAGGAATTTAAAGATCTGGGAAATGGAGCTAATAAAAGTGCTGCCTGTTATGACTTTGTTTCTTGCTTGAGGATTTCTAAGATGGAGGAAGCTATAATTAAATTTCTTCTCAGTCTTTCTGTAGTTCAGCTTTGTTGAGAAAAATGTGGCATGTGGTAAAGTGACAATAGAATCAAAGAAATGTTTCATTCTTCTTTACCGGATTGTACATTGGACTGTCCTGCAAACTTACGTAAAGAATTGCATTCTTCACATCCCAGAATGTGTCCTGCTTACTTCATTGTTCTTTTCCTCTGATCTGAGGTTGGGTAAAAAGAAGAATGCAACTTAGGGGGCAGAGGAAGCTCTTCTCTTATCCTCTCTTGAGTAGGAGGAATTAAGATGAAGGAATATTATCAATTTTTCTTTTGTTCTTAAAGATGAAGTAGACTCAGAATTATTAATCAGGTGAAACTCTTCAAACAGCTATGTCAAAATCTTTTGTAATAATTTCAACAGAGTTATCCTTTACTAAAATATTTGCATTCTAAGTATTTTGCTAATGAGGTGCATTTACAAACAGGAATAATAGGGCTTCCCTGGTGGCGCAGTGGTTAAGAATCAGCCTGCCAATGCAGGGAACATGGGTTTGAGCCCCGGTCTGGGAAGATCCCACATGCTGCGGAGCAACTAAGCCCGTGCGCCACAACTACTGAGCCTGTGCTCTGGAGCCCGTGAGCCACAATGACTGAAGCCCGCATGCCTAGAGCCCATGCTCCGCAACCAGAGAAGCCACTGCAATGAGAAGCCCACGCACCACAACAAAGAGTAGCCCCCCTCGCCTCAACTAGAGAGAAAGGCTGCGCACAGCAACGAAGACCCAACACAGGCAAAAATAAATAAATTAAAACCCCCCAAAAAACAGGAATAATAAAGGGAAGATGAAAAAGTACTTATAAATTTAATTTTATTTTTGCCGTATGAGCACATTTTTCTTGTTGCTGTGCACAGTATTGCTGAAAGTTTAAATTGTTGACTTTATGCTTTGCTATTACGACCAGGGCTGCCTTGTTGCTGCCTCATCCATCTTTAAACTGCCTTTTAAGTGGGTGAGTAAAGACAAGGACTCAACTGTGAGTTTAGAAAATGCTGTCTGAAGACCACAAGGAAGCCCAGGGCTGTTTTAACTATATCTCTGGCTACATTTCATTTATGTCATTATGTACATAAAATCAAATAATTTGACTTCTACTTTATGTTGCAAAAGCAAGTTATAATTACCTTTGAGAGATGTGGGTATTCAATAAGAATAGGTTAACTAGGAACATTTTCTTTATACAAGTATTTTGAGCTCTCACAGACATGGAAATACAAACTCAAACGACTGACCACCTCAAGAGATTTGACTTTAAGCTCAGTTCTTCTGTTTAATTTGAAACACATACAGACATAATTAATTTTGATCTTAGTTCTTATTCTGTTATATGCAAAATGTAGTGAAGCTAAATATTTTACTTCATAAATATAAATCACAGAGGTCTCTTAAGATTTCCATAAAATTTCATCAGATACTTGTAATATGAACCTGAGGTAAGGTAGAGAAATACTCTGCTAACATCACATTCTTCAAAAATTTAGAAAAATTTATGAGGAGTTTGCTTTATCCTTCTCATTATTAAAGTAATCTGAGTATTCACATGGTCATTTGAACAATTCTATGCCTATATAAAACCTAGCACAAAAGTATTGTCTTTATTCTTGGATAATTTCATCAGTTTGAGGGTCTTTTTTCTGAACAGAACTGAAAACCTTAGTGTTAATGGTTATTGAAGTCTACAATAAATCACTGATAAAGCTGGAATTGGAGCTGTTGGCTTCCGGACATTGGGTCCTATGGGAATCGTGGTATAGAATACCGTTGCTACCTTGCCTCCCACACTTTAGAGGCTACCCCAATCCAGTCTAGTTATTGACATGGAAAAATGGTCCAAGTATAGTAACCTTGTCAGAAAGTCAAGATTACATACTGTACGGCTCTAATATGAACTGTTTGGTAATTGTGCATATATACAGGGATCAGTCAATTGCATAGTCGTTCAAAAATTGTAAGAAATCGTATTCAAAGAATAGGAAAGTCCTAGTTTAATTTTTTTCAAATTCTTCTAAGTTTAAATTTTTTTCAAATTCTTTTTTTTTCAATTTCTTTAAATGTAGGGATATTAGTATGTAGACATTGGATAGTTGTGTGATCTGTTCATGATGGAAAATAATTTTGGTTTTATAGCAAAAGGGTATAGTTTAGGTTACAAGCTGTAGTGAAAGAAACTTAGACTTAAGAGTCAGGAGACGGGCTCAAGTTTGAGCTTTGCCACTAGTTAATTGCCTTATATCACTGAACAATTTGTAACCTCTCTAGACTACAGTTTTTCTCCCTGTAAAAATACATTTTGGATCAATCTAAATTCCTTTTATCCTGCTAAATTCATTCCTTGCTAAATTCCTGTTCATCTCAGAGATTCTATAATTATTTTAATTCCAGGATTTCTGTTTCCATTTTTAATCTCTCCCTACATCTACCATCATTTTGACATAAATGGCCTTAAATTTCGCAGCTTCTGTTTGGTGGTATTAACGTAGGACACAGCAGGCAAACAATAAATGCTTGTTGCTGACGGTGGTGATAAGGAGTTGCATTAAATGACAATTTCCTTCCAGCTCTAAACGCCTATGACTGTTATGGTTCTATCCAGAGAGAAGTCAATTGTGCTTAGATCATATATAGCACTTTAAAAAGACAGATAGTGTCCTGTGGTATTGAACGCAAGTAGTGCTAAGGGGTAGATGGCTGTTGATTTTTAATCTTTCCCTTTTTTCTTCTGGCAATATCTTGATTAGGAAGCACGCAACAGACTTTTGAGGCAGTGTTCATAGGGCAATTGAAAAATCTTAACATACCATAATAAAACGAATTGAATTTGAGGCTTATGGAACCACTAGAGAAAGACTTACATTTCTATGCATTCCATATTGTTAAATGACATGTAATAGTACAGACGTGGAAGTAATCTAGAAAAATATTTCCTCTTTAACTTAGGAGAACTAATCTGAGCAACTTAAAGAGATAGCTAACTGGGTGTATCTCTAGTTTTTAGTACATTGTTAAGCTAATGTTTTTAGTTACTCTCTGTGATTGTCAGGGCATCCTGAGTTCGTTGCAGATCCCTTCTGGTTGTTACCACTTGAGAGGCTGGAATGAGTAAGAGATATTCCTTTCTAAGCCTTGATAGCATTAGCACATTCTTTGCTCATAATTTCCTGTGTGCCCCTCCTCATTAGTGAGTCACTGATAGGCCAATACACAGATGATTCTTTGTAAAGTGCAAAATGTATTTTGTAGTCAAGAGCACTCATAGTATGGATTTTACTAAGGTTGGGAGGCAAGTGCAAAACCTAGTTTGAGGTCAGCCTTGCTGACTTTGGTTCTCGGTTTCTGAAGGTTCTTTCACCTGAACTCAACCCTTCTTGGTAAAAACCTCTGAGAAATCTATCTTCTTTTTCCTGAATCTATTATGTTTTCACTTTCAGTTCCAGACTAGAGGGCTTACATAGCTACCTCAGATTCAAAGAAACTAGATTCTTTATCTTTGGTTCTTTCCTACCTTTGGCTTTCCAGGTCTTCATACTGCTAGAACCCCAAGACTAATTCTAATTTGGCCTACAGTTTTCTTGTTTCTTCTAATCACCTATTCTTAATGTCCCCTGATGGGGTTCAGGACACACTAACCCCAAAATACGCACTTTGGCATGTTGAATATTTTAAGTTGAAGGAGTTTGAGAAAGACCTCCCCCACACTGCTGCCTTGAAGCAGGTCAGAAAACTCTCATTTGAGAGGTGCTCTCCCTATGCCCAGAGGAAAGGAGCATCCTTATCTCCAAAGACAAGGTGGCGCCAAAAAGAATCGGAACAAACAGGCGTTGCTAAGTTTCCCACAGTTTGCTGTATTTAGCTCATACCCTTTGCCCAATCACTCTTTCCGCGACGTTCCACTCTTCATCAAACTTAGCATAAAAACACACAGGTTTAACCGTTTCTTTCAGTCTTCATTTCCATATGGAGGTTCCAGTGTCATGTAAAACTTTTATTAAATTATATTCTTTTCTTCTGTTCATCTGTCTTAGTTTAAGTTTCAAACCTAGGCAGAGACCCTAAGAGGGCTGAGGAAAAATTTTTTTGCCCCTACACCCCCCTCCACAGTTTGTACCCATTTTCTAGAAGCTAACTAGACCTAAACTTTTACTCTTTGTCAATATTGACTGTTAACTCAAAATGGCCATCAAATACATCATAACTTATTATATACCCTATTATTACATAGACTGTATTGGGTAAAAATTATTCAAGAATATATACATAAGGAGTATGGGATATGTTGCATGAGTTTGGGTAAATGTTACATTTACAGTCTTATTCGAGGTGTCCTTAGAACGAGTATAGCAGGACTTAATTTTTAAAATATAGGTATGTATATGTAAATACCAAAGTCCTCTTGGTTTTATTTTAATCTCCAAGATGTCCACTTTTAGTGTGCAGAGTTAGAAGAGAGCCACATGCTTGCCTGGGAAAAATAGGGATAATGAGTTCACTATAATGAAGGATTCAAATTTCAGATCTATCTGCTCAGTGGTTCCTAAATGCTGATTTTAAGACTGGTGCCAAAATGACTAGATAAAAAATAGTTTGGAGTACTTTTTTAAACAAATACTGATTCATGGGCCCTAGTCTCAGAGATTCTGAATCAGTAGTTTTGGAATGAGGCCTATGTATCTGCATTTTAAAAGATGTACTGGTGATTCTAATGTGTAGCCAGGACTGGAGAGTACTTAGAAAGCCTTTAAGAGAGTTCTTCCAGCCCTCTAATTCTGTGATTTAAGTATACAAGAAGCCTTCTTCCATCTGCCCCTGACTTTCCTTTTCTTTTCCTTTTTTAAAATTATAGTTGATTTATAATATTATAATAGTTTCAGGTGTACAACATAGTGATTCAATATTTTTATAGACTATACTTCATTTAAAGTTATTACAAAATAATGGCTATAATTCCCTGAACTATACAATATATCCTTGTTGCTTATACATAGTAGTTTGTACCACTTAATCCCCTACCCTTATCTTGCCCCTCCCTAGCCCCTCTCACCACTGGTAACCACTAGTTTATTCTCTATATCTGTGAGTCTATTTCTGTTTTGTTATATATATTTATTTGTTTTATATTTTAGATTTCACATATAAGTGATAACATACGCTGTTCATCTTTCTCTGACTTATTTCACTAAGTCCATCCATTTCCAGGTCTATCCATGTTGTTGCAAATGGCAAAACTTCATTCTTTTTGATGGCCGAGTAATATTCCATTGGATACATATACCACATCTTCTTTATCCATTCATCTATTGATGGACACTTGGGTTGTTTCCATATTTTGGCTATTTTAAAGAATGCTTCTCTGAACGTTGGGGTACATATATCTTTTTCAATTAATGTTTTTGTTATCTTCAGATATATACCCAGGAGTGGGATTGCTGGATCATATGGTAGTTCTATTTTTAGTTTTTTGAAGAACCTCCAAACTGTTTGCCATAGTGGTTGCACCAATTTACATTCCCACCAACAGTGTACAAGGGTTCCATTTTCTTAACATCCTCACCAACATTTGTTATTTGTGGTCTTTTTGATGATAGCCATATTGACAGGTGTGAGGTAATATCTCATTGTGGCTTTGATTCGCATTTCCCAGATGATTAGTGGTGTTGAGCATCTTTTCATATGCCTGTTGGCCATCTGTATGTCTTCTTTGGAAAAATGTATATTCAGGTCCTTTCCCCATTTTTAAATCAGGTTGTTTGTTTTTTGATATTGAGTCGACGAGCTATTTATATATTTTGGATATTAACCCCTTATCAGTTATATCATTTACAAATATTTTCTCCCACTCAGTAGATTGCCTGTTCTTTTTATCAGTGGTTTCCTTTGCTGTGCTAAAGCTTTTAAATTTAATTACGTCCCATTTGTTTATTTTTGCTTTTATTGCCTTTGCCTGATGAGACAGATCTAAAAAAATACTATGACTTATGTCAAAGAGTGATCTGCTATGTTTGTTTTCTTCTGGGAGTTTTATAGTTTCCAGTCTTACATTTAAGTATTTAATCCCTTTCGAGTTTATTTTTGTATGTGCTGTGAGAAAAATTTTCTAATTTCATTCTTTTACATGTAGCTGTCCAATTTTCCAGCACCACTTATTGAAGAGACTATCTTTTCCTCATTGTATATTTTTGTCTCCTTTGTCAAATTGACCATAAATGTGTGGGTTTATTTCTGGGCCCTCTATTCTGTTCCATTGACTTGTGTGTCTGTTTTCATTCCAGTACCATACTGTTTTGATTACTGTAGACTTGTAGTACAGTCTGAAGTCAGGGAGCATGATACTCCACCTTTGCTCTTTTTTTTTTTTTTTTTTTTTTTTTTTTTGCGGTACGTGGGCCTCTCACTGTTGTGGCCTCTCCCATTGCGGAGTACAGACTCCGGACACACAGGCTCAGTGGCCATGGCTCACGGGCCCAACCACTCCGCGGCATGTGGGATCCTCCCGGGCTGGGGCACGAACCCATGTCCCCTGCATTGGCAGGCGGACTCTCAACCACTGCGCCACCAGGGAAGCCCACCTTTGTTCTTTTTTATCAAGATTGTTTTGGCTACTCAGGGTCTTTTGTGGTTCCATATAAATTTTAGGATTTGTTCTAGTTCTATAAAAAAAAAGTCATGGATATTTTGATAGGGACTACATTAAATCTATAGATTGCTTTGGGTAATATAGACATTTTAACAATAGCAATTCTTCCAGTGCATGACACAGGATATCTTTCCATTTCTTTGTATCATCTTCAGTTTCCTTTATCAATGTTTTATAGTTTTCAGAGTATAGGAGTTTCACCTCCTAGGTTAAATTTATTACTAGGTGTTTTATTCTTTTTGATACAGTTTTAAGTGGTATCGCTTCTTTAATTTCTTTTTTTGATAGTTCATTAGTAGTATATAGAAAGCAACAGATTTCTGTATATAATTTTGTATCCTGTAACTTAACTATGTTATTTATTTATTTTTTTGGTGGAGACTTTAGGGTTTTCTACATAAAGTCTCATGTCATCTGCAAATATTGTAGTAACAGTTTTTACTTCTTTCCTTCCAATTTAGATGCCTTTTATTTCTTTTTCTTATCTGATTGCTGTGGCTAGGACTTCCAATACTATGTTAGAAGTGGTGAGAGGGACTTCCCTGGTGGTCCAGTGGTAAAGAATCTGCCTTCCAATGCAGGGGATGTGGGTTCAATCCCTGGCTGGGGAACTAAGATCCCAAATGCCACGGGGCAATTAAGCCTGTGTGCCACAACTTCTGAGCTGGTGCACCTCAATGAGAGAGCCCGTGTGCCTGCACACTACAGAGTCCATGCGCTCTGGAGCCTACACACCACAATTACAGAGCCCACACACCACAAATAGAGAGAGAAAACCTGCATGCCACAACTGGAGAGAAGCCTGCGTGCTACAACGAAGACCCCACACAGCCAAAAAAAAAAAAAAAAAAAAAAGAAGTGAATAAAATAAATGTTTTTAAAAAAACATATGGCCATGTGACGTTAAAAAAATAAGTGGTGAGAGTGGGCATCCTAGTCTTGTTCCTGATTTTGGAGGAAAGATGTTCAGATTTTTACCATTGAGTATGATTTTACCTGTGGGTATGTCATAAATTACCTTTATTATGTTGATGTGTGTTCCCTCTGTACCAACTTTGATGAGAGTATTTATCATGAATGGATGTTGAACTTTGTCAAAAGCTTTTTCTGCATCTATTGAGATGATCATTTGATCTTTATCCTTACTATTGTTAGTGTGATATATTACAGTGATTGATTTGCAAATATTGAACCAATCTTGCATCCCTGGAATAAATCCCGCTTGATCATGGTGTATTATCATTTTAAGTGTTGTATTTGGTTTGCTAATATTTTGTTGAGGATTTTTGAATCTGTATTCATCAACGATATTGTCCTAAACTTTTCTTATAGTGTTTTTGTATGGTTTTGGTATCACAGTAGTGGAGACCTTGCAGAATGAATTTGGGAGTGTTCCATCCTCTTCAGTTTTTTGGAATAGTTTAAGAAGGATAGGTATTAGCTCTTCCTTATATGTTTAGTAGAATTACCCTGTGAAGGCATCCAATCCTGAATTTTTGTTTGCTGGGAGTTTTTCTTATTACAAATTCAGTTGCACTAGTAGTCATCAGTCTGTAAATTCTCTGTTTCTTCTTAATTCAGCCTTTGCAGGTTGCATGTTTCTAGAAATTTGTACATTTCTTCTAGATATCCAATTTATCGGCATATAACTGTTGGTAATACTCTCTTATGATTTGTTGTACCTCTGTGGTATCACTTGTAATTTCTTCTCTTTCATTTTGTATTTTGTTTTATTGCGGTCCTCTTTTCCTCTTAGTAGAGGTTTATCACTTTCGTTTATCTTGTCAAAACAGCAAGTCTTAGTTTCATTTATTTTTTTCTATTGTTACTTAGGCTCTATTTTATTTATTTTTTCTATGATCTTTATTATTTCCTTTTTTTCTGCTGACGTTCAGCTTTGTTCTATTTCTATTCCTTTAGATTGTAGGTTAGGCTGTAGGAGATTTTTTTTTTCTTGAGGAAGGCTTTTGTCACTATAAACTTGCCTCTTAGAACTGCATTTGCTGCTTCCAATAGATTTTTTTTAAACATCTTTATTGGAGTATAATTGCTTTACAATGGTGTGTTAGTTTCTGCTTTATAACAAAGTGAATTAGCTATACATATACATATATCCCCATTCTCCTCCCTCTTGCATCTCCCTCCCACCCTCCCTATCCCACCCCTCTAGGTGGTCACAAAGCAGAGCTGACCTCCCTGTGCTATGTGGCTGCTTGCCACTATCTGTCTATTTTACATTTGGTAGTGTATATATGTCCATGCCACTCTCTCACTTTGTCCCAGCTTACCCTTCCCCCTCCCCGTGTCCTCAAGTCCATTCTCTAGGTCTGCGTCTTTATTCCTGTCCTGCCCCTAGGATCTTCAGAACCTTTTTTTTTTTTTTTTAGATTCCATATATATGTGTTAGCATACAGAATTTGTTTTTCTCTTTCTCAGCTACTTCACTCTGTACGACACACTCTAGGTCCATCCACCTCACTACAAATAACTAAATTTCATTTCTTTTTATGTCTGAGTAATAATCCATTGTATATATGTGCCACATTTTCTTTATCCATTCATCTGTCAGTGGACACTTAGGTTGCTTCCATGACCTGGTTATTGTAAATAGAGCTGCAATGAACATTTTGGTACATGACTCTTTTTGAATTATGGTTTTCTCAGGGTGTATGTCTAGTAGTGGGATTGCTGGGCGTATGGTAGTTCTATTTGTAGTTCTTGAAGGAACCTCCATACTGTTCTCCTTAGTGGCTGTATCAATTTACACTCCCACCAAAAGTGCAAGAGGACTCCCTTTTCTCCACACCCTCTCCAGCATTTATTATTTGTAGATTTTTGGATGATGGCCATTCTGACCTGTGTGAGATGATATCTCATTGTAGTTTTGATTTGCATTTCTCTAATGATTAATGATGTTGAGCATTCTTTCATGTGTTTGTTGGCAATCTGTATGTATTCTTTGGAGAAATGTCTATTTAGGTCTTCTGCCCATTTTTGGATTGGGTTGTTTGTTTTTTTGATATTGAGCTGCATGAGTTGCTTGTATGTTTTGGAGATTAATCCTTTGTCAGTTGCTTCTTTGCAAATATTTTCTCCCATTCTGAAGTTTGTCTTTTCGTCTTGTTTGTGGTTTCCTTTGCTGTGCAAAAGCTTTGAAGTTTCATTAGGTCCCACTTGTTTATTTTTCTTTTTATTTTCATTTCTCTAGGAGGTGAGTAAAAAAGATCTTGCTGTGATTTATGTCATCGAGTGTTCTGCCTATGTTTTCCTCTAAGAGTTTGATGATGTCGGGCCTTACATTTAGGTCTTTAGTTTATTTTTGTGTATCGTGTTAGGAAGTGTTCTAATTTCATTCGTTTACATGTAGCTGTCCAGTTCTCCGAGCACCACTTATTGAAGAAGCTGTCTTTTCTCCATTGTATATTCTTGCCTCCTTTATCAAAGATAAGGTGACCATATGTGTGTGGGTTTATCTCTGGGCTTTCTATCCTGTTCCATTGATCTATAATTCTGTTTTTGTGGCAGTACCATACTGTCTTGATTACTGTAGCTTTGTAGTATAGTCTGAAGTCAGGGAACCTGATTCCTCCAGTTCCGTTTTTCTTTCTCAAGATTGCTTTGGCTATTCAGGGTCTTTTGTGTTTCCATACAAATTGTGAAATTTTTTGTTCTAGTTCTGTGAAAAATGCCAGTGGTAGTTTGATAGAGATTGCATTGAATCTGTAGATTGCTTTGGGTAGTAGACTCATTTTCACAATGTTGATTCTTCCAATCCAAGTACATGGTATACCTCTCCGTCTGTTTGTATCATCTTTAATTTCTTTCATCAGTGTCTTATAGTTTTCTGCATACAGGTCCTTTGTCTCCATAGGTAGGTTTATTCCTAGGTATTTTATTCTTTTTGTTGTCATGATATATGGGAGTGTTTCCTTAATTTCTCTTTCAGATTTTTCATCATTAGTGTATAGGAATGCAAGAGATTTCTGTGCATTAATTTTGTATCCTGCTACTTAACCAAATTCATTGACTAGCTCTAGTAGTTTTCTTGTAGCATGTTTAGGATTCTCTATGTATAGTATCATGTCATCTGCAAACAGTGACAGCTTTACTTCTTCTTTTCCGATTTGGGTTCCTTTTATTTCTTTTCCTTCTCTGATTGCTGTGGCAAAATCTTCGAAAACTATGTTGAATAAAAGTGGTGAGAATGGGCAACCTTGTCTTATTCCTGATCTTAGTGGAAATGGTTTCAGCTTTTCACCATTGAGGATGATGTTTGCTGTGGGTTTGTCATGTATGGCCTTTATTATGTTGAAGAAAGTTTCCTCTATGCCTACTTTCTGGAGGGTTTTTTTTTTTTATCATAAATGGGTGTTGAATTTTGTCAAAATTGAGATGATCATATTGTTTTTCTCCTTCAAGTTGTTAATATGGTGCATCACGTCGATTGATTTGCGTATATTGAAGAATCCTTGCATTCCTGGGATAAACCCACTTGATCATAGTGTATGATCCTTTTAATGTGCTGTTGGATTCTGCTTGCTAGTATTTTGTTGAGGATGTTTGTATCTATGTTCATCAGTGATATTGGCCTATAGTTTTCTTTCTTTGTGACATATTTGTCTGGTTTGGTATCACGGTGATGGTGGCCTCGTTGAATGAGTTTGGGAATGTTCCTCCCTCTGCTATATTGTGGAAGAGTTTGAGAAGGATGGGTGTTAGCTCTTCTCTAAATGTTTGATAGAATTCGTCTGTCAAGCCATCTGGCCCTGGGCTTCTGTTTGTTGGAAAATTTTTAATCACAGTCTCAATTTCAGTGCTTGTGACTGGTCTGTTTATATTTTCTCTTTCTTCCTCGTTCAGTCTCAGAAGGTTGTGATTTTCTAAGAATTTGTCCATTTCTTCCAGGTTGTCCAATTTATAGGCATATAGTAGCTTGTAGTAATCTCTCATGATCCTTTGTATTTCTGCAGTGTTAGTTGTTACTTCTCCGTTTTCATTTCTAATTCTGTTGTTTGGAGTCTTCTCCCTTTTTTCCTTGATGAGTCTGGCTAATGGTTTATCAATTTTGTTCATCTTCTCAAAGAACCAGCTTTTAGTTTTATTGATCTTTGCTATCATTTCCTTCATTTCTTTCTGATCTGCTCTTTATGATTTGTTTCCTTCTGCTACCTTTGGGTTTTTTTGGTTCTCCTTTTCCTAATTCCTTTAGGTAAGGTTAGGTTGTTTATTTGAGATGTTTCTTGCTTCTTGAGGTAGGATTGTATTGCTATAAACTTCTCTCTTAGAACTGCTTTTGCTGCATCCCATAGGTTTTGGGTCATCGTGTTTCCATGGTCATTTGTTTCTACGTATTTTTTGATTTCCTCTGATTTCTTCAGTGATATCTTGTTTACTTGGTAGTTTATTATTTTTTCTCCTTGTGTGTGTATTTTTCCAGAATTTTTCCTTTGATTGACCATAGCATTGTGGTCAGAAAAGATACTTGATACGATTTCAATTTTCCTCAAATTACCAAGGCTTGATTTGTGACCCAAGATATGATCTATCCTGGAGAATGTTCCATGAGCACTTGAGAAGAAAGTGTATTCTGTTGCTTTTGGATAGAATTCCTATAAATATCAATTAAGTCCATGTTGTTTAGTGTATCATTTAAAGCTTGTGTTTCCTTATTTATTTTCATTTCGGATGATCTGTCCATTGGTGAAAGTGAGGTGTTAAAAGTCCCCTACTATGAGTGTGTTACTGTCGACTTCCCCTTTTATGGCTGTTAGCATTTGCCTTATGTATTGAGGTGCTCCTGTGTTGGGTGCATAAATATTTACAATTGTTAAATCTTCTTCTTGGATTGATCCCTTGATCATTATGTAGTGTCCTTCTTTGTCTCTTGTAGTAGTCTTTATTTTAAAGTCTATTTTGTCTGATATGAGAATTGCTACTCCAGCTTTCTTTTGATTTCCACTTGCATGGAATATCTTTTTCCATCCCCTCACTTTCAGTCTGTATGTGTCCCTAGGTCTGAAGTGGGTCTCTTGTAGACAGCATATATATGGGTCTTGTTTTTGTATCCATTCAGCCAGTCTATGTCTTTTGGTTGGAGCATTTAATCCATTTACATTTCAGGTAATTATTGATGTGTATGTTCTTATTACCATTTTCTTAATTGTTTTGGGTTTCTTATTGTAGATCTTTTCCTTCTCTTGTGTTTCTTACCTAGAGAAAGTCCTTTAGTATTTGTTGTACAGCTGGTTTGGTGGTGCTGAATTCTCTTAGCGTTTGCCTGTCTGTAAAGCTTTAAATTTCTCTGTCGAATCTGAATGAGATCCTTGCTAGTTAGAGTAATCTTGGTTGTAGGTTTTTCCCTTTTATCACTTTATATATGTCCTACCAGTACCTTCTGGCTTGCAGAGTTTCTGCTGAAAGATCAGCTGTTAAGCTTTTGGATATTCCCTTGTATGTTATTCATTGTTTTTCCCTTGCTGCTGTCAATATTTTTTCTTTGTATTTAATTTTTGATAGTTTGATTAATATGTGTCTTGGTGTGTTTCTCCTTGGATTTTTCCTGTATGGGACTCTCTGCACTTCCTGGACTTGATTAAGTATTTCCTTTCCCATATTAGGGAAGTTTTCAACTCTAATCTCTTCAAATATTTTCTCAGTCCCTTTCTTTTTCTCTTTTTCTTCTGGGACCCCTATAATTCGCATGTTGGTATGTTTAATGTTGTCCCAGAGGTCTCTGAGACTGTCCTCAATTCTTTTCATTCGTTTTTCTTTATTCTGCTCTGCAGTAGTTATTTCCACTATTTTATCTTCCAGGTCACTTAGCCGTTCTTCTCCCTCAGTTATTCTGCTGTTGATTCCTTCTAGAGAATTTTTAATTTCATCTATTGTGTTGTTCATCATTGTTTGTTTGCTCTTTCGTTCTTCCAGGTCCTTGTTAAACGTTTCTTTTATTTTTTCCATTCTATTTCCAAGCTTTTGTATCGTTTTTAGTATCATCACTCTGAATTCTTTTTCAGGTAGGCTGCCTATTTCCTCTTCATTTGTTTGGTCTGGTGGGTTTTTACCTTGCTCCTTCATCTGTTGTGTGTTTCTCTGTCTTCTCATTTTGCTTAACTTATTGTGTTTGGGGTCTCCTTTCTGCAGGCTGCAGGTTCGTACTTTCCATTCTTTTTGGTGTCTGACCCCAGTGTCTAAGGTTGGTTCAGTGGCTTGTGTAGGCTTTGTGGTGGAGGGGACTAGTGCCTGTGTTCTGGTGGATGAGGTTGGATCTTGTCTTTCTGGTGGGCCGGACAGCGTCCAGTGGTATGTTTTGGGGTGTCTGTGACCTTATTATTATCTTAGGCAGCCTCTCTTCTAATGGGTGGGGTTGTGTTCCTGTCTTGCTAGTTGTTTTGCCTAGGGTGTCCAGTACTGTACCTTGCTGGTTGTTGAGTGGAGCTGGGTCTTAGCATTGAGATGGAGATCTCTGGGAGAACTTTCACCGTTTGATATTACGTGGAGCTGTGACGTCTCTGGTGGTCCAATGTCCTGAAGTTGGCTCTCCCACCTCAGAGGGACAGGCCTGACACCCAGCCAGAGCACCAAGACCCTGTCAGCCACACGGCTCAGAAGAAAAGGGAGAAAAAAAGAAAGAGAAAAAGAAAAACAAAATAAAGTTTCTTAAAAAATATAATTTTTAAAAATAAAAAATAGTAAAAAGTAATTAGAAAAAGAAAAAAACAACCAAACAAACATAAAAAAACAGACAGACATAACCCTAGAACAAATGGTAAAAGCAAAGCTATACAGAGAAAATCACACAAGGAAACATACTCATAGTCACAGAAAGAGAAAAAGGAAAAAACGTATGTATATATCATTGCTCCCAACGTCCACTGCCTCAAATTTGGGTTGATTCGTTGTCTATTCAGGTATTCCACAGATGGAGGGTACATCAAGTTGAATGTGTAGATTTAATCTGCTGCTCCTGAGGCTGCTGGGAGAGATTTCCCTTTCTCTTCTTTGTTCGCACAGCTCCTGGGGTTCCGCTTTGGATTGGCCCCGCCTCTGCATGTAGGTCGCCTGAGGGCGTCTGTTCCCTGCCCAGACAGAATGGGGTTAAAGTAGCAGTTGATTAGGGCGCTCTGGCTCACTCAGCCTGGGGGGAAGATGGGGTACGGAATGTGGGGCGAGCCTGCAGCGGTAGAGGCCAGCATGATGTTGCAACAACCTGAGGCGTGCTGTGTATTCCCCGGGGAAGTTGTCCCTGGATCACAGGACCCTGACAGTGGCAGGCTGCACAGGCTCCCAGGAGGGGAGGAGTGGATAGTGACCTATGCTTGCACACAGGCTTTTTGGTGGCTGCAGCAGCAGCCTTAGCATTTCATGCCCATCTCTGGGGTCTGCGCTGATAACTGCAGCTTGTGCCCCTCTCTGGAGCCTGTTGAGACGGTGCTCTCAATCCCCTCTCCTCACACACCCCAAAACAATGGTTGTTGCCTCTTAGGCAGGTCCAGACTTTTTCCCCAGCTCCCTCCCAGCTAGATGTGGTGCACTGGCCCCCTTCAGGCTGTGTTCATGCAGCCAACCCCAGTCCTCTCCCTGGGATCTGACCTCTGAAGAAGCTGGAGCCTCAGGTCCCAACCCCCACCCATCTTGGTGGTTGAGCAGACAAGCCTCTCAGGCTGGTGAGTGCTGGTTGGCACTGATACTCTGTGCAGGAATCTCTCCACTTTGCCCTTTGCACCCCTGTCCTGCATTCTCCTCCTTGTCTTTGAGACTTCCACCCCACCACCCCCCATCTCCGCCAGTAAGGGGCTTCCTGGTGTGTGGAAACTTTTCCTCCTTCACAGCTGCCTCCCAGAGGTGCAGGTCCTGTCTCTATTCTTTTGTCTCTGTTTTTTCTTTTTTCTTTTGCCCTACCCAGGTACGTGGGGAGTTTCTTGCCTTTTGGGAAGTCTGAGGTCTTCTGCCAGCGTTCAGTAGGTGTTTTGTAGGAGTTGTTCCACACCTAGTTGTATTTCTGTTGTATTTGTGGGGAGGAAAGTGATCTCCACGTCTTACTCTTCTGCCATCTTGAATGTCTCCCCTGCTTCCCATAGATTTTTGAAAGTTGTGTTTCCACTTTCATTTGTCTTGAGGTATTTTATGATTTCCACTTTGATTTCTTCTTTGACCCATTGGTCTTTTAGTAGCATATTGTTTAGTCTCCACTTGTTTGTGTTTTCCCCATTTTTCTTTTGTAATTGATTCCTAGTTTCATACCATTGTGGTTGGAAAAAATGCTTAATCTAATTTCTAGTCTCTTAAATTTGTTGAGAAACTTGTTTTGTGGCCTAGCATGCGATCTATCCTGGAGAACGTTTCATGTGCACTTGAAAAGGATGTGTATTTTGCTCTTTTGGGATGGAATGTCATGTAAGTCGATATCTATTAAGTCCAACTTGTCTATTGTGTCATTTAAGACCATTGTTACCTTGTTGATTTTTTGTCTTGGTTGTCTGTCCATTGATGTAAGATGGGTATTAAAAGTTCCCTACTATCATTGTATTATTGTCAATTTCTCCCTTTAAGTCTGTTAATATTTGCCTTACATATTTACGTTCTCCTGTATTGGGTACATACATGTTAATGAATTTAATATCCTCCTCTTGTATTGATCCATTTATCATTATATAATGCCTTTTTGTGTCTTTTGTTGTAGCCTTTGTTTTAAAGTCTTTTTGTCTGATATGAGTATTGCTACCCCTACTTTCTTGTCATTTCCATTTGGATGAAATATCTTTGTCTATCCTCTCACTTTCAGTCTATGTGTCTTTAGCTCTGAAGTGAGTGTCTTGTACAGCATATATATGGGTCTTGTTATTTTATCCAATCAACCACCCTATGTCTTTTGTTTTGTTTTGTTTTACTTTTATTGGAGTATAGTTGATTTACAGTGTTGTGTTAGTTTCTGCTGTACAGCAAAGTGGATCAGTTATACATAAACATAGATCCACTCTTTTTTAGATTCTTTCCCCATATAGGTCTTTAGAGAGTATTGAGAAGAGTTCCCTGTGCTATACAGTAGGTACCCTATGTCTCTTGATTGGAGCATTTAGTCCATTGACATTTAAGGTAAGTATTGATAGGTATCTATTTATTGCCATTTTATTACTTGTTTTCTGGTTGTTTTTGTACTTCTTTGTTCATTTCTTCTTCTTTTTCTTCCCTTGTGGTTTGTAGATTTTCTTAAATCTACAACAGGTATGTGTGTGTTCCTTCCTTCCCTTTCTTCCCTTGTGTGTGTTCCTTTCTTCCCTTGTGGTTTGTAGTTTTTCTTAAATCTACAACAGGTATGTGTGTGTTCCTTTCTTTTTTGTTTTTTTTAAATCTATGGTTGGCTTTTGATTTGTGCTTACCATCAGTTTCCTATATGTTGGCCTATAACTATATCTACTTGTTATAAACTGGTAGTCATTTAAGTTCAACCACATTTTAAAGATCTACATTTTTACTCCTCTCCCCCACATTGTGTGTTTTTGATGACATATGTTACATCTTTGTGTTTGTCTCTTACCTTTGTATCATTGTACTTGATTTTACAATTTTTGTCTTTTTTTTAAATTAATAAACTTCTTTTTAGAGCAATTGTAGGTTCACAGCAAAATTGAACAGAAAGTACAGAGCGTTCTTCTATACCCCCATGCCCACATGTGCACAGTATCTCCCCCCGTTATCAACATCCTGCCCCAAAGGGGTACATTTGTTAATTGATGAATCTACAGTGATATATCATTAGTACCTAAAGTCCACAGTTTCCATCAGGGTTCACCTTTGGTATTGTACATTCTGTGGGTTTTGACAAATGTATGACTTGTATCTACCATTGTAGTATCATGTGGAATAGTTCAGCTGCCCTAAAAGTCCTCTGTGCTCCAGCTATTCATCCCTCCCTCCCACCTAACTTCTGGCAAACACTGATCATGTTTCTGTCTTCACAGCTTGTCTTTTTGCAGAATGTCATATAGTTGGAATTATATAGTATGTAGCTTTTTCAGATTGGCTTCTTTCACTTAGTAATGTGCATTTAAGGTTCCTCTATGTCTTTTCATGACAGGATAGTTCATTTCTTTTTTGTTGTTGTTAGTTTCTGCTTTATAACAAAGTGAATCAGTTATACATATACATATGTTCCCATATCTCTTCCCTCTTGCATCTCCCTCCCTCCCACCCTCCCCATCCCACCCCTCTAGGTGTTCACAAACCATACTAGTTTACTTAAGTGATTGGTCTACATCCTTTACTATATGTTTTCCTTTACTAGTGGGATTTTTCCTTTCCTATAAACTCTTACTTCTTGTAGCCTTTTCTTTTCCATTTAAAGAAAACCCTTTAACACTTCATCTAAGGTCAGTTTACTATTGATGAACTCTTTTAGTTTTTGGTTGTCTGAGTAGTTCTTTATCTCTCCTTCAATTCTGAATGATAGCCTTGCTTGGTAGTGTATCCTAGGTTGTAGGTTTTTCCCTTTCAGCACTTTAAATATATCATGCTACTCCCTTATGGCCTGCAAAATTTCTGCAGAAAAATCAGCTGATAGCCTTTTGGGGGTTCCGTTGTATGTGACTCTTTATTTTTCTCTTGCTGACTTTAGAATTCTCTCTTTATCTTTAACTTTAACCATTTTAAGTCTGATATTTCTTGGTCTGGTTCTCCTGGGGTTCATCTTGTTTAGGACTCTCTGTGTTTCCTGTACCTGGAAATCTATTTCCTTCTTCAGCTTCGGGAATTTTTCATCCATAATTTCATCAAGTACATTTCTACCCCTTTCTCTCTCTCTCTTCTCCTTCTGGGACCCCTACAGTGCAAATGTTAGTATGTTTGATGTTGTCTCATAAGCCCCTTAAACTATCCTCATTTTCAAAAATGCATTTTTATTTTTGCTCTTCTGATTGCATGATTTACATTCTTTTATCTTCCAGATCACTTAGGCATTCTTCTGTATCACCTAATCTTCTATTACTTCCCTCTAGTGTATTTTTCATTTCAGTTATTGTATTCTTCAGTTCTGACTGGTTTGTTTTTATACTTTCTAGTTACTTGCTAAAATTCTCACTGTGCTCATCTATTCTTTCCCCAAGTTCAGCTAGTATTCTTATTACTAAAGCTTTGAACTCTTTATCTGGTAAATTAGTTATCTCTCTTTCATTAGGATTTTTTTCAGGTTTTTTTTTCTTGTTCTTTCATTTGAAACATATTCTTCTGTCTTCTCATTTTGTTTAACTTTCTCTGTCTCTATGAAGTTAGGTGATAGAGTTACCTATCTGATGCTTCTGTGGGAGCATCCCTATACAGTCTACATGTGCCCAGTGGCTATGGTAGGAGAGCCAGATCTGACGTGAGCAAGAGTCACATCTTCCCCCAGGGTGTGCTGGCAGCTATCAGCTTGGTAGAAGGTGGTGCTGGAGATGGAAGGGCTAGAGCCAGAGCCAGGGCTTCTTCTATGCTCAGCGGCCATCACTGCCTCACTGGGGGCAGAGTTGGTGCCCAAGGTACTGGAGCAGAAGCCCTGAAGGTCAGGTCCGAGCTGGTTCCTTTCCCTCTAAGTGTGTGCACCACCCCCCTGGCAATGGCACCTCTGCCACAGTGGAGAGCAGCACTGGAGCAACAGGTACTAGAGGGGGCCTGTGGGACAGGCCAGGGTAAGTGCTGGGACAGTCCCAGCAAGTTAGTCCGAGCCCCAGGCAATTTTCAATCTGCTGCTTCCTCGTGTGCATGCTGGTAATGGCTGCCTTCCCCTTGTTCAGAGGCAGGGTTGGGTCCGAGGCAGCTCCGTTCTCTCTAAGTGTGAACACTCTCCTTGGCAGCAGCAGCCTTTGTGGCAGTGGAGAGCTGCACCAGAGCAAGAGAGGCTGTAGTGGGCACCCGGTGCAGGCTGGGGAGCAGGCTGTAGCAGTTGCGGGAAACCAGCCAGAGCTCCAGGTAGTTTTCAGTCTGTTTCCTCCGCCTTGTTCCCTGGGAGTAAGCAAGTGTGTGCATGCTCTTCATGAGTGGAGTGTCAGTTTCTTACAGCCCTCTGGTAAGTCCCACTGGTTTTCAAACCAGCTAAGGGGACTCGTCTTCCCAGAGTCAGGCCCAACATGTGGCTTGAACCCATCACTACCCACAGAGGATCCTTGAGGCTGTGATATCCCCTGCCTCTTGTGTGTCCCCTCCTTGGGCACTTGTCCCAACCAGATCGCTTTTCCTCCCTTCCTGCCCAACTCTGTGCAACTCTTTCTTTATAGCCTTGGTTGTAGAAGAGCCTTTATGTCAGGCTCCAGGTTGTTTTCAGCAGGAGTTGCTTCATATGTAAGATATATTTTGATGTGTTTGTGGAAGGAGGTGAGCTCAGCATCCTCCTACTCTGCCATCTTGATCTCCCTCCCATCTGCCCCTGACTTTCCACAGGAGACAAGTAAGATGATCATCCTACATTTTTCCCCTTTGGACTTCCTCAGAGTATTTCCATACTAAAATGTTGTTGTTATCTTTGCTGTTTTAGTGGCGATGGTACTGTCTAAGACTTAAATTTGTAACAATCTACCTATAGCTGAAGAGTCCAAATCCAAGCTAAGGAAGGACAGGTGATGAAGGTCAAGGAGTAATGAGAATGTCCTGAGATGGATCTCTGAGGTTTTCATTTTCACAGATGCATTTTTGTGCAACATGTATAAGTCATCTACCATTAGTTGTAAATCAATGTGACATTAATTTAGCCATTCATCCTTTTTGCTGCTGCAGAACTTAGAGCTCCTTCCTGGGCTATGGCTTTAAGAAGGCAATGCAAACACAGATATAGAAGTAAACTAATTTTGCAATAGAGATAGAAAGATTTAGAAATTTTAATATTCTTAAGAGACTATTTGATTTGTGTTGAGAGGGAGCTGACTTGATTTTCTTAGAGGCTCTAAAGAAGAGTGAATATGAATGATTGGGCAAGCCAGCATCTTTATAAAGGTGATTTTTAAATTGCATTGCTTGGAGTGTTTACCATTTATTTACTTGACTTTTGCCCTTGCGTGAAAAACCAAAAGGAAATATGTCTTACTTTGGTTTAAGAAGCTGGCGACGTGGTGAATGGGGAGTTAGAACTTAGGTATTATCTACCCCAGATTCAGGAAGTCAGGGAGATGAGGTTATACGAATGAAAACTTGTTTTCAAGGTTCCCTCCACTCTGAAAATTGGGGTTTTGCATGAGAAGTTTTAGTCCCAAAATAAAAGATTGGGAAGTGCAAATGTTGTGTAAATGAGAGATCTTTCTCTTTTTCCAACTTGGTATTCCTTGATTGAAAATCTTAAATTATATTTATTGATGAGTTAGGATTCACTTCAGAGCATGTTTAAAATTCAAAATGTGACTTGATTTTTAAATCTTTGATTTACATACTTTCAGGAACCCATTTATTATAGAAATCAAGAACAGCTGTGTTCTCCCTAAGGTTGATTGTTTCAGTCAAATCCTTTTAAAACGCGAATTAAGAAGATTAGGATTTAATCTTTGTTTCTTCCAACAACAACAAAAAATCTCATCATAGAGTTAATATACCTCCTAGTCCAGAATGTGTTATCGGAAAGTACATATTCAGTACTGTCTACTTTTTAATCAATGGTATATTTATAACTTTTAGATTATTTTGTAGTTACGTCAGAAAAACTGAAAGATTTGCTCTTTTTATTTTTCCAAATTCATTGAATTTAGGAAGTTACAGGGTGGTGAACCTATCACTGAGCTATTTGGTGAGTATTTTTGCCGCAAGGTACTAGAAAGACAAGAACCATCACCAAAAGTAGGAAGAGGTAACTTGTGGGTTAGCTATTATACAATGTCTTGGTAAGAAATTAAGCACCAAGTAAATCAATAACGATGGTACGCAAGTTTTGGAGAAGGTATTATAACAAAATGTTAGCATTAAAGAAACATTTGCAACCTACGAAGCCTAAACTATTTTTAAAAGCTCATATGGGCAGCTGAAGATGTATTTGTCCCATGTGAATACTAGAGGTGGGTGGGGATAAAACAAGTAGCTTGCCATATCAAAGAGACTATGGCATACATGGAAGGTGTCTTTTAGAAATAGGAAAAAATCCAATCAAGGAGAATGGGGAAGCTTATACATTTAGCAGGTCATGTGCGAACTGTCATTTAGGTTGGTTGAAAAAAGAAAAATTGGCGAAATTCTTTAAAATCAGTCATAAGTTTTTAAGTTACTCAAAAGCAGGCAGTTTACTGGGTCTATTTGGTGATGATGGTGCAACAAACTTGACAGAAAAATAATAAACTTTAATGATCTATTTGTCTAATAAAAGAAGATATAAGGGAACATGCTATCTCAATAATTTGTCCCCTGAAATTGATGACCAGGTTCAACTGTAATAAATGAACAGATAATCTAGGTCCAATTAACAAATTAAATATAGACAGTTCATCAGAACTATATAGCATCCTTCTATATTTTGAAGGAACTCAAAGTAAGGTTTTAGCTCTGGACTAATATAGCACTTAAGTATAAGTTAGATTGACATGTATACACTGCTATATTTAAAATAAAACACCTTCCCATGAAAAAATAAATAAAAAATAGTAAATTAATAACTTGCCATTTCTGTGAGGTTTGGAAATCTTTTTTTCTAGTTGATCAGTAGTATATATTCAGCAATATGAGTTTAAGTAAGGTCAAAGGTTATCTTGTGGGAGTAAAATTTGAATTCAGAATTGTACACTGTTAGATAAAGGATATTTCTGAATCAGGAAAGGGCAGTGAATTTATAAATCTAAGTCATGCCTATACATCTGTTAACCTAAAACCTTATGCTTGATTCAGATTTTGTTGTAGCAAAATATTGATGTATTCTGGATTCCTACTGTGAGATGTGTTGTGAAAGTTCAACATATTACCATTTCCTTATGAGTACTTGCAATCATGATAAAAGCATAGAATCTTATTTCAGCCATTGATGAGACCATTACATACAGATAGGATCCCAAGTAAAGAAGAAAAAAAGGACTCGTAGATTCTTGCTTCTTTTGTGCTCTGTGTTGTTTATATGGTGGTTTAGAAGTATAGGTGCAGTGATTAGGATGTCCAAGTTGGAGAGAGAGATTTAAAAGGTAACATTTTGCTGGTGGAATGTAAGAATTTTAACAACTCACCTACCTAGAGCTTAGATTAGGTATTCTCTCATTATCACTACCATTGCATTAATGTGCAAATTGTGTATATTCAGCTGCTTTATTCTAAAAAGAGTCTGGCCCTTTGGTGTGCACCAGAGACATTTGCTATAGGAGACTGTGATCCTTAGCAGGATCAGCTAAGCCCACTTAGTGTGGGTGATCCAATAGAATATGGACTAGTTGGCCATTTGGGATACAGTTGTTCTAACAAAGCACGTGCGGAGAGTCAAGGGAGTTTGTATGCTTTTTTTTTTTTTTAATGTGGTATTGTCTTGTGTGATTTATTTTCCTTCATTTAAAAACTTGATGCAAAATGTTTGTGCTCTTTCCTTTCTTTCTCTCCCCGCCCCCCCTTAGAATAATATAGCCGATCCAGAAGAACTGTTCACAAAATTAGAACGCATTGGAAAAGGCTCCTTTGGAGAAGTGTTCAAAGGTATTGATAACCGTACCCAGCAAGTGGTTGCTATTAAAATCATAGACCTTGAGGAAGCCGAAGATGAAATTGAAGACATTCAGCAAGAAATAACTGTTTTGAGTCAGTGTGACAGCTCCTATGTAACAAAATACTATGGATCATATTTAAAGGTAATGTGTACGCTGGATTATTTAAGTCATAAGGTATTTTCATTATAAGTATTTCTTTTTTTTTAACTCTGTTTTTCGAAAGGCAATGTCTTAAATTAGGATTTGACAGCCTTTGGCCTCCAGACAGAACTCAGCTCCATTTGTAGTGCCAAAATAGGCTGGTTCTAGATTTAGCAGCTGTATCCTGAATGCATCCCAGTACTCAGCTGCAACATTTTTCCACACCTGAACTTTTGGGTTGATAGAGGAACAGAAAGGCAGCTGAGCCTTGAGACGTATCCTTTGCCTGGAAAGAGCTTTCTCCCTGGGCTTTTAACACATTATTCTCAATGGTCCAGTCTGTCTCAACCTCAGAATGGATGGCATATGTAAGCATGTCACTATTCCATTGAGTTATGGTGGTTATTTACACATCTCTCTCTCCCTCTAGGTTGTAAGCTTCTTGACAGCAGGGAGTTTAGTTCAGCCCGTCTTGGTTTTCACATCCCTTAGCACAGAGCATGGCACATCTTAAGTACATGATAAATATTTGTTGAAATGGAATTAAATAGATTAATATCTGTTCCCCCCCACCAAAAAAAAAGTTGGATTTTTAGTTTCTAGGATTATGGAATTAGCAGACACCTGAAGTTCCAGCAGATGGAGTTATTACTGCATCACAGAAAACTCTTTGGTGACTAAAACCCGAGTTCTTGGGTTCCATATTTATAGTCAGGATTTGTGTCTATTGAAATATAAAACAATACATAATTAGAAAAATCTAGCTTAGAGTTTAAATTATCTTAAAATTTAAAAAATGTATCCCCATACTGATATTTTTTAAAGGAGGGCAGTATTAGTTAGATCTTTGATTTTCAGAGCTTACAAGGGGGAAGGTTTTGTTTGTTTGTTTGTTTGTTTGTCCATCTATCTCTAGGCCAAAAGGGTGTGTTTATAACCCATCAGGCTGTTGGCCTGCACAAAAATTGATGCTGTCTTTTTATGTTCTGCTGATCAAATATACCCTAGGATAAACTATCTATATTAGTTAATACTGATATAGAAATTCATCGATTTCCCTGGCTTTTTACAGAGCCTAACCTTTTTTTTTTTTTTTTGGCTGCGCTGCACGACTTGCGGGATTGAACCCAGGCCTCCTGCAGGAGAAGCGCAGAGTCCTAACCACTGAACTGCCAGGGAGTTCCCCACAGAGCCTAGTTTATTCTAATAGTACGTGAATTAGGTGACTGTGGCATTAATGCATAGTAGAATGAATCATTAAATAGCCAAACAGTCACTATGTGTCACACACTGTACTAGGTTATGGAGATGTAAAAGTGAACAACTCCTGCCATTAAAGAGCTCACAGTCTCATATTGCACTAAAATAGTGTAGATTTTGTGATTGAATGTGTACAAGGTACAGATGAGGCATAAATAAGAAAATGGTCACCTCTACCCTTTTTTTCCATGATGGTATGAAGGAAAGGCTTCCAAGAGGAGGTGATACTGCTGGTAGCTCCTATACAATATACTTTTAAGTGTTAGCCATTACTCTATTTTACTGTATACCTAATTACTTGATTCTTTGTGGTTCACTTTGCTTTTATATTCTTTCCTAAAAAGCTTATTTAGTGGGTCAGATTCCTTTTTAGGAATCCTATGGGGGTGGTCATTCAATCTCAGTGGTTTTAAGTCTCCCTTCTAATTTCCATAGCAGGCGGGGTTGTAGGCAGCCCAGGGAATTTGCTGTTGTTGGTGGTAATGTGTGTGTGTGTTTTGCTTATTCTGGTTTACTCTTTCTGGATTGAATCCTTGTAATTCCAGACCCACTCTAGAGCAAATCTGAACACTTGCTATTTTTAGGCACCTGTATCAGATAAGCTAGTTTTGGTGACTGACTTATATTAAAGAAGCCCTATTTAAAATGCGCTATTGTATATTATATTGAAAATGGGTACTGACATGGTATTGAGTTTTATTGTTTGCTTACAATCTTTCTTTATTCATATTCAGTACTCACATGGAAAATGAATTATAACTCTGTTTTTATTATTTATTCCTAAGATTTCACATTTAAAAAAATTTTCCTCATAGTGTACATGTACTGGTCACCCAAAAAATACTTAATCTTTTAATAAATCCAACTGATAGTTTGTTTTCTCCAAATCTTGATTGTTGAATGTTCTCAGGCCAGTTAGTGATACAAAACTGTTATCCAAGATGTCTTCTTACAGAATTAAACTGCATTATTTTTATCTCGTTTACCCGTCATTAATTAAAATACATGATGAGAAAGCCTACCTTGAAGAACATGTTACTTCATGATAAAATTGTAGAAATTCACAGATGGCTGCTGTTGATTACATTTGTATTATATGATTTTATAACTCTTTAATACCATTTATTTAAATTACTTTCTTAAATTGACCACTTGTTTATTTTCCATTTATATTAAACCATAGTGTGACTTCACAGGCTTAAATTTTTTTAAACTAAAGTCACATCAAATATAACAGGGTTCTGTTTAGTTCAGTCAGTGAAATCAAGGCTACATCCTCTAAGTACCATCGGAGAACTGCATCATCAATCGACTTATGTTCTTGTTGTGGCCCATCCTTCCGTTTCAGATGACATGGAGATTTTGTGAGTCAAGTTAATTGAGTAAAGTAGGATACAGGTTCTTCTCAGGTTGTCCTAACACAGGACATAATAACCAAGACCCTCACTGTTAGCTGGAGGAAAATTTATTGCACTTGAGAGAAAATTATATGCTCTCTGCAACTGTATGTAGTTGTAGCACTTTCCTTGAGACATGCAGAAATGTACTAGGTATTCATTTTGACTGAGCTCACTGTATAACTTCGTTTTTAAAAACAAGAGTAAAAACCAGACAGACACATCAGTATGACCACAATATTTTCCTTTAATTTTACTTCACTGCAGATTTTCTCGACAGACAAAGTTAGTCTTTATGACGAGTGCTAAAATAAGCAAACCCTTCCCTTCTGATCTCATAACATTGGAAGAATCTTTTATAATCTTTAAATATTTTTCTAGTTCGATGTAAATCTTAAAATGAAGCTCACTCAGGCATTGAATAGAACTTGAATCATGCCTTTATTTGCTGCTGAAAATTGCTTTTAGATTTCTGTTTATGTTAAGGAAATATGCCCCCCTCCACATACCACAACGACTGATATTTATTTTAAAAAAAGAATTGAATGATTGAAGTAAAATATTCCAGAATAGAGTCTGTACAGTTTTGTTTCCTTCTCATTATTTTTCCTGAGACTTTTGTGTGTGCTTATTTCCGAAGTATGGCGAATGTTTCTGGAATATTTCTGGAATATTCTTTAATTTTTAAAAATCATAGTTTTCTTATAAAACTTGAAGGAAATTGGAGAGGGAAGTATTTCCTCCTTGTACAGAGTTTTTTTCTCTCAAAATAAGAACAGCTTTAAACTTCCTATAATACACCTCTAAGAAGCCCCATATTAGATTCAATTCAGCAGATATTTATTTTTCCGTCACCTACTCTGTGCACTCCTCTCATTCTGCATATTTGCCCGGTCGGTCTCATCTACTTTATTCTGACAATTTCTAAATTCATGTCTCTGGTTTCAGCCTCTCTCCTTAGCCCCAGATAGGTATATCTAACTTGTCTCATATCTCCCACTTATCTGTGGGTAGGTACCTCAAGTGCAATAACCCAAAACGTGGGGAATAGCATTTAAAGTGGGTCTTGAGTATGATTTTGATAGGGTTTGGGATGTGAGGGTGGGGTATAGACAAGGCATTCTAGACTGGAAGAAAACGATTCCAAGGTGGTAAAGTATCTGGCAAGATGATCTCTACTATTCCTTGCAGTTATATAAGATTTCACATTCTGTTTCTTTTCTTATCGTGGTATAATATATATCACGAAAGTTACCATTTTAACCATTTTAAATGTACAGTTCTGTGGCATTTCATGCACTCATGTGATTTTGCAACCATCACTAGCATTCATCTCCAGAACTTTTTCATCTTCCTCAACTGAAACCCTGTACCCGTTAAACTATATAACTCCCCATTCTCTCCTCACCGTAGTCCTTGGTAACCACCATTCTACTTTCTGTCTCTATGAGTTTCCCTACCGTAGACTCTTCATATAAGTGGAATCATACAACATTTGCCCTTTGGTGACTGGCTTATTTTACTTACACATGCTGGTTTATGTGGTCAGTGTTATGATTGGCTATCTGCTTCATAGACCAACCTACTTAATTCAACATGTACTTGATCTATGTTCAATAATTATCTCATAAATATATATAATGGGTATTTTAAATGTTTTTTTAAACGTTTTTTCTATGAGAAAATGAATTCCAAGTTCCACAGTAGCATTTCTCCCCCCTATAACCAAGTGTCTGCTTTAGTGGCAAATTCAAAGGCCCCATGGGGTGATGGAGTTGATACTCCAGACACCAGTGATTTGTTAAAACTAGGCTCCAACTTCTCCCCAGTAAACAGTATAACTCTGAAGTACTTAACTCTTTTTTAAAATTTTTATTGGAGTATAGTTGATTTATAATGTTATGTTAGTTTCAGGTGTACAGCAAAATGAATCAGTTATACATATACATATATCCACTCTTCTTAAGATTCTTTTCCCATATAGGCCATTACAGAGTATTGAGTAGAGTTCCCTGTGCTATACAGTAGGTCCTTATTAGTAATCTATTTTATATATAGTAGTGTGTGTGTGTCAATCCCAATCTCCCAGTTTATCCCTCCTCCCCCCTTACCCCCTGGTAACCATAACTTTGTTTTCTACATCTGTAACTATTTCTTGAAGTACTTACTCTTTAGGCGTTCTGAATTTTGGAACAGAGAGCCATTTCTTAACCCCTTACTGCCCACCCATGTTGATGCAGGGCTTTATTTTATTTATTTATTTATTTTTGGCTGTGTTGGGTCTTTGTTACTGCGTGTGGGCTTTCTCTAGTTGCGGCGAGCGGGGGCTACTCTTCGTTGCGGTGCGTGGGCTTCTCATTGTGGTGGCTTCTCTTGTTACGGAGCACGGGCTCTAGGCGCATAGGCTTCAGTAGTTGTGGCGCGTGGGCTTAGTTGCCCTTAGGCATGTGGGATCTTCCCAGACCAGGGCTCAAACCCGTGTCCCCTGCATTGGCAGGCGGATTATTAACCCCTGCACCACCAGGGAAGTCCCTGCTGCAGGACTTTAAACTTTAAACTTAACTCCTCCAACCCATTGTTAAAACATTTGGATCATTTTATAATTGGAGAAATGTGCCAGATATATGGTTATGGTTTAGAGGTTTAGAGTCATTTGGCTCTTTTGGATTTGTAAACCAGTATGTAGATATCAACTTAGTCTTTTAAATTATTTAAGAACAAACCAAACATACATATTTGCATTCTCCAACACAGACATCTTTTACCAGAAATCAAAGATAGAAATTATAGTCCCCCAAAAGAATACAAACACAGGGTCTAGGTTTTTTGGTTGGGTTTGGTTTGTGATTGGTGTTTTCATTAAGACCTGCTGTGGACAAGGAACAAGTAAGAGCCTGTGTGGGTTAAGCTTCCTTGAGTAGGGAGGAGCCCCACTGGCTCGCCATTCCTGCCTGTGCCCACTCGGGCCTCGCTTCAATTCCCCTGCCTGCCTCACAGTCTTCTGAATGTTTGGACCTCTGACCATCCTCCAGCGAGGTTTGTCTGCAGAAGTGACAATCAGAAGGAAACAGCCAGAAAAGCTATGAGGCAGCTCTGGTTCCCTGCCTGTTTCAGAAGAGTCCTAGTTCCACTGAATAGCTTGCTTGCAAAGAGGAAGCCTTCTTTTCAGATCGGGAATTTGCTTAGTCATAAGTTTACTGACTTTTTAAGCTTTCTATGAATACATTTTGGTAGGTTTCTGTTTTGAATCGGTACCAAAAAAAAGACACACATGTTTTTAACTTGGAAAACAGGCGCTTTCATTCATGCAGAACTGCAAAACAGATAAACATGTTTTATAAGATCTTTTTATTTTTCTTTGAATGTCAGGTGAATGGGAAGCATTCTGAATTCATGAGGTAGAATGTAGTACTTAGGAAAAAAAAACGTGGCAAAAGATAAACTTCTCAGGCTGTACGGCATTGTGAGAAACACTTTTTTCTTCTGTAGAAAAAAATAGGAAGACTCATCAGGTTCACAGTTCTCATGTTCTGAGTCCTAATTTCTATACATGGAAACAAGTTACATGAACCACTCCTGGAACTCTTCTCCTCTCCCACTGTTATGGGGATTTATTTCCTCTCCTGCCTACTGTATACACCACTCTCTCTTCTCAGTTCAAGCTGGCCTGCTGTGACAGGAGAGAGTTGATGTCAAGATGGGCGGGGGACATTGTTCCTTTCTTTTATACATTCTACATAATGTCGGCATCTTAATTTAACTGAGCCTTCCCTCCCCGGACCCTTACCCTACACCACAACCCATTCCCCCCCACTACAGTGTCCCCTAAACACTCATCATCATGTTATTGGAGTCCATTCTCTGCCATAATAAAGCCCCAGTCTCATGGAGACACTTGGAAATTTTGAATGGAACTCCTGAGTACTTCCCAGGGATTTTGGAGTTTGAGGACTACTGGCAACAGCTTGAGAATCTTCATTCCACAGCTGGGACTGTAAAGGTGAGAGATGTGTTCCTGGCATCCCAAATCGAAGCACGACACTGAATATATTTTCCCCTAGAAACATTGTTATGGTATAAATGGTAGTGTCTCTGGTATCCTTTCTGCTATACTATGGATACCTTTGTGTTAAATTGTCTTTTTGGAGGACACTGCTCCAGGAACCTAGGCATTATTTTTATGGGAAAATGCTTGCTTTCCAAATTCCAAACATCTTACTTAAAAATGGACTTTTGGAACACAATCCATTCACAACTTGGCTATTGGCCAGTTTAGCAAAACCAACCATTCCGCTTTCAGTCAATTCTGTGGTCCTACAGTAATTCAGAGAATACCACTCATGAAATGGTATGGAGAGAGAGATGTCTTCCGTATTTCAAAGTATAGCTGAAAGAAAAATGATTTAATGATTTATTCCAAATTTTATCTGATGTAGCTGAATGGTGTGTGTGTGTGTGTGTGTGTGTGTGTGTGTGTACACCTGTTTTGTAATTCAAACACACATGTTACCCCTATGAGCTCCATTTCCTCTTGTACAACTTACAGTGAAGTTAATTCTACATGAATTAATCATAATGCTTTTTAAGCTACACACTCCCTTTCTCTTATCCTTTTACCTCTGGGGAGAGGGGGGTCAATGTTCTTTCTAGGTTCCATATGTGTACGAAAAATCCCCGTTAGTCCTGGTTGGTAAAAGTTGTAAAGTACATTAAAACAAAAGCCAAAAACTAAAATAAGGCACAATACCCAGTGTCCTCAAACTCTAAAATCACATGGGAAGTACCCAGAAGCCCCATTCAAAATTTCTACAAGTCTCTATTTACCTCCTCATTCTTTTTTTTTTCTCCTCATTCTTTAGTGTAACTATCTTTTCCTTTCAGTATCATTATTCAAAATAATTTAAAGCGATGGTTTTTTCTGGGTTTTATAAAAGTTGCTAACAGTTAAACAATAAGGAACAATAATGTGTTATTTATTTAGCTATATCATATGGTAAATCGGTTTCAGGGAGGGCCAAGACTCAGAACTTGACTTTCATTTGTAATAGTCTATGGAAAAATATATTCTGAGTTCCAAACAACTAATTTTAAACCTGTATTTTAGAACCAGTACATTAGTATGTCAGATTTAACATTTATGCTAGTATGTTACTTGGCTCAGGTTTATAATTATTAAACTATTTCATGGCTTTTACAGGGTTCAAAATTATGGATAATAATGGAATACCTGGGTGGCGGTTCAGCACTGGATCTTGTAAGTATTTTTAAATAATTACACACATATATCCGTACTTGTACTTTTTTCTTTTAATTGGAGTAAGCAATGGTTTTTGGACAAGCTAAGCAGTTGTTTAGTTAATACGTTCACTCTGTCTTCAGGACTACTACTCTTATATAGATTCAGCTATATTGCAGGCTTCTGCACGTTGCTGGCATTCTTAAAGTATATAAGAAATGCAAACAGCTTAATAAAATAAAATTCCCCCCAAATTAGGAATGAGCGTGTGACGGTTGCCGTCAGTTTAGAGTTTTACTTTACGTGCTTATCCCCGAGAAGACTCAGTGTTCTTAGATTTTTAAAAAAGATATCATTCAGATAACTGTCTCTAAAATTGGCTCTTGGGTTTTGACCAAGAAGGCCTACAGACCCAGCTCTCTGCAGAGTTGTCTCTGCCCCTCTATAGGTCATTTGGAAATGTGATGGCATCTTTGTCACAATGACTCGGAAGTGCCACAGCCATTTTAGTGGGCAGGGACCAGGCTGCTACAATCCTGCAGTATGTGGGAGAAGTTCTAACCAATGAAGATATGTTCGTGCATGAAATGTTTTTGAGAAACACTGGTTGTTTTCCCCAAGTGGTGTGATTCTGTCAGTGTTGTTCCCCGCCTTTTAAATCTTTATTAATGTGACATTGTATTTAAAATGCAATATGAATGACTAGAGACAAGTTTGTGTAGTGGAATAACCACTGGGCTGGCCTGTGGGAGTTTGAGGTTCTAGCGCTGGCTCTATTTATAACTAAATCTGTGACTGTGAACCAGACACATAAATTCCTTGGACTTGGATGTCCTATAAAACAAAGAATTTGCACTAAGCTCCTCTTCCATGTTTAATATAATATGACTTTTATATAATATGCTTCTGCCTTTGAAATTATAGAGTCTGCTGTTTCTAAAAGTAATTTTAATTCTTATATTTTAAAGTGGAGATGAGTTTTTCTGACTGAAAGTAATCAAATATTTTTTAAAGGCTTTCATCCTGACTGCCAATGACTCCAAAGTTTCAGATAATCCTGTGAACAGAAATGACCATAAGCGATTTTCTTCCCTTTAAACAGAACCATACTTAAACCATTCTAAAGAAATGGTAATTAAACTTGATGGAGAGCCTCATCTTCTAGGAATTCATCGCAGTTTAATCAGTTGCTGAGTTAGGTCATCCTTCCTTGTGTCTAATGTAATTCTTATATCCTAAAGCTAGAGTTCATTTTTTTCTTTCTCTCTCCTCTCTAGTGAGAGAACATAACTGGTGTTTCTTTGGATAATAATCCTTCATGCCTATGGAGTCAGGTCTCATTCTCCTCTTGCCGTTAAATGATCTCAGCTCTATTTCTCTTGTCACGTGGTTTGATTACACAATAATTTTTTCATTAGCTCCACAAGAAGCCTCACAATTGCTCCACGAGCCTCCTTCCACTTCTTAAATATTAAGAACCCTTTCCAAATTTATCACAGTTAACTGCCCCCAAAAGTGCTTACCATGTCACTTCCCTGTTTTGTAGGCATTGGCAAAGCTAGTGCACTGCTTTCATCGGATTTCTGATAGCAATGTGAAGCACTGGACACTGGCCCAGCCCTAACTAATACAATCTGTATCCCCAGTAGTAGTTTGGTCAGTTTTATGAAATCTCTGAATGAAATGATTGTGAGATCATAATCTCATTCTGCCATTCTGATCTCCACCTAAATACAACAAATACCTATTAGCATAAATTCAATGAACTTAAAATGTTCTTAAAATCAAGAGACCTAGATCCTAGTCCTGGTTCTGCCAACTGACTAGCTGGCTAATACTGGGCAAGCCATTTAACCTGTGCCTCAAATGTTCAATGAAGAAATTAGATGAGTAATCTCTCTAACTCTGTTTTTCTAGCCCTAACGCTTAATGATATTGTGATTTAATTATAAACCTCATTTGACTGGACTTTGTAGGCAGAGCAAGTGATGAGAAAATGTGCTACTTCTTCTTCATATATAGTCCTGTACGAATGAATGCTATCATTTGGGGGAATCTAAGAAAGGATCAGGCTTAGAGGAGGGCACTGCTACCGGGGACAAGAGAAATCAGGAGGGTTGCTGGGTAGAGTGTTCATCCCTTAAACTGGTGCCTGACTAATGGAACATGATTATGACCAGTATTGATGTCAACATTATATAGTGTATACCTCAAGATTCCCTCCCATTCTAACAAAAATAATTAGTTGTATGTGAACAGACTTTGAGCATACTGTACATTATTTTATTGAATTGATTATACCTTACTTCTTTCCAAATAGAATTGCAGTGACTTACAACAAAAACACATATAATAAGGTTAAGAGAATAAAACATGAGCACCAAGGGAAAAAGTTGGAAACAATATGCTAACTGTAAGAGAAAGCATAACAAAACATGGTGCATTAGGGACTGGCTGGAAGTCAAAAGAGTATGGGGAACACCCCCAAGCCCACAAGTAGATAGTCTCTGAAAGGGAAAATGTCCCTCTCTTGAATATCCTCAGTTGACAACAGAGGCAAATCACACAAGGCCAGTACACTGCCCTGGGGGCAGAAGTGTTAGCTATTAGAGACGTGATATGGTCTTCAGTCTTTGGAGAGAAGCTCAGTTGTGCGCTCCAGGGACAGTCGACCAAGATCTTGCGTCATCTCTCCCAAGGTTGCATTGGAAATTTTTAAAAAAGCAATCTGTGTTCCATCTACTTTACCTTCCTTCTCTTTCCAACTCCCTTATTTCTCCTTTTCTGATCATTATCATCATGGCTAAGGAAACATTTTAACCACAAGGTTTGGGACAGTTTTCTGTCTGATAGTGAACAAGAAAAACGCAGCTCGACCACCACCCCATTCCCATTTCCCTGCCACCCAGGCGCCCCTACCATCCCCCTCCGGTACCCAGTTAAGTGAGATTTTACTTTTACTGAATTTTAAACTGGACCTAAGTATACCAGATAAGCGACGGACCACTTTTCTGTTTGTTTTTACTTAAATATATTTTTAAAATTCTGTATTATCCAGGGCACTTTTAGAAATCCTTCAGAATGATAGCTAGTATCTTTTATATGGACCTTGCCCAATTTCCTAAGTGACTGAGGGTATACCTCCTCTGGCCCTGTCAACATTTTATAATCAGTGATACTAAGTACTAATCTTAAGTAGTATGACATTTATCTTTAACTTATTTGGTAGTACCTCAGAATTTCATTGCCAGCAATCAATAAAATAATATGCCATTTTCACCTTTTAGATGACTTTAATCACTGCTGTTTAAAAAGAAACTTTTGGGGTGGAAGTTGATATATTTGAAAGTAAACAGATAATGTTACCTAGGAAAGGCACCTATTGAACTATGAACATCCCTGGAGTATACTATATATCCAGAGCATAGTTAATATTAAATGGTGAGACTGAAGTGTGGTTTCTATTTTAAGCTGTTAAATTTCAACATGAAAGTGCCCTTTATTCAGAATAAATATGGCATTCATGAAAGATGAAATACAGAAGGTGCCAAAGAGCTGTGAATCCCTCCCAGTGTGAGGCATAGTGGGCAATATTTGATTTTCACCACCTCTTCCCTCCTTCCAGCAAACAGAACTCTACCTCAGCTCTGACTCTAGATTCCCACCCTTTCCTGTAATAATATTGTACAGTCCACTGTTTGTGCTTTATGAGGTACCAGAATTTTAAAATAACCATTTATTTTAAGGAGAGATTTTCAGATATTCCATTACAAATTCTCCTGAAACCTAATCATTGCTTTCCTTGTATTGCAGTTAAAACTACTGGCTTTAGTACAGGGAAATGTGTTACATTTATTTGAAAAAACGTATCCCTCCATGATTTGATATTTTTTTACAATGAAAGTCTGAATAGTTTAATTATTATATTCCTAGCTAAAATTTAAATCTGAGTCTCAAAAAAGGCTCTATGCTTTACAATGTTTTTGAAATACACAAATGCTAAGAACTGTGCTACAGCTGACCTATATGATCAAATTTGGTTGCTGCAAAAATCTTATGGACCGTCTGATCTAAAAATCAGTTCGGTGTAAATATTTAATAAGTTTTAAACAGCAAATGCCAAAATTTAAGTAGCTGATTTCTTTTTTCCTATCTGAGAAAAAGAAAACTAGTTCTGTCATTATTTAAGCGTGTTTCTTAGATCTTTGATGTAAATATTTAAGAACCTTAGGATTTGGAGCTAGTATATAGGTTGTACTATCTTTCAAGATTAAACTTAATCATTAAAAAACCCTTTCTGCCCTTTGACTTAACTTTCCTCACCTTTTAAAATTTTCTCATTTGTTTAAATATTGGTTTAATAAACAGAACTGCTTCATATATCTAAGCGATTCTCTTATTTCAAAGAGAATGTCAAGTTCGAACTTCATTGTTCCAAACTTTTACATGTATATGTATGTATGTGTTTTTCCCCCTAAGCTGAGAGCTGGTCCATTTGATGAGTTCCAGATCGCTACCATGCTAAAGGAAATTTTGAAAGGTCTGGACTACCTGCATTCAGAAAAGAAAATTCACCGAGACATAAAAGGTATACAGAAGTCTAATGTGAACCTGAGAAAAACAGATGCATTCTGAGGAAGCTGAGGGTTTTTTCATCTCTTTTTCCCTCCTAGCTGCCAATGTCTTGCTCTCAGAACAAGGAGATGTGAAACTTGCTGACTTTGGAGTTGCTGGCCAACTGACAGATACACAAATTAAAAGAAATACCTTTGTGGGAACACCATTTTGGATGGCTCCTGAAGTTATCCAGCAGTCAGCTTATGACTCAAAAGTAAAGTGTTACCTGTACAAACTATTTTGTTTTTAATATTAAGTTTTATATAGCGTACTATCCTATTTAATAAACTGCCTTAATACGCCTTCCTTTTAAAGTATTCCTAAAGCTAGAGTCACGTCAGTTGTTGCTGGTAAATCATACGTTCCCTTGTTGCTGGTAATATTTGGACCTTCTTCCCTTCAGTGGCCTTTCATCCTACTTGGAATACAATCCAAAGTTCTTACTATCACATATGTGTCTCTCTACAGTCTGGCCCTTGTCTACCTCTGGCTCATCTCTTATCACTCTCCTCTATTTTCTTTTTTTTTTTGATCTCTCTTCACTTCCACTTTTTTTTAAATTAATTTGTATTGGCCCTCTATTTTCTATCTGCTTCAGCCACAGTGGCCTCATTGCTGGTCCATAAACACAGCAAGTCCCCTCTAGCCTCAGGACCTTTGCACTTGCCTCTCCCTCTATCTGGAATAGCCTTTCTCCCAATTAGGTTTCTGCTTAAACATTACCTACACAGAATGGTCTTCCCTGGCCATCCTGTGTAAATTTGCAGCCCTTTTACCTTATTCATTATTCCCTTATCCTGATTTACTATTTTCTTCACAGAACTTAGCACCATCTGACATCCTATTATTTATTTATTTATCTGTCTCTTCTACTAGAACATAAGCCCCTTGAGAGCAGGGATTTTGTCTGGTTTGGTCACCACCTGAGTCCTCAGTGCCTAGAATACAGTACCTGGCACAAAGTAGAATATTCGATCATTTTTTTAAATAAATGAATTATATTAATAAAAATTTATTAACATCACATTTCTTGAGACACTTTCATATTGTATGACCGTTAGACTCCACAGGTTATTTTGTGGCATTATGTTGGAATGGAATTTCAAGGTAATTGTTCTTTCCTCCTTACCTTAGGCTGACATTTGGTCACTGGGAATTACTGCTATTGAACTAGCCAAGGGAGAGCCACCTAACTCCGATATGCATCCTATGAGAGTTCTGTTTCTTATTCCAAAAAACAATCCTCCAACTCTTGTCGGAGACTTTACTAAATCCTTTAAGGAGTTTATTGATGCTTGCCTGAACAAAGATCCATCATTTGTGAGTATATATGCTATGACTACTATTTTCTATGATCAGATCTACATAGAGCCAGTGTGGTTTGTTCAACAGTGAGGAATACAGTGCCTGTGAAAACTGTCTAAGATTCTTCCCTCTATGTTCCCTCTATGTTGCTAATTTTGTTTAGTTGTTGACAAGATCCGCAGTTCCTTCTCTCCTTCCCCTGCATCTTTTTCTCTTTTTTCTATGGTCCCTAGCTTCTTCTTTATTCTGTTGATCATTTCCTATTTCAGTGGGAAATAAAGTTCATTTTCTAGGGTGTCATTATGAAAGTATATGTATAACTATTCACAATGATTTTTATTCAACTGTGTTTTCATTTTTCATGAAAAGTTGTTTGCGTTTCACTATTTTTAATTTAAATGTTCAGAAATTCCAACATGAAGTTGTATACGTTTCCTGAAGTCTAATGAGCTCCATTCATTTACTTGGCAAAGTTGATTACAGTTGTTCTACTGTTTTTAAAATAAAGCTGCCCGATGACTTCGAGAAACTAGAAATATACAAGAACTGAATTTGATGTGACGATTTTTAAGTTGCTAATGGCTATTCTCATAGTAATAAAATACTAGGGGGAAAAGTATCCCCCACAGCACCTGGTGTTTGTATTTAGATGCGATATGAATTAATGTGTGATGAAGAAGGGGGTCATATGATATGTGCAGATAATTAAAGTTACAGCCTTGCTAGTTTTCACTCTTTTTTCCAATTTACAGTAAATATAATAAAAGTATTTTAAAGCACTATTTTGAAACATTTTAAAATTTTTACTTAATTATCAAAGTCCTGCCATGTGTTTCTCTGCTTTTAAGAAAGCCCTGCTGCCTGTTGCTAGTAGGTAGGCCACTTTTTGCCCATTGGGCTTTAGCAAATTGGTACCAAAGTAGTGAATTTAATTTGGTTGCCTTGAGCCACTTCAAAAGTAGAATTAGCTATTGTCCTGTGGCATTTTAGTTATCCTCATATCTGCAGACATACTTTTACACCTTTCCGCTTAATAGCTGAAGTGATTTCTTATCACTCCTTGCAATCAAAAGAGCCTAGAAATATTCATGCATCCTTTCTTTTTTGTTCCTTAGCGTCCTACAGCTAAAGAACTTCTGAAACATAAATTCATTGTAAAAAATTCAAAGAAGACTTCTTATCTGACTGAACTGATAGATCGATTTAAGAGATGGAAGGCGGAAGGACACAGTGATGACGAATCTGATTCTGAGGGCTCTGATTCGTATGTACCAATTTAATTTTTATGTAGATAGCCCATTTTAATATTGCATATATTTTAACGGTGATCCAATATGCTTTCTCTAGCATAAAATATAAACCTTATTCTAAAGTCTGACTTTAGAAACTGTGAAAATCTTTTAAAATCACCGTCTGTGAAGTACAATGAATTTGGAAACACGTTTTTTTTCTTAGAAGTGAATTGCTTTAGTTTTAAATGGTCTCGGTCTAACCCCTAGTGGATACTTGAGTATATTACAAAATTTTGGAACAAAATTCGATTTAAGGTGTTTTACTAGTTTGCCCAAAGTGATGAGGAGCAATGTCTTCTCTTACTTTGATGGCAACCTGCAAAATCCCTCTGGAGAACTAACGTTTCCCAGCTCTTGGCCATGTACCAAACCGTGATCAGACCGGGACATTGAAATATTCATTTATATCTCATTTGTACACCCTAAAAAGTTGCATTGTTTTTTAACTGCAGCATTTATACTAACATTTTAACCTCTAAGTCCGTAATTTAATTTACTCCTTCGCTAGCTGAATTGACACAAAGGCAACACCAAATTTCTTTAGATATACTACTTGCATTTATGAGAAATTGCCCAACTTTTAAAAGGTCTGAAAAATACCAGGATAGTTGTTTTTACTCTGTTCTAATGGTTGTTGGCCTTAGCTGCCCAATGAGAGTCACCCATGGAGCCTTTCAAAAATGTAAATCGACTATACTCCAATATAAAATAAAAATTAAAAAAAGATCACAAGCCACACTACAGGAGATCCTGATCTAGTCAGTGGGAAGGGGTTGGGGCAGGGCTTTATATATAGTAAGAGACCTTCACGTGTGATGCTGGTACACACTTAGAGTTGAGAACCATTGCTACTCTTCAGTAAAAAGCAGCGTCGAGGGCTTCCCTGGTGGCGCAGTGGTTGAGAGTCCGCCTGCCGATGCAGGGGACACGGGTTCGTGCCCCGGTCTGGGAGGATCCCGCATGCCGCGGAGCGACTGGGCCCGTGGGCCATGGCCTCTGAGCCTGCGCGTCCCGAGCCTGTGCTCCACAATGGGAGAGGCCACAGCAGTGAGAGGCCCGCGTACAACAACAACAAAAAAAAAGCAGCGTCGATTTGAAACTGAGATCAAATGATTTTTTATACATCGGGACAATTCTCCGTTCGGAGTCTGGCTGCATTGATTAGGTATTTTCACCAAGCTGTAGCATTTAGGAGCTTATAGAAGTATCTTTGGCAATCTCTTTAGGGAATCCACCAGCAGGGAAGATAATACTCATCCTGAATGGAGCTTTACCACCGTGCGAAAGAAGCCTGATCCAAAGAAACTACAGAATGGGGCAGTATGTATATGGAGATGATCACTTCCTCTTGGTAGACTTTTTCGAACTATATAGTGAGAGTATGATGGCCAAAGATTGTTAGAATTTAATACCCCTAAACGCTCATCTACCTCACTGTGTCCATAGTAGGTTTCATTTGCCATTCGTTTTGAGCTAATTAAGAAAAGGTCATAGAAGTCATTTAAGTGGCCATTGGTATGTTTTAAAATGCATTTTACCTAGAGATATCTAAACCCAGTGGAATCATGTATATCAGTTGTAATCCTCTAAGTTAGAGAACTTCTGGATGACGGATGGGAATTAGTGATGGGAAGAAAGCATGGAAACTTGCCCTGTATTGGGTCTTTTGGGAGGAGGATTCCAATGAATGCACATGAATGATTATTTTAATGTCATGTGTATAATCTATAATATTTGTTCAAAGGAGCAAGATCTTGTACAAACCCTGAGCTGTTTGTCTATGATAATCACACCTGCATTTGCTGAAGTAAGTACAGATTCATTAGCTTTGGATATCTATTTTAAGAAGTATAATAATTTTAAATGTTATAGCTATTGATCTTTCTCAGCTTAAACAGCAGGATGAGAATAATGCTAGCAGGAATCAGGCAATCGAAGAACTGGAGAAAAGTATTGCTGTGGCTGAAGCTGCCTGCCCTGGCATCACAGACAAAATGGTGAAGAAATTAATTGAAAAATTTCAAAAGTAAGCTTGAAATGTCATTTTAAAAAAACTATTTTGACATTTTCTGTTGCATGTTCATTTATGATGCAGTAATATAATTACCTACTTGATTGAGTCATTCTGTTTATTCCTAACAAAGTCAATTCTTAATAGTCATATGCTTGAAAACTGTTTGTTTGTTGCCCATCTTAAACATTAGCTTTTGGAATTATTATCTTCGGGCATTACAAGGTAGTTTTCCACTGAACGAAATGGCCTGGCTTTTTTTTTTTTTTTTCCTCTCCCTGTTAGTAGGAGTACAGACAAAAGGTCAGGGGACATATTCTTATTTGGACCCTTGTAAATACCACTGAGGAATGCTTTCATTCTTGCCACTACTCTTATTACACTGCTGTTCACATTGTTTCAGTGCTAAAGTTCATTAAGTTTAACCCCCATAAGAAAAGTTAAGGATTTTAGGTAGAGAAACTCAAATGAAGACTCTAAAATGTTCTTATGTTTGATTTCAGTTTCTATACTGCCTCTTGAACTGTTGCTTTAACTTTGTTCACATTCAATAAAGTTCTTACATTTAATTTTTAAATTCCCTTTAAAAACAAGACTTTTGTATGCATATACAAACACAACTCCTTAGCTCAAGCAAGTTATAAAAAGCACTACTAATCTTAGCCTTAATCCCATTATATTGCTTCTCAGTGCATCTTTATATTCCTTTGTATTTGTGATGCCGCTGGGATCAAGTTGGAACAAACCATACAGCCTGTAAAACACATAATCTCCTAGATCTTTCTGGCTGATAAAGCCTATTTATACTCATCAGCTAAAGCCCCTCTTAAAATCCCTTAGTTTTTAGTGGAAACCTCCCCTCTTTTCCAATTTGCAAACAAATCATTGGAAGTTGTAAAATCAGACCCAGAAGGGATTTTTGAACTGCTTTACATTTTAACGTTTACATGATGAGACGCAATACAATTTTTGTTTGCTGAATCAATTCTTTCATTGCAGAGTTCATACAGATGTAAAATAGACACATGCATAGTTATATATCAATTTAAGTTTTTCTTAATTTTATAGGTGTTCAGCAGATGAATCCCCCTAAGAAACTCCTTGTTAGTGGCTTCTATTTCATATGGACCCAGAGAAACCCACCAAAGCTACTTCAAGCTTAACAGTGCTTAACTCATGAGCTCCACGTGCCTTTTGGATCTTTGCGACATTGAAGATTTGGAAGAAGCTATTCAACTATTTTGTGATGGTGTTTATCATTTTATATTTTAAAGAGATTATTTTGTAAGGAATAACTTTTAATACTATAGTTTCACCTGTATTCTAGTAAATGTTGAGATGCAGTTTTGCTTTTAGGTATCATTATTACTTAAGTTACTAGGATGAATACCTTTCATGTTTTGATCTTTAGTTAACTGTACAGTTATGAAACATACAGGTCTTTCAAAGTCATCCTAAATATTCAACTTTTGTAATCATCAAGCCTCAAAAAGCTTTTTTTTTAAACACAAGCATATTCTAAAAATGACTACTGGTGGGGAGGCGGAAACAAGTCACACGTTCTTAAAGCAGAAGGTTTTTTTTAAATTTATTTTTGGCTGTGTCGGATCTTCGTTTCTGTGTGAGGGCTTTCTCTAGTTGTGGCAAGCGGGGGCACTCTTCATCGCAGTGCGCGGGCCTCTCACCATCGCGGCCTCTCTTGTTGCGGAGCACAGGCTCCAGACGCGCAGGCTCAGTAGTTGTGGCTCACAGGCCTAGTTGCTCCAAGGCATGTGGGATCTTCCCAGACCAGGGCTCGAACCCGTGCCCCCTGCATTAGCAGGCAGATTCTCAACCACTGCGCCACCAGGGAAGCCCAAAGCAGAAGTTTTTAATAAGCTCTTAGAAATGAAACCTGGAAAACTATTGACTCTTCTCCCAAGTGGGTATGATATTCCAGGCAGCTCAATGATGATTACATCTGAGAGCCCTGCGTTTGAAACATTTAGAGGCAACATGTAGCAACAGAGTACCTCTTGGTGTGCAGTATTTACTTTCTCTTATAGAAGACACAATTGACCCTTATTTAACATGGTTGGAAAGTTAAAGCAGTACTAATTAGCCAAGGATGGATTTTTGGTAATACCGGAAGAATTAGTTTTTAATTCATTTTTAAAATCAACTCAAATCGCATATTATATGCTTGGATTTGGGGAGCTTAAAAGAAGCTGATTATCATGTGATTATAAATACCTGATCAACAGGTATGAATATAATTTACACCAGCATATTTTTGTCATGGTCATAAAATGTCCTATAAACTATTTATACATTTTTTTCCTCATAACTATCCAATACATAAACATCATTTGTTCATTTTTGAAAGGGTATTTAAATAAGCATTTTCTAGTTCATATGAAAATAACCATAGTACAGGATGATTTCTGTCTGTACAAAGGTAAGTTAGACTGTACAGTTAATTTTCAGTTATATTTATGGTACTGTTACATGGGTAATACCTTTTTCTTTTAAGCCCAGTATATATATTATGCCTGCCTAAGTTCTGAAGTGGGGCTATATTTCAGTAGTTGTAGAATCATTGATATTAATTAGTTTTGATAGTTAATGTTTTATTGTTTGGGTCTGAACAGTTTGGTTTTTGCACAAAAGTCATTTTAATAAACCTGAATAATTGCCAAATATTAGAAGAAAGATTTTCTTCAAGTGAAGAATACAGTTTTTAGTCAAAGTGGCCATTACCTCTTCCTTTTTTGTAATAATACAGACACTTGAATAAGTTGTTTTTATGTCACATGCCAAGAAAATTTTTTCATTGGTGCCTATACTGTAATAATTACTTTTAACACATTGTATTTTGAAGTAATAGTTCAGTTAAATTTTTCACCTGCTATGTAACTGAAACTCAATTACAGTTTATAATTTGTAGAGGTCTGGTGGTAATTTTGCAGCTCATATCGTGTATCAAATGAATATTTTTGTAAAAATAAAAGCAACAAATTTTTAAATTGATTATTTGAAACTGTACAGCACAGCTGCACCATAGATAGAAAATTGTATTGCTTATTCATTATAGTTATTAGTCCTGTAAACTGTTTCTGGGTAAGCAAACTTCAGTGTTTTGCGGGGGGGTTAAAAATAAATATTTAAATTTCCTGGTCCCCAGTGTTAGTTTTCTTGAGGTGGGGGTATGGTGTGGTATTTTAATTGTTTCAAATCATTTCTCCTGTCCCCTTTCATTTATTGTTGGAACTTTTACACCAGTGTTTCCATTGGAAACTAGAAGGTATTCTTCACATATTATTAAACATTGATTATAGCTCCAGTGAATATGTCCTGATTTCTGCCTCCTGTCCTGACAAAATTATTAATAGAGTCCTCTTTCACTCAAAAATGTCCTTCCTAGGTTACACAATAAACTTTATGGTCACCCTAGTTATAGTTTTATTAGGAAATTTTATACAGATTTGAACGCTGTATTTCTCTGGGGGAAACAAATTTCACAAAGATTTCTAGAAACTGAGATGAGAAATAGCATATAATCCTAAAAGAATTTGAGTTTTTCCTAGGGAAAAGGTCAAAGATGAACTTAATATAGCTTTGAGTATCTATAGGATTAATATATAGGTGATTGGGTTTCAATATATTCTTATTATTAAATAGCTATTCTAGACTTGTGAGTTACCGGATTCGATTCCAGGAGCAGGAAGGAAAGTGCTAGCATGTTGGAAAGAGGTAGAGTGAGGTATATTCAAAGGGATTTTTGTGGTGTAAGGACTAGGAGAGTAAGAAAACTATTCCATCCATCTTTTCTCCATTCAGTCATATATAAAAATAGCTTGCTTACATAATTGCATCATTTCTTTGAAGTCACTACCTAACATTATCTTGTAAATATGTTTTACTTACCATTAAAATCAATAAAGAAAATAAAGTTCTCAAATAGAATGCTATACCTTCCAAGGGAAATAATAGAAAAATTTTGAATCAGCCAAGAGTAGAATTTTGGAAAAAAAAAAAATAGAATTTTAGTTCATTAACTCAGCCTGGAGTACTATCCTTTTTTTTTCAGCTACCCCAATTCTACCACTTCTCCATCCCTGACTATACATTTTTACCTGCTTCCCTCCTTTTCCTTGTTCTCTAAATGTCCCTTCCCTTAATTATAGGCTAGAGCCAATTACTTCTGAAACTGACTGAAACAAAATGAAGTTCATACTTACAACTTAATTTTCAAATAAATGGGTTTCCATCACTCTTTATTAAAATGCTATTCATCTCATTTCCTTGCCTACATGCACACAACAAGATATGGCAAAAAAAATGCTTACAGGAGAGATTACATAAACAGACCAACATGTTAACTTTTATCTTTCACTACATATTATAGCTAGTTAAGAATAGAGAGTAAGTCAAACATCATATTATCCCCATCAGGCAGATGTCTGGCTTTAGAAATTGATCAACTCCTGAATTCCTGAGGTTTAGAATTCTGCCAAGTCCTAGATTAATTATAAACTTGTGTTCTGTTGAGAGGATCTATGTTCCTTCTTGTTCCTGAAATATAGGAGAGCCATGCTCCCCCTAACATATGTTATAAAAATTGAAGTCTTTGGGGCTTCCCTGGTGGTGCAATGGTTGAGAGTCCGCCTGCCATTGCAGGGGATGCGGGTTCGTGCCCCGGTCCGGGAAGATCCCATATGCCGTGGAGCAGCTGGGCCCGTGAGCCGTGGCCGCTGAGCCTGTGCTCTGCAATGGGAGAGGCCACAATAGTGAGAGGCCCACGTACCGCAAAAAAAAAAAAAAAAAAAAAAAAATTGAAGTCTTTAACATAAAACAGGGCCATTTTTACTGGGTCCCACATGAATAATGAGGACTGAAACCTTTAGTTGTAGTATTGTTTAAGAACAACATGACCAACACACTCACAGTCTACTAAACCGCTAAATGATATCAGAACCCAATTCTATAGGTCAATCCATACTGTCACTGTTCTTCAGTGTTGAAGAGCCTGACCTTCGTTTATAATGTCTCTTTGGGGAAATGTATAATGGAGATGACAAATACCCACCTCACTCTGCTATGGGGCTGGTGAGGAAAGGGCATGTTCCAGAATGATTCAGAGGGAATAGAAGAGTGAGGCTTGAGGAATGGGGCAGAGCTGGATCTTTCATAAGCTAAGTGCCTAATCTTAGAAGAGTCCCTTAATACCAATGCATAGTAACAAAGAAAGTGGTTTTTGCAGAAGGTTCCTTATGTTTCACCTAAGTTAGTAACATGGAATTGGCCTGGAAATGTTCATAGGGTTCACGTTTTAAGCTAAAAAGTAATTACGTGGTTTTCACAAAGTCGTATCTTCAGCACTTGATGTATTGAAAGAGACATCTTCATCTTCTTCATCTAGCTGTAGGCTACCAGAAGACAAGCGGATTCTGGCCGTGGGTGAACTTATTCCTTTGTCATACAAAGAGTAGTAGTCTGGTTTAAGAATCTCTGATTCAGAATCACTGGATTCACTAGCTACATACCCTTCTGTTGCTCCCTGATCCACTAAAACTGTTGGAAACTCCTGCTCTGCAAACACATATGTAAACAGGTCAGCTTTACGACTCAGAGCAGGACAAGGCCCTAAAGGTCTAAATTCTGATCCAAAAGGAAAACGGATAGTTTTCATGTCTGATTGGCTCTGGGACCGTTTAGGGGTTGGCTCTTGAATGTTATATGCAAATGCATCTTCTAAATTTGGATCTTCCTCTTCTAGATCTACATTGAGGTTGCCCCTGCCAGTAGTTTGGGCCATAGCTTCATGGAGTTCTTGAAAGTCTTGCTGAAAGCTCTTCATTCTGAGGTTCCTTGGGCTTCTTTTGGCTGGCTTCATTGCGGTAGGCTGTAGACAGCTGTCTGGCCTTTCCCTTTCCTCTGCCATGATTGGAGACTGTCTGGGCACCTGGGGTGGTCTGTCCACATAAAAGAAGACTTGGGGAAGCATAATAACCTGCTGACCAGTACAAGGAATATAGGGCACATCTGTGTAAGTTAGCTGCCTTGCTGGACTCACTTTGCTTATAAGGGCAGAAGATGTGCTCGTGTGATTGTCAGCAAACTTACAGCTTGTTTGGAAGGAGCTTAGAGGACTCCTTTCCTCAAAGTAGTCAGGATCGGGGTCGGTGGTAAAGACAGGGTCTGTATAAATAAAAGGGAACGAGGAACTGCTCTGGGACTGATGTAATGATGTGGGCTCTGCCTCTGGTTTGGAATGCTCCAGCTCGGCTGCAAAGGTCACCTCCACTGCAGAGTTTCTCCTCCTGCTGTCCAGCACAGGCTCAGAGGCGTGCACTCCATTCACATTTCGGTAGTACCCACTGCCATAGGCTAGTCTCAAATCTTCCACCTTGAGAGAAAGAACATGTTGGTGAAAGAAGGAAAAAACCATTTGGTTGGGGTGGGGGCAGGGATCTAAATCAGCCTTGAATTTTCAAAGGTAGTTTTTCACAAAGGCCTTTCAACCCATGTTCTATGCCAGGGTTGATAAATAGATACATAAAAGGTAATAACTTGTACCACATCCCAATTTATGTGCTGAAAAATACACGACACTTTCCTTTCTCAACACCATCACACTCCCAGCCTCCGCATTCTCTATCTACTTGAGCCAGCATCGTACTTCAAGCAGTATGGTTAAGTAGCTGTATTCATGAGCTAGGAGTTCTGCCTTTTGGTCCTGGCTCTGCCTTTATTTGCTGTGTGACCTTAGGCAAGTCTCCTAACCTCCCTGTTCCAGCCTCCTCCCTATTTTCTGTAAAATGGTGGGGAGGAGGGCTGTAAATGGCATGAGATGGTCAATCAATAGATGGTACCTTCCAGCATTATACCTCTGTGATGCCTTTCAGATAAAAATTGCCTCTGACTTGAATGAAGACAGAGTTTATGAGACCTCTGATTAATTTTTTTCAAGAGAGAGCAATGGTTCATACTATAAAACTCAAATGAAGCCATCATCTCACAGTTCCAGGAGAATAGTACTTTGTTCTTAACAAAATTACATAGCAAAAGTACTTTAAAACCTTGACCCAAGGGACTTCCCTGGTGGTGCAGGGGTTAAAAATCCTCCTGCCAATGCAGGAGACACGGGTTCAAGCCCTGGTCCGGGGAGATCCCACATGCTGCGGAGCAGCTAAGCCGGTGTGCCACAACTACTGAGCCTGCGTGACACAACTACTGAAGCCTGCACTCCTAGAGCCTGTGCTCTGCAACAAGAGGAGCCACCGCAATGAGAAGCCCACGCACCACAACGAAGAGTAGCCCCCGCTCGCCACAACTAGAGAAAGCCCACGTGCAGCAACGAAGACCCAACGCAGCCATAAATAAATTTATTGATTTATTTTTACAGTTACTTTTTTAAATTTTATTTTTGTGGTACACGGGCCTCTCACTGTTGTGGCCTCTCCCGTTGCGGAGCATAGGCTCCGGACGCGCAGGCTCAGCGGCCATGGCTCACGGGCCCAGCTGCTCTGCGGCATGTGGGATCTTCCCGGCCCGGGGCATGAACCCATGTCCCCTGCATCGGCAGGCGGACTCTCAACTACTGCGCTACCAGGGAAGCCCTAAATTTATTTATTTAAAAAAAAAAACTTAAAAAAAAAACTTAACCCAAGACCTTATAGCTTCTTCTAAGCCTTAAGATTTTCATAGGTAAAAAAGTAGCTTTTAGTTTTAAAAATACAAAGCCATAGAAATTCGTTTGGATCTGCATTTTGCAAGATGTTAGAAATACAGGTTGCAATTTAAAGACGTGCCAGATCTTTCCAGTCTATAAGGCACACACACCAGTTTACCCAATGTTCTTCTATTGGCTGGAGACTGAGTTGACAGACCTCCCCAGGAGGCTAATGCAACTTGACCAGAGTGACCTTTTTACATACTGGGAGATTCTGGCAGAATTAATTCCTGGAAGCATTTGAAATGTGCATGTATTACATTTATATAAAGAAGAAGGAATTTTCAAAAACCTTACTTGTTTTGACACATCATAGAGGAGGTCTGGTGAGGACCTGCACTGTCGTTCATGGTACTGAGATGGGTAATGTTTCCTGAAATCCCCAAACAGAGAAGGAATTGAAATAGTCTTCATGTGAGTACAGGATCCCTATAAATCTCTAAATTCAACTTAAAAATCAATGTGACAAGTGGGAAGCAGCCACATAACACAGGGAGAGCAGCTCGGTGCTTTGTGACCACCTAGAGGGGTGGGATAGGGAGGGTGAGAGGGAGGGAGACGAAGGAGGGAAGTGATATGGGAACATATGTATATGTATAACTGATTCACTTTGTTATTAAGCAGAAACTAACACACCATTGTAAAGCAATTATACTCCAATAAAGATGTTAAAAAAGAAAAAATCAACGTGACAAAGAGAAACAAAACCATGTACCTTTCAAATGGCAAGCTCTTCAACCTCCCCTTTTTCCCATATTCCAAAAGTTGCCTTTGGGTTCTTCCGCTATTATAAAATCAAGATAAACAATTTTATGAATGCTCTTTGTAACCCAGTAGGCTAACTAAAACTCAAAAGTGTCATTTATTGTTGAAATCGAAAGATTCTGGATGAATGACATATGTCGTGAATCTCTGACCATCCCATTAATAATACACCCATTTACCCGAGGATCTGGCAGAGCAACCTCAACTATTCAGAACCCAGAAAGTTTTAAATGCTTCTGAACAGCGCTATATAGCAGTTACAAATTCTGGCCTTGAAAACTAATATACTTTCCTTTAAAGGCCTTTCCCCTTCCTCCAAATTTACACAGGGTTTCTAATGAGGCTATTTGTCTGGTCTCGCAATCCATGACAGGAGAAAAACAGCTAACTAAACAGTAGAAGAAGGTTGCTCCAGTCAGACATACACTAGCAAAGAAAGCCAGCTGATTGCTGGGAGAAACACAAGAGCCAAAAAAGAAATCACTAACATAATAAAATCCAAAAAGTCTGGGCCATTTATCACTGTGGTGCAGGGTCTGACATGCCTCCCCCGCCCTGAGGCTGCCACTGCACTACAGCTGCCAGCAGAGGATAAATAAGTGATGTTTATAATAGGTCATTAAGAAAAGGGACAAATATCCTCAGTATCATCTGTTTAAAAAGGCAGGGATTTGTAGAATACATTTTGGAAAGAGTCCATAAAAATATGTACGTTGTAAAAATCTCACTTTTTACTGGGGCAGGCTTCTACTACTTGAAAAAATCCTTCACAGGAAGCACTGGATTCGAATTTTTTATCTTAGCTAAGAGTTTGAAAGCATCTTCCAAAGAACTCCTAGGCTGGTGGGATCAAGTAAAAACAAGTTCTTATTTTGACCTCGCTTCCTTTCCTCCAAGGTGTTAACGTGTAGTAAGGAGCCTCCACTACAATATTGTTCAACCTCTCAAATCCCTTAGCCCCTGCAGTGCTTTCTCACCCTATCTTTTCCCTAACCACCACCAAAAGGATGTTGTTGAGCTGTCCTTCCTATGGCTAGCATGTAAGTTGCACGTGAGGAAAACAGTAGGTTCATTGACTACGTTTTCTCAAACGGCATATGCCCCCTTATCCTTGCAGAAATTCTGATCTAACCTCTTAAGTGGGGTGTACACCTGCCCCTACCTCCCTGTTAGGAAATATTGACTTAATGAGTCACACAGAGAATGAGCAGTAAAGGGTATCATCCTTTATGTGATTGAAATGGATTCTTTATTGCTTCTAGAATTCAAGCTCCTCCTACTGCCTTCCATGCTATTGAAAAGAAGTTGTGTGTTTAGTTTGCCTGTGTGCAATATTTAATTACCTGTAGCGGAAACTGGAACCCTTGCTGCAGAGTAGCGTTTTAGGCTTTGATTTGGGCTCTTCAGAAAGTCTGAAGAAAGCATGGTACTCCACACAAGTCTTCCAGAAAGCCTTGCAGGCATCTCGGCTGGCCATGGTGAACTCCAAGGTATCCTTGCACAACACCTGTATAAACCAATTTCCATCAAGCAAAACATCCTTCAAGAATATCAAAGACCTTCAAATCCCAACGCCTTCTAAACTATTGGTCCAGGGGCCCATCCAGCTTCTGATTTTCCACTTGGCTCCCTTTGGCTTCACACCTACTGAAACCAAATGATTGGCAAACTTCCAAGGAACAGACAGGGCCACTGCTCAAAAACAGAACCTTCTCTAAGAAGCAAATCTTGCTCTGCACACCCTCCTCACCTCACACGCTTTTTTACCCCCTCTTCTCTGCCAGGAACATATTTATGAAGTTGTAAATTAGGTTAAAATGAACATCAAAGGACATCCTTTCAAAGTGGCAAGAAGTTATAAATGACCAACAGGAAAAGGGGAGGGAGGAGGAGATCTTTCCTACAAATGGTAGGCTTTATAGGATGATTGTATATACATGAGTCTTTTTAACACACCAGCTAGAAACATTCTCCCTCTTTATGCTGCCTTGTTCTATGATGCTCTGTGTTGCTCATTTAGCGTATTCTAATCGGCTGTAGGGGAGCTTAGTCTTCCAGACCTAAAGTGCAAGGTTGCCCCATCTCCTGACTCACTATATACCCCCATTTGCCCATGCACGTGTGCAGTCCACTTTGCTGCTCCCCTTCTCTCATTCCTCTCCAGGTCCCTGTATGCAGCCCTGGGATTCGTCACAAGCTTCGCACTGGATTCAATCTTCTGAACTGCTCAAATGAACACTTTTATCTAAGGCTAAGGTTCAGAGAATGAAGCCCAAACTACTGAATTATCTGTAGGTCAAAAATGTAGTTGATACATATTTTTAATTTCCTTTATAGTCATAAAAAATTCTTTCTAGCCCCTTTGTCCCACCCTGTACAATGCAGCCTTGCCCAATAGTTGCTTCTTTTGCTTAATATATACCCACTCCCCACATCCTGCTTTGGGAAAGAGTAGGTATTCAATTATTTGGCATGTAGTAGGTGTTCAATTATTTTTGCTTAAGGAAAGAAGATGAAAATGCTTTATAAAAGGAAGCAAATAACGTTGAATTAATATGTCCACAGTCTTAGATCTGGGCTCTTTCATTTGACTTACCAAATCCCTGAAAAATGGTTTCTAAGGAGACTTGTCTTTCATCCCAGCCACCCCATTTTCCTATTACTTTATTCATTTTGAACTGCCAATAGGATTTCTTAGTGTTTTGCCTTTAGTAAAAATATGACTAAAGCTCTGGTTTATTTATGTAGAGGCAAAAGAGAGAGAATATTATTGGTCAGGGCCAGGCAGATTTCATCACTCACAATCAAACCATTTGCAGAAACAACCAAGAAATCTCAAGTGAGTAGAAAGTAAAAGAAGTTATTCAAAAGCTACTTACCAAGATGTTGGCATGAAGTTTGATGAGAAAATGTTTTCTCTTAAAACTCAACTTGCGGATTTTAGCCCAGTTGAAAGTATTTATCTTTGTATTTCCCTATGATGAAACACATGCAAATTTCAGGATGAATTTCAGCACAAGCTGGTTTGTAAGACAATGCAAACCTGTTGGAAAATGCACTTCATGAACAGGACTATCCTTGATCTATCTCTTGCACAGACTGATCCAGTTGTACTAGATAGAAGCTATGGCCAAAGAAGGCATTCCAGGTGGGACACAAGCCTGCTCTGAAATGCAAGTAAGAAGGGGCATGCCTGGGAAAAGTTTCTAACCAGGATAGGGGATCACAGTAGAAAAAGATTGCAGGTATCCGGGTATACCCCACTTTTTGAAAGTTCACTTTATGCCACTTCGCTTTTACTTCGCTTTGACGAAAGACCCACATTATTACAAGTTTTTGCTAACTGAAAGAAATCCAAAGAGGATTTTTGATTTTACTCCAAAAAAGGAGAAAATAAAAATCAGCATTTGTTTTGCAGTGAGCTGTTATAGAGCCAGCACACACCCTGAGCAGTGAGAGCAGCACCTCTTAAGCTCCTTCCCCAGGAACTACACTCTGCTCGGCAGCTCAGCATCAAGCCACCATAGCTTTGAACTGTACATCGGTACTTTATCTCGATTTATTTTGTGCACCCATTAGCAAAATGTGTCCTCAGGTAATGCTTCTTCACTTTACACTCTTTCAGCTAGGAAAGGTTTCATAGGACTGCTCTACTTTCAAATAGCAGGGGAAACCTGAACTGCAATAGCTCCTCTAATCTCACCCCCTTCCCATGTTTCCAAATTCAACTGCTTTTAAAAAAAATCCCATTTATTCTGCCACTCATTTACTCAAACCCCTTCAATAGCTCTGCACCACCTACATCAACTCTAAACTCTTTTGGCTTGATTTTTTTGCCCCAACTATATTGACTATAACTTTGATCTCACTGCTCCCAGAAAACACCTTTCCATCCTACTCTGTACCTTCCCTCCCATAGGTCTCCTCATTCTCCTTACCCAGAATGACTAGCACCTCCTCTAGGATATTCCATATCATTGCCATAGCCTACACCCATTTCTAACTCCTCTGAACTCCTTTAGCTCTCCTGGACTATTCAAACAGTTTAACTCTCTTGTTTGTTTGTTTGCTCACATAGTCCAAAAATCAAAGGGGGCACAAAAATAAATATATTGAGAAGTCTCACGCCCACCACTGTCACTTCTACCTCTGTCCCCATCTAACCACTGTCTACAGGTAACCACATTATTTTGTTGGGTATACTACTTCTGCAACTAAAGTAAATGTGATAGATTAGCTTTTGATTACTCATTGTCTGATATTGATCGTTATTTCTCTGGTCTTTCAAAATAAATTGTGACTATCGTAATGACAGGAGCCATATGTCATGCTTAATGTTAGTTTCTTGATTATGTCATCCTTTATCCTTCTCAGGGCCTTTGCCTGTGTGCCCTTTCCCTGGAACACCCTCCTTCATCAGGCAATCATATCCCATTGGTCTGGTTAATTTCCTCAGGTCTTACTTAAATGTTAAGTCCCTTTCACATGTGTTACCTTAGCATCCTGTGCTTCCTCTAGCACAAAGCACATCACATTTGTTTATAATTACTTGTTTAATTGTCTGTCTTCCTCCTACTGGAATTTAAGTTCCTATTAGAATTTAAGTCAGGGTCATGCCTGTTTACCTCTGCAGCTCTAGTACCTGGCACAGAGTGGATGTACAATAAGTATACTGATAGAAGGATGAATGGATTGCTGCCCAACTATAAATATACTCAAACTCATTGAATTGTACCATTAAAACAGATGACTTTTATGTTATGCAAATTATAGCTCAATAAAGCTGTTTTTTGTTAAAGAAAGAATAGTACAATGAAGAACAGATAGAGGGTACTCAATACATAAATACTCTTTGACTGGATTTCAGGTAGGACAAAATAGACCATATATATTGTTCCCAACTGTCCACAGAAGTATTCACAATGAAAGAGATCACAACTAACATGACAGTCTTGCTCTCATACCCTTCCCATTTTCTCTCATGCAATAGGAAATAGCAAGAATCAGGGTTAGCAAGAATAGATACATGAAAGCAATCTTGAGAAAGAAAAATGGAGCTGGAGGAAGCAGGCTCCTGGACTTCAGACTATACTACAAAGGTACAGTAATCAAGACAGTATGGTACTGGCACAAAAACAGAAATATAGATCAATGGAACAGGATAGAAAGCCTAGAGATAAACCCACACACTTATGGTCACCTTATTTTTGATAAAGGAGGCAAGAATATACAATGGAGAAAAGACAGCCTCTTCAATAAGTGGTGCTCAGAAAACTGGACAGCTACATGTAAAAGAATGAAATTAGAACACTCTCTAACACCATACACAAAAATAAACTCAAAATGGATTAAAGACCTAAATGTAAGGCCAGACACTATCAAACTCTTAGAGGAAAACATAGGCAGAACACTCTATGACATAAATCACAGCAAGATCCTTTTTGACCCACCTCCTAGAGAAATGGAAATAAAAACAAACAAACGGGACCTAATAAAACTTCAAAGCTTTTGCACAGCAAAGGGAAACATAAACAAGATGAAAAGACAACCCTCAGAATGGGAGAAAATATTTGCAAACGAAGCAACTGACAAAGGATTAATCTCCAAAATTTACAAGCAGCTCATGCAGCTCAATATCAAGAGAACAAACAACCCAATCCAAAAATGGGCAGAAGACATAAATAGACATTTCTCCAAAGAAGATATACAGAGTGCCAACAAACACATGAAAGGATGATCAATATCACTAATCATTAGAGAAATGCAAATCAAAACTACAATGAGATATCATCTCACACCAGTCAGAATGGCCATCATCAAAACATCTACAAACAATAAATGCTGGAGAGGGTGTGGAGAAAAGGGAACCCTCTTACACTGTTGGTGGGAGTGTAAACTGATACAGCCACTATGGAGAACAGTATGGAAATTCCTTAAAAAACTAAAAATAGAACTACCATATGACCCAGCAATCCCACTCCTGGGCATATACCCTGAGAAAACCATAATTCAAATAGAACCATATACCAAAATGTTCATTGCAGCACTATTTACAATAGCCAGGACATGGAAGCAACCTAAGTGTCCATCGATAGATGAATGGATAAAGAACATGTGGCACATATATACAATGGAATATTACTCAGCCATTAAAAGAAACAAAATTGAGTTATTTGTAGTGAAACGGATGGATCTAGAGTCTGTCCTACAGAGTGAAGTAAGTCAGAAAGAGAAAAACAAATACTGTATGCTAACACATATATATGGAATCTAAAAAAAGAAGAAAAATGTTCTGAAGAACCTAGGGGCAGGACAGGAATAAAGACGCAGACATAGAGAATCGACTTGAGGACACGGGGAAGGGGAAGGGGAAGGTGGGGTGAAGTGAGAGAGTGACATGGACTTATATATACTACCAAATGTAAAATAGATAACTGGTGGGAAGCAGCCACATAGCACAGGGAGATCACCTCGGTGCTTTGTGACCACCTAGAGGGGTGGGATAGGGAGGGTGGGAGGGAGACTCAAGAGGGAGGAGATATGGAGATATATGTATATGTAAAGCTGATTCACTTTGTTATAAAACAGAAACTAACACACCATCATAAAACAATTATACTCCAGTAAAGATGTTTTAAAAGATTAATAAAAAAAGAATAGATACATGTATATGTATAACTGAATCACTTTGCTGTATACCTGAAACTAACACATTGTTGATGAACTATACTCCAATATAAAATTTTAAAAAGTTATTACAAGATAATGGATATATTTCCCTGAGCTGTATAATATATCTTTGTTGCTTATCTAAAAAAAAATAAAAATAAAAAAGAATCAGGGTTTGAGTGGACTGGGTAAAAATTCCCTCCTGGGTGAACAGGTGTGCCTGTGATCCATTGGGTCTTTTGTCCATCAGTGTGGCTCTCATGCTGTAAAGTTTATAACCACATAAATTAGAAGGTTAAGATTCTTGTTGCCAAGTCTGTACCTGATCTGCTTTGTGACTTATCTCAGTGCTCTAATTCGGTCCTGGGGGTCAGTGGGTCTGAAGCCACCCCTTTCTTTGTCACAGGTGATTCATTCCAAAGCCTGTCTAGGTATCTGCCTATCATTCTGAAGCTTCTTAAACCTTAACTTGGATCTGAATTCATTGAATGCTCACAGATATAAGAAGTCCAAAAAGACTGAAAAACTGTTGAAAAATATGTTCTGGCCACATTCCAAGGAGTGAGGATTAATGGTGATGGAGAGAGCCCGCTCTGGAAAACAGAGTCCTGGGAAAAGGATGAGTCAGTAAACATCAACCATTGCTTTCAGGGTTGGGCACTAATTCCCTACTAGCTGGCACTGGGCACCTCCAACAAAACTGCTAACTGAATGAGAACAACCCTTCAGGTTGTTTCTGGTGGATTTGGACAGGCTGAATGCACTTTATTTCACAGCCTAAGCTTTTAGGATGCCAAAAACCTGTATTCTTATTTAGGGTCTAAAAGTTCCAAAGAGCCTCTTGACTTCATCTCTTCACCATGCTGGCCTGATCTAATGTGTGAGCTCCTGAGAATCAAAACAGTCAGCTCCAGACTGCAAATGGAAGCAAAGGACATCAAGGGAAGGAGGCTTACCCTAAACTCTTCCAAGCACTGCCTCCTTTCCTTGCTGGTGGTAAGACTGAGGGGTGGGGTCACCTTGAGAATGGACATTCAAGTTTGAGCCAAGATAACACCCAAAACTGAAGACTTTAAAGGAAAAGAGCTGTTACCCGTAACACCAGTACGCCCATGTGAGCAACAGCCAGTTGGATCTGCATCCCTTCACCATCACTGGCAGGGTGCGGCCTGATGCCGTACATATCCAGCTTCCTCGCTATGTCCAGTAGCAGAATGTCAGCTTCAGCTGGGCTCCTGCCACTGCAAAGGGAAAGAATTTATGAGCCTAATAAATGCAGCAAGAATGACGCCTAAAAGAAAAGAATGACACCTCTACCCCGAGAGCTCGAAGAGGAACTCAGTGTTTTCTTGAGCCTGAAGTTTCTCTGACTTAAAGGCTTGCTTTTAAGAGTCTGTCCTCAGCTTCAGTCTTCCCTGCCAGCAGAACAGGCGGAAGCAGATGCCAGGGAAAGTACTTACATGTGCTTCTGATGGAAGTGCACGATCTTGCTCTCTAAATCGTCTTGGTTCGGTAAGTACCGGGTTTGTGCCAAATATTTCCTATCTGTTTCTTCATGAAAGTCTCCCAGTTCTGCTGCATGACAGTAAAGTGACATTTTTTACATTACCATTGATGAGTTAAGCAGTGGAGCACCCAGCAGACCCTCTGACCTCCCCCAAACAGCCCTTTCTTTGCAGCCAGTGCAGCCCTAGACCTCCTGAATATATGTATATTTGTTTCAGGATATGGGTGGTGGGGGAGGACCTAACTGGTTCTTCTTCAAATAAGAAGCAGTGGGTTGTTATGAAGTCACAGACACAGTGTAGGTCTTAAAGGCTCCAGGATCATAGATGAATATTTTCTTATTTTCTTCTCCCACATTCTGTTGATGATCTCTTCTGCTTCTGATCAGTCCCTGTTACGAGTTGAACTGTGACCTCCCTCTCAAATTCATATATTGAAGTCCTAACCCTCAGTACCTCAGAATGTGACTGTGTTTAGAGACAAGGCCTATAAAGGAGTGATTATTTTAAAAATGAGGCAGTAGAGTGGGCCCTAATCCAATCTGATTGGTATCCTTATAAGAAGAGGAAATTTGGACACCAGGCACCAGGAATGCAGGTACACAGAGGAAAGACTGGGTGAGGACTCATCAGGAAGGCAGCTATCTGCAAGCCAATGAGAGAGACCTCAGAAGAAACCAAACCTGCTGACACTTCAATCTTGGATGTCTAGCCTCCAGAAGTGTGAGAAAATAAATTTCTGTCCTTTAAGTCACCTAGTCTGTTGTATTGTGTTATGGTAGCCCTAGCAAACTAATTCAGCCCCCTAACCTCCCTCTGCCTTGATCAGGCATTATTAAGAAAGGAGAATACAAATGCCAACTCCAATGCAAGCCAGTCACAGCCATTCATCACTCTGTACATTGGGAACCTAGTAAAACCCTGCTATATGGAATCCCCAGTCGGTGAATAATTCTGGAAATTATTCTCACTTTTCCAAATCACTGGAAGTTTATCCCTGCTCATAATCTATTCTAGATATATCCAATTTATTGTTATAATAGCACTGTGCCTACAAAGGCAATTGAGGTATATAGGATTATCTGCCCCTACAGTAAATGGCTTGAAACTGTTTTGATTTTTGAATTCTTGTGTGTGCTTTATCATTATTATGCCTTTTCCCTCTCTGTCAGATTAATAGGAATTACTTCCTGGTCATTGACTTCCCCTGAAGAAGTCTCTACTTGGTTCCAAATTGTGACTTCTAATCTACCATAAAATGGGCACCCAAAACAATTTTTACAATTAAAATTCACATTTTAACATGAAAAAAGGGGAATGCAGATATCCAAACCTGTTCGCATTTTATGAATTATAAGAGTAAATAGACTCCATGGAATCATGTGGTGCTCTCCTATTGAGTAAAATTCATGGACATGGGGGCATCAGTTTTGAGTACTAGAAAGTTATTTTCTCTTTTGGCTTGGTTTTCTATTGTGTTTTAGACAGATGGCATGCTCATTTTTAGATAGGTGAAGTGTGTTTATATATTTCAAAACCACATTAGAATGAAAATCTTTATATAACAAACTTTTTTAAAAAGACCAAATCAATGGCTCTTTTATCTATTTATTTTTTTCCCAAATTGATAAATGTACAAATCTCATTAAAACTTAATCAGTGGCTTCCCTGGTGGCGCAGTGGTTGAGAGTCCGCCTGCCGACGCAGGGGAGGCGGGTTCGTGCCCCGGTCCGGGAAGATCCCACGTGCCGCGGGGCGGCTGGGCCCGTGGGCCATGGCCGCTGAGCCTGTGCGTCCGGAGCCTGTGCTCCGCAGCGGGAGAGGCCACAGCAGTGAGAGGCCCGCGTAACGCAAAAAAAAAAAAAAAAAAAACCAAAAAAACCAAAAAAACGTAATCAGGCCCACCCATATGGTTTCACTAGTTAATGCTATCAAATATTCAGATAAGATACAAATACCAATTTTTCACAAACTCTTCCAGAAAAGAGAGTAAGGAACACTTACCAACTCGTTCATGAGGCCAGTATTACTCTGATACCAAAATCAGACACAGACATCACAAGAAAACTACAGATTAATATCTCTCATGAATACAGAGGCAAAAATCCTCAACAAAATACTAGTAAACTGAATCCAGCAACATATAAAAAAGAATTATACATCATGACCAAGTGGGATTTATCCCAGGAGTGCAAGATCAGTTCAACACGTGAAAGTTAATTAATGTAATATGCTATGTTAATAGAATAAAGGACAAAAAATACATTATCATATCAATAGATGCAGAAAAAACATTGGGCAAAATCCAACACCAATTCATGGTAAAAACATTCAACAAACAAAAAAATTGAAGGGAACTTCTTCAACCTGATAAAGTTGGAAAACCTACAGCTAACATCATAATAATACTAAATGGTGAGAAACTGAGTGCTTTCCCCTAAGACCAGGGACAAGACAGGGATGTCTGCTCTTGCCACTTCTATCCAACATTCTACTGGTGATTCTAGTCAGTCAGTCTATATATATATATATATATATATATATATATATATATATATATATAAATCACTTGCTGTACACCTGAAACTAACACAACATTGTAAATCAACAATACTTCAATTTTAAAAAAAGAGCACACACACACACACAAAGAAAATGAAAAGTCAAGCCACAGATTGGAAGAAAATTTCACAAATTATAGATCTCATAAAGGATTTTTAATAAGAATATATAAAACTCTCTTAAAATTCGATAAGACAACCCATTTTAAAATTGGCAAAAATTTGAATACGCATTTTACCAAAGAAAACATAGGAATGGTTAATAAACAGATGAGAAGGTGCTCAACATCATTAGTCATTAGGAAAATGCTAATTATAATTGCAATGAGATTCATTGCACTAGAATGACCATAATCACAAAGATAGACAATACCAAATTTTAGTGAAGATGTGGAGAAATTGGAAACCTCATACATTTCTGGTTTTATTGTAACAATTTGGTGAACAGTTTGTCAGTTTCTTAAAATGTTAAACACAAATTTACCTTAAGACAAAACAATTACATTCCTGGAAATCTACAAAAGAGCGATGAAAACATGTGTCCACACAAAGACTTGTACATGAATATTCATAACATTATTCATAATAGCTAAACTGGAAACAATCCAAATGTCCCTGGCCAAGTAAATAGATAAATAAAATGTGGTATACCCATAAAATGGAATATTACTCAGCAATAGAAAGGAACAAACTGCTGTGATTCATGTTACAACTTGCATGAATTTCAAAAACATTGTGTTGAATGAAAAAAGCCAGATACAAAAGACCACATATTTTATCATTCCTATTACATGAAATGTCCAGAAAAGGCAAATCTATAGAAACAGAAATTAAATTAGTGGTTGAGTGACTGCCAATGGGCATGAGAGAGCTCTTTTGGCACGATGGAAATGTTTGAAAACTGGGTTGTGGTAATGGTTGCACAACTCTGTAAATTTACTAAAAACCATTGAGTTACAGACTTAAAATGAGTGAATTTTATGGTATGCACATTATACCACAATAGAGCTGTTTTAAAAAATAAATTAAACACACACACACACACACACACACACACACACACACACACCCCAATCTTTCTCTTTATTAAGCACAAGTATTAAGCACAAGACCTTACGTTGACCCTAAGGAAAACATAGGAACATAGGAACATAGGAACATTCTCTCCATGCAGGACTATAACAATCTAGGAAGAGACCTATGACATACAAATGAGTAAATATCATTAGTGATAGAAGGTAGCATGTGGTGTGAGCACCTTCACTGTTACCACGCTGGTCCAAATTACCATCATCTCTCTCTCTCCTGCTGTCGTCTGTTATCTTGTCTCCCCACTTCCACCATCCCTCATAAAGTCTATTTTCTCTCATTTTTAAAAATTGAATAAATTTGACATATAACATTGCAGCAATTTAAGGTGTACAGTATGTTACTTTGATACATTTATAGATTGCAATATGGTTGCCATTGTAGCAATATTTATCACATTACATAATTATAGTACAATATTATTGTCTATATTTATTATACTGTACATTAGATCACTATGGCTTATTTACTACTCGCTACAAATTTCTGTTTTCACCACAGCAGCCAACATGATGTAGTTAAAACCTAGTTCAGATCATTTCACTCCTCTGTTTCAAATGCTACATTGGCTTCCCATCACATTTAGAGTAATGTCCTAGGTCTTTAATATGCTTTTAAGGCCCTCCATGATTACTGTCTCCCTCTCTCCCTCAGTTCCAGCCATCCACAAAGCCTGCTTAATGTTTCTTGAATACTCCCAGCATGCTCCTACCTCAGGCCCTTTGCACTGGATGTTCTCTGCCTGGAGCTCCCTTCCACCAGATTTCTGCATAGCTTGGTCTTTTACCTCCTTCAAGTTTTGTTTAACTATCACCTTCACAGTGAAGCCTACCCTGACCACCTTATTTAAAAATTCAGTACCCAGCCCCCGAATTTCCCTCTCTCCCTTCCATACTTTATTTTCTCCAGTGCACTTATCACCTTCAAACTTACATTATATATTTCCTTATTTTGGTCTGATTGTCCTCCACTGCCAAAATGTGAGCTCCACGAGAGCAAAGATCTTTTTATTTCACTGCTATGTTCCCAGTACCTGGCATGTAGTAGGTACTTAATAAAATTTGCTGAGTGAATGACAAAGAAGAGTTACTGTACTAAGGGCATTCATAAAAGGGAGGCTTCATTTGGAATGTACAAACTGTATTTGGGAGGAAGAGTCTGGCTAGAGCCAGAGGGGTGTGTAAGAGAGATTTAAGCAGATGAGGTCAGAATGTGGAGGTTCTTGAATGCCTAGAACATACATATTAGATGAATAAATAAATGAGCAAACGAATGAGCATCCTGGCTGTGTTCTGCACACTGTCTTAGCAACCAGTGAAATAATCTGACCTGGATGGATTGTGAAGAGCTGACTCCTTGAAACTTTCGCTTTTTTTCTGTGGAAAGAGCTTCTATTGACAAACAAAATATCCTCTAGAAAAGCTGAAGTGTTCTGTGCTATGCCTGAAATGGCCACTAGGGAATGCTCAAATCCATACTGTTGAACTATTAAGAATGAAATTGGGCTCCCCCATCAGAGGCTGTCTGGGGAGCCCCAATCCTCTGACTGCTGCCTTAAACAGGCAGCTAACGGAGAAGGATAAGTCTTCCAATATTGTTTTCTCCACCTGCCTTACCCCATCTCCCGACCCCACCCCAAGAACAATACTGGACATATAGTTAGTGTCCTTGGCATTCAAGGCCCTTCAAAATGATGCTTAGTTTTTTGCCACCTCTCCTAAACAGACCCTATGCTCGAGTTGTACTTGAGCTGCATCCTCTGTATATACTTTTTCTTGTACCATCACCTTTTTTTCTTTTCTGTTTTCTCTGCTTATCATTACATATCCAATTCCTATGCATCACTTTAAGGCCCAGCGCAAAAGCCATCTCATCCATAAGCCTTCCCTGATAACTACTGGTCTCACTGCCTTCCTGAGACCCTGGGCTCTCATCCTGTCTCGCTTATGAGTCACTTGGTAAACACTGATTCATATACTGTCTCTATCCAAGCCCTTCATTCTGGAGTTCCCAGTGAAATCAGAAATCTACCATTTCTGGACTGTCAGGAAGGCAATGGATAGAGTTCAAAAATGAACTTTTGAAACAAAAAAATGAAGTTATGATCCTTCAGGAACAGTAAGGAACAGCCTATTCTTGGACGGCCTCTCTAGAAGAGAGAGAAAGTCCAGCCAGCCCTAGAAGAAGAGATAATATTTCCAGCTGCCTTAATCCTGCCCTCGGGGATACAGGAGCAGCCTGACGTGCCCAGCTTCACCCCCTCCCAGGAAAGGCCCCACTGCTCCCCGGGCCTCTTTTCCCTGCCTACATTACTCAGCCTAGTCCAAGGACTTGGCTGCTAGGATATGGGGAACTCTAATAGACGCCTGGGGCCTTTTTCCCTTTTAGTTTCTCTCCACCTGCTGTACTCTGTGCTTTGTTCTCTGGAATCGTGATAAAGAGCAACATGGGAATCACATTAAACGTGACAATGTGCTGCAGAAAGCACGTACCAGAAATGGATCCTGGGGCAAGCAGAGGGAGTGGGGGCCTGCCTAGCAAAGTCCATGCCCAGATTAGTCCAGACCAGCTCCTGGAGAGCAAGCCTGGGGCAGTGGGAGGCCAAGGTTAGACCGAGATAGAAGAAAATCAGCATTTACTTTTAATCTACATAACTGCTCTGTGAGAAGGCATTCTTGTCACTCTTTTAAAGACTAGGGAACTCAGGCAAAGACAGATGAGGGGACTTCACCCAAGGCTACAACAGTTAGAACGTGCAAACAGGATTTGAATCCAAATCTCAATGACTACAGTAACCAGCCTCTTTCTACTGGACCCTGCCATTTCTATATATCTCATCCAGGCTTTCTCTCCTCTACAGAGAAGCGCTAACATGATGATAGGGATGTTGAGGGTGCTCAACCTCTTTGCCTGGTTCTCTAGCTGGCTGATAGGCCCCAAAGTCGACATTTGCTACTTACATTGTAAGATGTGAGATATCATCAACGCTGTACAGTTGTCACTGCATGGAAGCCTTCCCAGAGCCAAATCCTTCTTTATTTGAAGAGTAAAAAGATACCTGCAAAGAAGTGGGGGGAAATCTCTTGAGGAAGAAACAGGAACAAGAAAGAAGCATTTCCCTTCTCCCAGATCAAGATGTTTCAAGAAAGACACGGTGCCCCCAGTCAGGGAGATGCCTTTTGGGGGTGGTGAGTAATGCATAGGCTTTGCTTCGGCCCCTAACCAGCACTAGACCACAACTCAGCTGATCCAGCATTTCAGCAGGCCTCACAGCCATTAGGAATTGCCCCGGCCAAATCCTCCCGCCAACTTGAGGGAGTTGGCCAACAATCCTCTGGTGATTTCTGCCACGTAGCAAAGCCACATACCCAGCCAGAGAGAAAGGGAGATTCAGCAAGAATAAGCCTACTCAGGAGGCCAGTACTGCTCTGTTTACAAAATGCTATCAAATACTCACTATCGTAACAACTTAGAAGGCTGGCATCATCACCACATGTTCCAATTACGGAAAGACAGAGGTTAGGCGATTTGGGCAGAGTCATATCACCCCAAGACAGTGAAACTGTGGCAAGACCTCAGGTCTGCCTCTCAATTCCAGGCTGCCTCCTATCCAAAAGACTGTATTTCAGAAATCAAGAACTTGAGGCCGTGATTCTGCCCCTTCACCTGGACCACCGTCTCCGTATCACCAGAGCCCAGCCTAGCCCTTTGCACAGAGCAGGTATGGGATTACTGTGTATTGAATGGAATGAAGCCAGACTACCCTTTTTCCTACCGATAATCAGGGACCCATAAAGTACACATTGGTATCCAGAACTTTGCAAAACAGATGGCATTTGTCCCACACTTTTAAGCCCTTATCAAAGGCAATCAACTTTTGAAAAGATGTGTATAATTAAGATTCTACTGCCGACTATGTTCCTTCTTGGTTCAAAATTGGTTCCAAAGTTTTATTTTATATATTAAAACATTTACTATCTACTGTGGGCATTTCCCTAAATAAGATGTAATTTTCTGAATAAAGTTCTGTCTAGATTTTTTTTAAACCAATTAAGGCTTGACAGCAATGTGGTGAACCAGAATTAATTGCACGTGATAGATGAAAATGCAGACTGGGAAAAAACAGGTAAATTAGTAGGTGATTATTTAATTTACAAAGCCATTCATTATAATCCTTCAAATTGTGATCTCTCTTAATGGATTAGAAATGATTCATTAGAAAAGTTATATTTGCACACCACTCTGAGAAACTCACGTAGTGGCCCCAATCAAGGCATCCTTGTAAAGTCAACTACAGTTAAGTATTCTCAAATGGACCAATGGGGAAAAAATAAAGGAAGTCTAACCGTTGCCATTACCTGCTTTCAAATATAGATGTAAATGGGAATAATCAGCCTCAATTGCTAAAGGGGACGTGAATTTCATTTTACTCCTAGCAAGAAAGAAAGTAACCTTCTTGTCATTTGACACATTCCTTGCTGTTAAGAAGGCAGCTGCCTGCTGCAAATACCAAATCCTTCCTCTGAACAGCTGATGAATCATTTATCATCACATTGATTTTCTCATTCTTTTTTTTTTTCCCAGAGAAAGTTTATCTCCATCAAAATTGGTTACAATTTGAGACTCGACTGAAATGAGTTAGCAAAGGCAAACTGATAGAGATACCAAGACATCAAGTTATCTGGGAAAAGGGCCTACAACTCACAAATTTGGAGAGGATTGGGAGAGAGAGAGAGACTGACTTTTTTTTTTTTTTTTTTTTTTTGCGGTATGTGGGCCTCTCACTGTTGTGGCCTCTCCCATTGCGGAGAACAGGCTCCGGACGCGCAGGCTCAGCGGCCATGGCTCATGGGCCCAGCCGCTCCCTGGCATGTGGGATCTTCCCGGACCGGGGCACAAACCCACGTCCCCTGCATCGGCAGGCGGACTCTCAACCACTGCGCCACCAGGGAAGCCCGAGACTGACTTCTTTAAAGTGACTTCTACAAAGACCCCTCAGAAAAGAACCCCCCCACTTTACAAAAAGGGTGAAGAAAAATTGGCCATGAACCATGATGGGGAATATTTCAGGTAGAATAATTGCCAACACGCTGTGACCTTGATCAAGTCACTCTAGTTCCCAGGACCAGTTTCTGCATCTGTAAACCAAAAGGTCTGGACTAGATTATCTCTTACATCCCTTCTATGTGTAGAAGTCTGGAGTCTAAAGTCTAGAAAACAGAGTAAGGTTTGGGGAGTGTTATGTTGACAAAGTATTTTTGAAGAAGTAGGTTTACATGGTCATTTTAAAGGGCATTTTTATCAATATAAAAATACTTTAAAATGTTTTATACTTTTTACTTTTTTATAAGTATACAAATATTTTACTTATATAAATTATTAATAATTATTGTAATTATTAATAATTATAATAAAATATCAATAATGTATGCAAAATAATTTATTAAATTATTTTTTACTTTTCTACTTTCAAAAAGGTTTTATAAGTGTATGTCATCATCACTTTCTACCTATGGGATATACACACACACAAACGTGCACACACACATGTGCACACAACCATTTTCAGTATGCAGGGAACTTAGCTGTCAAGCTGCCCTCCGAGTAGAACACAGATGCAATGAAGGCAAACACTCTAACTGTTGTAGTAGTTAATGGCTTAACCCCCAAGTGGGCACCCAGGCTGGTTACCACTTTAAGAACACCACCCTTCCTTCTCCCTGAAGTCCCTATCCTTTGGAAGATTAACCCTGGGGACCAGCCAGGTCGTCCTTCTCACCATCTTCTTACGATCTCCCAGAGTGACTGAGACCCAAGCCTTCCAAAGAAGGCTAGAAGCCCATGCCCTGATAAATGGAGAATAATGATTAAGTAACATCATGCAAGTACTATACCTTGTAAGCTCTTCTCGCAGATGTCCAGGGTCCACTGGGAAAAATTTCACCATAAATTTGAAAACAACTTCCTTAGGATCTTAAAACACAATATCTCCATAAGTTTTATTTAAATGTCCATCACAACAGTTACAGGGCTTCTCTCTCTCTCTCTCTCTCTCTCTCTCTCTCTCTCTCTCTCACACACACACACACACACACACACACTCCCCTCTCCTCTTCCCTCCTCTCCCCAGCACTCCCTCTCACAGACTTTTCATTTAAATTTCAATTTTTCACATTTGTGAGCTGTTGCTATTTTTGAATTGTGCCTCTATGTGGATAACAGTTGGGAAAGTTCTCCTGCCCCTCTTCCTCCCTTCTCTTTCTTTGAGTTTCTTTTTGTAAAGATGTGCCTCGTTTGGGGCCTACTGTGCCTCTCTTAAGAAGTGTTCCATTTAGAAAAATATACCACTTGCTACTTGGGATTCTGCATTCCTGGATGAGAGAAGGGCCCAGCTATAGAGGCAGGTGAATATCAGTTGGCTCAAGGATTCATAAAGGGAACTAGAAGTAGTAGGGACTGAGGCCTCTGTGTATCTTAAAATCTACATGAAGAAAACATATCTACTTGCCTTCACTCCTACTTGCATTTGAAAATAAGAAGCTTTCTGTATCAAAAGCAAATACACACATGCAGCACTAACACCATTGATTCAGTAAATATATGTTGAGTGCCTATTGTAGGCTAAACATTGTACTAGAGGCTCCTGGAAATAAAAATACAGTTAAGCACTCAAAGGTTGGTAGAAGAGGCAGACACCTAGACAGACAATCACAGAATCACAAAGTGTTATAAGCCCCGAGTACTGGGTAAGCACAAGAGGGAGAAAAGAGTTTGGAGGAGGTCAAGGAAGGCTTCCTGGAAGAGCTGACATCTGAGTAGGGCTGCCAGATTTAGCAGATAAAAATATAGGACTCCCAGTTAAATTTGAATTTCAGATATACAATGATTGCTTGGGACATACTTATACAAAGAAATTAGTCTTTGTTGATCTGAAATTCTAATATAGTTGGGCAACTTCTATTTTATCTGAGAAGCCTACACCTGAAGTTAGTTTTGTTCAAATTAGGAGAGGTAGGAGTGTGAAGTGGTCAGAGGCAGAGGTAAAGGCTGAAAAGGCAGGCAGAGTCCGGTGCTTTGAGGATCATGTTAAAGAGTTTGGACTTTATTCTAAGGACAATAGGGAGTCATGGAAGCATTTTTAAGCAGGAGACTGATGTGGTCAGGTTTGTATTTGCAATAGTTCCCTTTGGGAGTAGTGTACATGATGGATTGGGGGGAGTCAGTTGGGAAGCTGTTGGGATGATGTGACAGATTATCAATACGTAGTGGGAAAAGACAGAACTGTGGGAGACACCAACACGTAGAGAGCAGGAGGGGGAAGTGACACGAAACAGCCTTTCCCAAAGTGTGGACTGAAATCCACCTGCAGCGGAAGCAGCTATGGAATTTGTTAAAAATGCAGGTTGCTGGCCCCAAACTCGGGGATAAGGCCCAGCAATATGCATTTTAACAAGAACTGCCCCCTCCTCCCGGCCCGTGATCCTAGTACACACTGAAAGTTAAGAACCACCACACTAGATTGTGACATATAGGGTTCGGGGGAATATTTCATGCATAGTAGGCACTCAAATATGACCTGAAATGGATGGACAATGTCTGTGATGGGATAAAACTGAAACACCTCCTGGAAGAAGGTGAATGGCATTGCTGCTTGACATCAAGGATGCTCGAAGATTTACAGGTCTAGACTCAGAGATGTATTCCTAGAGCCAATCCACAGAGCGCTGTCATTACCAGGGTTCTCGAAATTTACTCAAAGATCCAGCAGCCTGATTTTCCTCATCTCAGGCAAAGTTAAAATGATTTTTTTAAATTGCTAAATTTACTGGATGGATGAAGGATTAAAACAATACATCAAAGCCCTTTTCTCCGCTTATATTAAGGCGAGGAACAGTGTGGTATTGTTGAAATATTTTCAAGTTGTAACTGGGAATTCTATTCCTTAAGTGATTTTCCATACTTACTTTTTACTTGCTTTGTAATGGACTTCAGAAGTTCCAACCAGACCTGTAATAACATTAATGAAAGAATTGGTAGAACATGGCACTGAGTATAGCTTTTTGTTTTTTGGGTTTTTTTTGATAGCAGATTAAAGTCAACATGAAACAAACAAATGTCAAGACTCTTTAGACTTCTAAAGATAGTAAGAAACAGCAACGTCAAAGAAATGCTGTGCTTCCACCACACTCAATCTGTCCCCTTCTATTTTCCCAATGACAGTGCACATTGATGATCTATAAACTCTTGCTGTTGACATTTGAGTCACTGCTCCCTGCCTCAGGAGAATGACAGAGGTGTCATATACAAGGCTCATTAGTTGCCACAAAGACTAATGAAGGCACATGGCTCCACATTTGAATCCTACAGCCCCCAAATGCCAGCTTAATAGTCATAATGAGCCTTTCTGGGAAGGAGCCAGATAACAGATCCACCAAGGCAGAACACAGCGGGCAGAACATCGGGAATGTCAGGATGTGAGAGAGGGGCAAGGAGCATTCCCGAATACTACTGGTGAGGTTAGGAGTCTTCAGTTTGGAGGTTGAGGTCCAGCCTCTGGAAAGTCAGAATAAAGCACAGAGACCTCTTCACACAGTGGCAAAAGAGGAGCAGAGGGTGGAAGAGTTTGTGCTTGGCAAACTGAGGTGACTTTTAATAGACAAGGAGGGGAAATAGTTGTTAAATCCACTCATTTTGCAAGGGTTTAAATGGTTTTTCCTTTTGCAGTTGGGGGTTTGAGCCCTGCATATCTAGCTGCAAGCTGCATTTAGAAGCAATTCTAGACACAAAGAACCTATAATGAAACCAACTTACATTGTTTCCAGAATGGCTACAGAATTCTAATCCAAAATATTCCTTTTCAGCAAGATTTAGATGGCTGCAACTCAGGTTAAACAGCGCCTTCCCGGATGACTTTTGCTAAACAAAACAAAGAGACCATAGCACAGTTTGCGATCCTAAGCTGATATTGTTGCTGTAGTGTGGAGTAAAGGGTAGAAGCAACTAGACTCTCTTCAGTTTCCTTTAAGCACTGTTTTCAGGCCCTGTATCCTCCCAAATGTTGTTGAGTTTTCCACACAAATACATGCATCTATCTGTAGATTGTTTTAGCGGTACCTCTTAAAAAGCCTCAGATTAATGACAAACCCTCTTGGAAAAAGACAGCCTTGCACTTAACTACGTATGGCTAGATCTGCAAATCTACCCTTTCAGTGGAATTCTTTCATCAATTCATCCCACAGGCAATTTGAAAGATTTCCCCCAAATTGACAGATAGTTTAATCAAGATGCAAATCTGACCTGCTTAAAATCCTTCAGTGGCTCCCTTCAGGATAAAGTCTCTACTCCTTAGCAGGAAGGCTGGGCCCTTTCCCTCATGTGGCCCTGCCTGCCCCTCCAGCCTCATCACTTTCCCTTCCCCCTTCCTTTCTAATAATCGCAGCCTGCTCATGTTTCCCCACACGTCAAGTAAATTCATGTCTCCATGCCTCTGCTCATGTCATTCCTTCTACACAGAACGCCCTTCCCACCTTTCTTTGCTTTGGCTTCCTCCTACTCAGCTCAGATGCCACTCCCCGGGAGACCTTTGGAGCCAAGGGCAACCTCCGTGCTCCCAAACACTCTTGCTTACCTCAAACATGGCACTTCTCACACGGGATGTCTATGTTCCCCGTTAGACTGAATTCCTTCATAGCAGGGGCCTTGCTTTAATTGTCTTGTTACTCACCAGGTCTAACTCAGAGCCTGCCACATACTAGGGGTCTTGAATGTTGGTTGATCCAACATGAAATTGACCAACTTCCTCCTCCGAGCTCCACGAGATTTCATTCTACAGCTTTTCCCATCATAACTGCATCTAGCATACTCCCTTCACATAAGGCCACACATATTTTTTTTCTTCATAAAGCCCGCATACACTGGGAGCACAAAACAGTCCCTTTTTCAGGCTTCTCTGAGAATAGGAGCTGTGAAGAGCTCTCTGTGAAAATCTCTATGAGCTGAGTGGGGCTGGAGCTGATCTTCAGCCAGCATTGCTGAGGCCGAGGGTTGCAGTTGCAGGGAGGACGGTGATGGGAAAATTGGGCCCTAGCTGATAGGCACAAAGACACGCTGCTGAAAACCCCTAGTTAAAGCCAAGTCACACGGTGCCTCTGGTGCTGCAAAGGAAGCTGAGTGCAGGGAAATGTAGTTGGAAATCACCGACGCATAGAATTAATGCCAACCTTGAGAGGTCAGAGAGTCCAGCCACCCTCCTCCCACACCCCACCCTCTCCCTCAAGGCAGTCCCACACGGAACAGAACCCACATCTGGTATTTAATAGCTTCCAGGAAGGCGACCTCCCCCATCCCCTTCCCCCAACGACCCCAAATGCTCCCCTCTCCCTTGGACTTCTCTCCACTTGGTTTCGTAGTCCAAAGCTCCACCAACTGAGATTCAAGAGGGTTAACCAGGGTCCTATTTTTAAATGCAAATAGGATGCAGAGGGTGAAAGCTACTGCATCCTTAGCGCCTGGAGAGAGGGCTGAGGGAAAGGGGGTTTGATTTTATGTGGGAGGTCACATTGGAGCTGTGATCCAGGAAAAAGGGGTCAGCGCATGGTGGGGTTCGGGGGCTTGAAGGGCATTAGGGGGCAGTGGGGGAGGGGGTGTCTGGGAGGGAGGAGGGAGGGGGCGCTTCTGCCTATGTGGCAACCTTGCCTAGGGCAAGTCCTGACACAGACCATTCCAGACAGATGAAATCGCTCCTATTTTCAAAGTCCTCCAGACAAGGAGCTGTTATGGGATTTTTATTATGAATTAAAAAATTTTCTAAAGAGAGAGAGAGATGACAGCAATACTTTTTCCAACACCAAAGAAACGTTTCAGTCATGAGGACCAAATTCCGTCATAGACTCCAGTTTCTTTGCAAACAATTTAAGAAACTCAAGATTTTCCTTTCTCCTCCTCATTTTTTCTTTCTTTTTTTTTTTTTTTTTACCATTGGGGTGCTTAATCATCGCCATCAATGCTGCCACATTCCATGTGTTTGTATATTTAAATGTTTCTGCAGTCACAAAGAATATATAGCCATCCCTGTAAGGTTTCCAATCCAGGCTGCCTTTTTGCTCCCTTCTGTAAGATCCCATACCATGTTTATAAGAATAATCCCCTGATTCGTCCACCCCTGTACATCTTGCCAACTGGCTCTAAAAGCCTTTGGCATTTGTGCATTAGGAGGTCAGGAGCTCATGTGGCTCAAGCTCTCTACCCACATCTCCGGGAGAGGCATTTCCCTTCAACCCTCCGTAGTGTACGTTGAAATTGGCCAGCCTAGTGGAATGTATTGCACAATAGGTAAGGTCTTGGTTCTGTCTTAACATGCAGCCTTTAATTTTTTTCAACCAATTCTTCAACTTGTATGTTATGATTATTTTTCTCATAATATCTCTATACACAACTTTCCTATTTTCTCTTTTCTGGACTTCTGATTCTCTTTTCCATTGCTTGTTCTTGTTTAAGCTGACACTTTTCAACATTCTAATCAAGCTCCTTAGTGGATCTAAATTATTTATCACCGGGCCTCCCACTCAAGGAATTGGAACTCCAATCCTGAACCCTGTCTTATATTCATCTCCCTTGGATTACAGTAGAGCAGTGTTTGCCTTTAAAAAAATCACACACACACATATAATTTAAAACTTTTCAGAACTTGTATTTATAATCTTCAGCTTACAAGCTCGGTCTTAACCATTGGACACTGATTTCTTGGGGCTCCAAACTCATCTTCTCACGGAAACAATAAATATTCAAGGTGACCGTTTCCAAAAAACAGCCCACCAAATCTTCTATGCACATAGGGCTGTCATATAACAGTTTATTAAAACAAGCCTGTATTGTAATCCTGCTCTACCCACTTACTAACTGGATGAATTGGGGCAAATGTTTTAGCTCACAGATTGATCTCCCTTTTCCAGGTACCTGAAGACAGAAACCATGTGTCTGAGTACCTGGCATTATATACAGTGATTGGAAAAGAGTGAACATTACATAAATGTTTACTGAATAAATAGATGAATGGATCCGAACATTTAACTTGATTCATGTGCATTAGCAGGACAGTCCTCTCAAGAGGAAGAACAAATTAGTTACTATGTGACCTAGGGCAAATTACTGAACCGTTCTGAGCCTTGGTTTACTCATCTGTAAAATGGAGATAATAATAGTATTATGTTACAGAGTCGTTGTGTGGATTAATCAAGATAATTCACATCAAGGCCTTAGTACTATGCCTGGCACATCACAAGACATAAGTAATACACACATATATTTATAGATATAGAGAGAGAAGAGTCTGGAAGAATACATACCAACCTGTTAACAACATTATTCCTGGAGAGGGGTTTAGATTAAAGGGAACCTTACCTTTTTAGTTTGTACATATCTGGATTCTTTTTTTAAATGAACAGGGACAGTAGAAACTCTCTTAATAAACTTTAATTCAACAACGCACAGAGAATGCTTTCCATTCCCCCTTTAAAACATTGACAGATGCCTAAGTCATGATGAAAGCTCATGGCTAGTAAGCTAATATGACTTTGCACTTCTACATCCATCGATTGAGTCTCAGGCTTGATAATAATTATTTTCTTGAACATATTTTGACAATTCTACTTATTATTGTAATTATACAATTTAATTATATTGTATGTATATCACAAGAATCATGATCACTGATAGCAAGAGTAGTTTCTATGAAAACTAAATTGAAAAAAAATCAATAAGGGGGGAATCCCCCCAAATGTGCTGTCAAATTAGTTTTGAGTAGGACAGCAGTAAAATATTGGGGGATAAAATCTGGAAGGATTCTGTACTCAAATTTTTCCACATTAAATGAACAAATACTGGAAATCATAGATGATGCCTTATGCGTATAAGTCAGAGAAGAAAAATGGAAACACCGATCAGAAGTCCTTACTCAAAATGCCCTTGACCTTGCATCAAAAGCTTGGCATATGAATATAAATGTATACGTTTTATGTTGAAGTAAGAAGTTTAAGGTGTTTGTGTGTAAATGTACGTATTTATTATGATTTTCTGCTTTGGCAAATTTTATCAATTAACTGATCAACAATCACCTTTGATCACATTAGATAACAGAGATTCTAATGCATCCACATAATGACTGTGTACTTCAAAAGAATGTAGGCTACAGAATTAAGGTTTCAGAAAAGGATAAGCTGGAACAACAGCATATTATTAACAGTAGCGTGATAGGCCATTTTAATTTTATAATGTGTATTGTGTTTCTCTGGAAAATATAACAAATATAAGGAAAATTAAAGAGTCTTATAGATGCTTCTCCTGTTTCCAGTGCTGATTCCCACATTCAAAATATTTCTCATGCTCCCCTCAGGAAACTGTTTTTGAAGTCACAGATAATAATCACCCATTCTTCTGATTTTATGGTTATGCCTCATTTTTGAATCCCAAAATATGACTATATAAACTCCGGTGACGACAACAAAATAGCAGAGAGAGAGAGAGAGAGAGAGAGAGAGAGAGACCTGTCTCTTCCTGTTTTATAAAGCCATCTGTCCTATCAGGTTAGGGCCCCACCCTTATGACCTCATTCAACCTTAATTACTTCCTAAAAGTCCTATCTCCAAATACAGTCAGATTAATCACATGGGGAGTGGGGTTAGAGGTTCAACATATGAATCTGGGTTGGGGGGATACAATTCAGTCCATAGCAATGATCCAACTTGATAGCCCACTTTAGTTATCATACTTGCTCTTTATGACTTTTGACTCTTTCCAAACACGAAATCCACTCTCAAATAATGAAGATTTGTGAGTCATTTTGGAAGCAATGTGCCCAGTTACAGAAGGCCAAAAAGGAGTTCCAAAATGTGCTGAGTACCTGCAATACACAGGAGAAGGCAGCACATCACGGTGGCTAAGAATGTGGGCTCTGAAGCCAGACACAGCTGGCTCTAGTTCTGACCTGTCTACCTGCTAGAGGGGTAATCTTGGGCAGACTATTTAATCTCTCTGAACCTTTGCTTCTTCAGTTGCAAAATAAGACTGTCAAACACAGAAGGGTCACATATTATATGATTCTATTTATATGAAATGTCCAGAACAGGCAAATCTATAGAGACAGAAAACAGATTGGTGGTGGTCAGAGACTGGGGGGAGAGGGGAATAGGGGGTGACTATTAACTAGTATGGGGCTTCTTTTGGGGAGGATGCATATATTCTGGAATTAGATAGTTGTGATGGTTGTACAACAATGAATATACTAAAAACCACTGAATTGTACACTTTAAAAGGATGAATCTTCTGGCATGTGAATGGCATCTCCATTTTAAAGAAGGGTCATAGCGAGCATCTAATGAGACTATTCTTGTCAAGTACTTTACACAGTATCTGGTCCAAAGGAAGAGCTCAAGAAATGTTGACTGTTTATAGGGCGACTATATAATTTATCATCCAAATTGGGACGGTTTTGAGAGTTGACAGGGCACTAGTAATTGTTATATTGTCACAATAGGTGTAAACCAGGACTGTCCTGGACAAACTCTGATGTATGGTCACCTAGTTATTTGTATTTGGACCACTCCAGGGGGTCTGTTTTGACAACGGCAGCATTTATTTGAATATTCAAAATCTGGAATATTAAGAATCAGAGACATGACTATTAGTTTCCCCTCATAGAAACCGGTGTCTGATGATCATTCCTCCAGTAGCAAGTGAATGAGGTACCCTTCAGTCATGTTAACCCTGGTTCCGTATTTTTATAGGTCAGGCTCAACCGTAACAACCACACAAAAAAACAGGGACAGAGAACTGCTTCACCAGTCTTAACCTTCTCCCTAATAAACATTTTAAAAGTCAATCCCTCTCCTTTAACATGTTTTTTCTCCATTCTTTATTCTCTTTTTTCAGTTCTCTTTGTTTTCCTGTTGTAATTTCCCCCTGTGCAAACTCCAGGCTTACTTTTGATGCGTTTGCCCTTTTCCTCCTGTATATGCCTTTACTCTTTTGTGACACTTTCTACAACCCCTTCAATTCAACACACAATACTGAGTGCCTGTTCTGTGCCAGGTTCTTTCCTGAACTGCAGGGATACCGAGGTGAACAAGACCCAGGCATTACCACCAAGGAATACATAGGCTGGCAGGAAAGGCAGGCACGTCAACAGGTGATCGCAGTGGTTGGGACTAAGTGTGCTTTTAAGCTTGTATGCAGGGGTTAATGTGATATCACACCCAAAGGGCACCTAACCCAGAAATGTGGGTGAGGGTATAGTACATGGATTCTTTTTTTAAAAATTAATTAATTAAATAATTTTTTGGAGGGCTACATTTGGTCTTCATTGCCACTCAGGGGTTACTCTTTGATGCGGTGCACGGGCTTCTCATTGCTGTGGTTTCCCTTGTTGCAGAGCACAGGCTCCAGGTGTGTGGGCTTCAGTACTTGTGGCTCGCGGGCTCTAGAGCGCAGGCTCAGTAGTTGTGGTGCACGGGATTAGTTGCTCCGCGGCATGTGGGATCTTCCCGGACCAGGGCTCGAACCCGTGTCTCCTGCATTGGTAGGCGAATTCTTAACCACTGAAACACCAGGGAAGTCCCTGCATAATGGATTCTTAACAGTGGGGACACCTAATCCAAGATAGGATGCAAGAGTTGGAATTAGCCAGGTGAAGAGGAGGAAAAGAGAAGGGTGTCAGAGGCAGAGATTAGAAAACAGGGTGTGAACAACTCGATTGTAAGCAGTGTGGTGTTCCTAAAGGATCGAGGGAGATACAGGGACACTGAGCAGGAGCCTCACCAAGATGGGCAGAAATCTTGTAGAAAGTGTAGACCAAGATGCAGAAATCTTGTTCTGCATCTTGGTCTACACTCCCTCACCTCCATCCAGCTCTCTGTTTGTAAGCAGCAATAGGCACACACTTCATTTACAGAGTTTGGACCTTTCTGAAGGAAGGTAGGTCTTCCTCCATTCCTGTTGTCTGCAGGCTACATCCAGAAACCTCAGAACCCTTTAAGTGTTAAACCCTGGGACTGCTCCTTTTAAAGGGCTGTTTCATTTTTCATTAAAAGTGCAAATATCCTGGGGCTTCCCTGGTAGCAGAGTGGTTAAGACTCCGCCTGCCAATGCAGGGGACAAGGGTTCCATCCCTAGTCCGGGAAGATCCCACATGCTGTGGAGCAACTAAGCCCATGTGCCACAACTACCGAACCTGCGTGCCAGAACTGCTGAATCCTGTGTGCCTAGAGCCCGCGCACCGCAACGAAGAGCAGCCCCTGCTCACTGCAACTAGAGAAAGCCCACGCAGCAACGAAGACCCAATGCAGCCAAAAATAAATAAATTAAAAAAATATTTTAATGCAAATATCCTGACGTTGCAACAAACAACAGCAAAAATCCGACACATATCTTATTCATCTACCAATATAGTCAGATGCAACCAGTTTTCTAAAAACGAAGTTGGACATACTTTCAAAATTTACACTGTGTAAACGACCCGGGGAACTAGGAAACAGAGCTCCTTTGGGGCAGGGCAGAAGAAATTACTGGCCAAGCTATAACCCTCCTGGGGGTTCAACTCCTGGTAAAAAGAGAACTGCTGAGAGTGGTGAGAGGCTAATTACCAGGTAGCTGCAGTTCATTCTAAAATGGAGCCCTCTCTGCAGGCAGTCTAGTCTTTCAGCATCTGGTAGAGAGCAAGGTGCAGTTAGACACATCAAAGAACAAAGAATAAGTAGGATGTCGAGGGAGGCCCTTTCCCCAGAGCCCAGAGGACTCAGCAATAAACCCCGGAGGGAAGAACAGTTTAAATGGGTACTTAAGACTTCCTGGTGGTGGTAAGCAGAGAGAACAAGCCTTGTAGTTGCTTGTGCACGTGTGAAATTCACACCAAATTACAACTGGTTTTTATTTTATTTCTGAAAACATAAAGCAGTTCAAAGTACTGCCTGTGTGATTGATGGAAGGCTTAAAGTTGCTTAAGATTAACAGCTCAGAAAGATTTCCGGCCCACGTGGCTGTTCTAGGGGAGTCCTGAAGGATCAACCTGAGCAGCTGACTGACCACCCGCCCCTTTTTTTTCTATTGAAGTAGAGGTGATTTACAATGTTGTGTTAATTTCTGCTGTACCGCAAAGTGATTCAGTTATACCTATATACCACCCTCTTTACCTGCAGCCATGTTGATACTGATTAAACTAAGTTCAGAAGGGAACTCGGGAGTCAGAGAGCTCGTCTAGGCCCTGATAGATGATACTTCCTAGCAGACACCCTTTTCAAGCTCTAAGGGAATGATGTATTACTGCCTGAGGCCTTAGGTTGGTTTGGCAATGATCTGGACATGTTCCATCTGATTCATACGCTTTGCTGGAATGTGTCTAAGAGACTCTCCTTGCTCAGAATTGCTCTTCATACTAAGGAAAGAAAAAAGAAAAAAACAGAACAAAACACGATTACCACCCTAATAGCAATCTTGCCCCCACTCCTGGGACATTGAAATTACCATGCCTACATTGGAAAAGCTGTTCAAAAGTGACAGTGTAATAATGGCATTCTCAAGCCAGTGCTCCCAAGTCCTGTCGAAATTACTAGCTACTCGGGTAATTAAAACAATTATAATTGTTTGTTTCCACTTAATGCTTTAGCACTAAATCCACGTGCTGTGTGTGATGCACAACCAGCTTCCAAATGGTAGTCGGCCTTTTCTTTTAAACTTCAGGTTGATAAAACATTCTGTGCATATCTATCAATCTGAGACATTCAGGACACAACAGAGATCATTCAATGTCATATAATCCGGGCCCTTCATTTTATAAGTGGGGAGATTTAGATCCAGACAAGGGAAGAGACTTGCCCAAGATCTTCCAGCAGGTTAATAGCAGATCTGGGATTGGAACCCAGGTCTTCTGGCCTCCAGTAATGGGCTCATTTTATTACACCGGACTGTCCTTAAATATAAAGGGAAAACTAATATCTAGGTGTATGAAGGACAACAAAAAGAGACAAACACCTAAACTTGTTTCTTTGATTCACTCTTTCCTTTCATGTTCACTGTTTTATTTCTTTACCATCTTTTCTCAACTTTCGACTGTACTGTTAACTCACCTTTCTCTTCTTCTGCTTATTATTCCAATGTTTCTCCTTCTTTAGCCTCCCTTTCCTTGATTGTTCTACATTCCTGACTCTTCTTTCTAGAATCAGTTTTACTCCGTTTATAAAGTGTTCACTATGTTGCCCAGCAAGGCTGTGAGCAGGTTGGAGGCCACTCTGTTCTGACAGGTTGTGAATTTCACAGAAACTCTATAAAGAAGCCATTAAACAATAATTCCTTTTAAAATGTCTACTTAATAAGAGGCCATGAAACCCAATGTATCAGGGTTACTATGGAGAATCTGTGCTGGCTGAACAGAAAATCTTTTAAAAAAATATTTCAGAAACTATTCCAAGTTAAATGGAATCAAGAGACACATGTGGAGTTTAGGGTTCCATAAGAAAGTAGTATTTCAATGTATAAAATATACACGAGAATGTTAAATTCTGGATGATGGGATTATACTTGCATTTTATTTTCTTCTTTGTGCTTACCAGAATATTCTAATGAATTTATGTTCTGTCATATATAGAAACTGGATTTGAAAGTTGAAAAAAAAATCAGAAAGAGAAAGACAAATACCATGTGATATCACTTATATGTGGAATCTAAAATATGACACAAATGAACCTATCTATGAAACAGAAACTGAATCAAGGACATAGAGAACAGAATGGTGGTTGCCAAGGAGGAGGGGGTTGGGGGAGGGATGGAGTGGGAGTTTGGGGTTAGTAGACGCAAACTATTATATATAGAATGGATAAACAACAAGGTCCTACTGTATAGCACGGAGAAGTATTCAATATCCTATGATAAACCATAATGGAAAAGAATATATTACAGAATCACTTTGCTGTACAGCAGTAATTAACACAACATTGTAAATCAACTACACTTCAGTTTAAAACAAAAGAATCTTAGCATCAAATTTTGAAAAAAAAAGAAAATTGAAAAATAAATGAACCTCTAAAGGACTTCTGAGTAGCAAAATGAGTGGTCATCTGAGCCATCACTCAGGCTAATCTGTCTGTCATGAAGTGTCTCATTCCCCCACCCTTTCAACACCCCTACGTTAGCCAGGTGTGCATGCTTGTCAACACCTGTGGACTAGGTTAAGGGACCAGCTCTGCCCCCCAGCAAGAAGCCTATAAGGGCTTCCTGCCTGAGTCTCAACTTGGCTTCTTGCCAAGCTCCACTCTTGCAGAAGTCACTCAGGACCTGTGATTTCATTCCTCTTTCCCTATGCAGACATCTGCCTGAGTTCTTGACCCTTGTTCACTTAGTCTGTTTACTTGGGTTCCTGCTGTTTGGTTCTGGATTGGACCTACAATGCCCATGGGCTAGGCTCCACTCAGCTCTGCTCTCCCCTTGAGTAGTCTCCACCTCTGTTGTGCACACCATAGGTATTTCATGAAGATTGTGGTTTAGCAATATAACTTAACTCCTGGGCCTGCTTGCAGCCTTTTATCCCTTTCCTCCCAGCTACCCTGGCATACAGTCATGGAAGTCCTGAGTGCTAACTCCCTCCTGTGGGCCTTGGGGCGACTTAGGCTCTACAACCCAAAGCCTAAGAGTAGCATACTCCTCTCAGTCTGGCTTAGTCTGGGCTGATACCAGGTTTGCAGAACACTGCCGTCCTCCCTCCACAAGGCTACTTCAATACGGTGGATCTATGGTTAGGGTGTGTAACTCAAAACAGTTGTCTGGGATTCTCTAGCTGTACTCAGGGACAAGCACAACCAAGCCCAGAAAAATGTTAATTCATATATTTTATTAAATACTGCACATCTAAAATTCTAATGTACAAGAAAGAAAGGCATGGTATTCTTTCATCGAAATGAGAGAATTCAATCTTTCATTCCTTCAGCAGATAGTTATTGAGCATCTACTATGTTTCTGGTTAACTATACTACAGACCATACGACAGACTGTCACTGATGTCACTGAATTAAGAGAACCTACTGTGTCCTTTTGGGTGCATAACCCCCCTCCACGTTGAGCCCCAAAGAAGGACCTAGCTTTTTTGGCTTCATGCAATTCTCAGATGCCCTATACCTTATCGTTCTAACCCTGTCCATGTCTCTGAACCGTTTCCATTGTTCAGCTGTCCCCTGAAAGCTCCCCAACAGCTCTTGCAGGTCCTCCTTACATCGGGTCAGTTTTTCCCTGAAACAGCCAACCTTGTTGTGTCTGCATCACCGCTCCCAACACACACAAGAGCTAACTGCTTAAGATGTGAAATGCCGAGATAACTCCAACACAGTGGCTCTTGAAAAACAAACATTAAAGAGATTATAGTGGTCGAGTGCATGGGCTCTTAACCCAGAGTGCCCCATTCAAATCCTGTTTCTACCACTTACTACTCCGTGACTTTGGGCAACCTACTTCACCTCTCTGCCCAGTTTGCTCATCTGTCAAACAGGGATACTCCATTGAGGGTTTCAGTGAGTTAATATATGTAAAATTTACATTAGTACCTAGTAAATGATAAACATTCTTTTGATATATATTAGCTAGTATCATTACTATTTAGGCTGGAAAGGAAGTGAGTAGTAATTGTGGGCTAGTGGGCAATGGGGTTGATATTTGCGGGGCAGGTGCCACTTTGAGTGGAGCCTCTATTTTGACTGCTTATGCAGCAGCCATTTTTTTTGTTTCTTTTGTATTTTTAACAACTTTATTGGAGTATAATTGCTTTACAATAGAGTGTTAGTTTCTGCTTTGTAACAAAGTGAATCAGCTTTACATATACATATATCCCCATATCTCCTCCCTCTTGGGTCTCCCTCCCTCCCACCCTCCCTATCCCACCCCTCTAGGTAGTCACAAAGCACTGAGCTGATCTCCCTGTGCTATGCAGCTGCTTCCCACTAGCTATCCATTTTACATATGGTAGTATAGATAAATCCATGACACTCTCTCATTCCGTCCCAGCCTACCCTTCCCCCTCCCCGTGTCCTCAAGTCCATTCTCTACATCTGCGTCTTTATTCCTGTTCTGACCCTAGGTTCTTCAGAACTCTTTTTTTTTTTTTTTTAGATTCCGTGTCTATGTGTTAGCATACAGCATTTGTTTTTCTCTTCCTGACTTACTTCAATCTGTATGACAGACGCTAGGTCCATCCACTTCACTGCACATAACTCAATTTTGTTTATTTTTATGGCGGAGTAATATTCCATTGTATGTATGTGCCACATCTTCTTTATCCATTCATCTGTCGATGGACACTTAGGTTGCTTCCATGTCCTGGCTATTGTAAATAGTGCTGCAATGAACATGTGGTACATGGCTCTATTTGAATTATGGTTTTCTCAGGGTATATGTCTAGTAGTGGGATTGCTGGGCATATGGTAGTTCTATTTGTAGCTTTTTAAGGAACCTCCATACTGTTCTCCATAGTGGCTGTATCAATTTACACTCCCACCAACAGTGCAAGAGGACTCCCTTTTCTCCACACCTTCTCCAGCATTTACTGTTTGTAGATTTTTTTCATTATGGCCATTCTGGCTGGTGTGAGGTGATGCCTCGTTGTACTTTTGATTTGTATTTCTCTAATGATTAGTGATGTTGAGCATTCATTCATGTGTTTGTTAGCAATCTGTATATCTTCTTTGGAGAAATGTCTATTTAGGTCTTCTGCCCAGTTTTGGATTGGATTGTTTGTTTGTTTTTTTTGGTATTGAGCTGCATTAGCGGCTTGTAAATTTTGGAGATTAATCCTTTGTCAGTTCCTTCATTTGCAAATATTTTCTCCCATTCTGAGGGCTGTCTTTTAGTCTTGTTTATGGTTTCCATTGCTGTGCAAAAGCTTTTAAGTTTCATTAGGTAACATTTGTTTATTTTTGTTCTTATTTCCAGTTCTCTAGGAGGTGGGTCAAAAAGGATCTTGCTGTCATTTATGTCATAGAGTGTTCTGCCTAGTTTTTCCTCTAAGAGTTTTAGAGTGTCTGGCCTTACATTTAGGTCTTTAATCCATTTCAAGTTTATTTTTATATATGATGTTAGAGAGTGTTCTAAATTCATTCTTTTATATGTAGCTGTCCAGTTTTCGCAGCACCACTTATTGAACAGGCTGTCTTTTCTCCATTGTATATTCTTGCCTCCTTTATCAAAAATAAGGTGACCATAAGTGCATGGGTTTATCTCTGGGCTTTCTATCCTGCTGCATTGATCTATATGCCTGTTTTTGTACCAGTACCATACTGTCTTGATTACTGTAGCTTTGTAATATAGTCTGAAGTCAGGGTACTTGATTGCTCTAGCTCCGTTTTTCTTTCTCAAGATTGCCTTTGCTATTTGGGATCTTTTGTGTTTCCATACAAATTGTGAATTTTTTTGTTCTATTTCTGTGAAAAATGCCATTGATAGTTTGATATGGATTGCATTGAATCTGTAGATTGCTTTGGGTAGTATCGTCATCTTCACAATGTTGGTTCTTCCAATCCAAGTACATGGTATACCTCTCCGTCTGTTTGTATCACTTTTAATTTCTTTCATCAGTGTCTTATAGTTTTCTGCATACAGGTTGTTCGTCTCCTTAGGTAGGTTTATTCCTAGGTATTTTATTCTTTTTTTTGCAATGGTAAATGGCAGTGTTTCCTTAATTTCTCTTTCAGATTTTTCTGCATTAGTGTATAGGAATGCAAGAGATTTCTGTGCATTAATTTTGTATCCTGCTACTTTACCAAATTCATTGATTAGTTCTAGTATTTTTCTGGTACAGTCTTTAGGATTCTCTATGTATAGTGTCATGTCATCTGCAAACAGTGACAGCTCTACTTCTTTTTCTCCAATTTGTATTCCTTTTATTTCTTTTTCTTCTGTGATTGCTGTGGCTAAAAGTTCCAAAACTATGTTGAATAATAGTGCTGAGAGTTGACAGACTTGTCTTCTTCCTGATCTTAGTGAAAATGGTCTCAATTTTTCACCATTGAGAATGATGTTGGCTGTGGGTTTGACATATATGGCCTTTATTATGTTTAGGTAAGTTCCCTGTATGCCTACTTTCTGGAGGGTTTTTACCGTAAATGGGTGTTGAATTTTGTCAAAAGCTTTTTCTGCATCTATTGAGATGATCATATGGTTTTTATCTTTCCGTTTGTTAATATGGTGTATCACATTGATAGATTTGCTTATTTTGAAGAACCCTTGCATTCCTGGGATAAGCCTCAATTGATCATGGTGTATGATCCTTTTAATGTGCTGTTGGATTCTGTTTGCTAGTATTTTGTTGAGGAGTTTTGCATCTATGTTCATCAGTGATATTGGCCTGTAGTTTTCTTTCTTTGTGACATCTTTGTCTGGTTTTGGTATCAGGTTGATGGTGGCCTCATAGACTGAGTTTGGGAGTGTTCCTCCCTGTGCTATATTTTGGAAGGTTTTGAGAAGGATAGGTGTTAGCTCTTCTCTAAATGTTTGATAGAATTCGCCTGTGAAGCCATCTGATCCTGGGCTTTTGTTTGTTGGAAGATTTTTAAACACAGTTTCAATTTCAGTGCTTGTGATTGGTCTGTTCATATATTCTATTTTTCCTGGTTCAGTCTCAGAAGGTTGTGCCTTTCTAAGAATTTGTCCATTTCTTCCAAGTTGTCCATTTTATTGGCATATAGTTACTTGTAATCTCTCATTATCCTTTGTATTTCTGCAGTGTTAGTTGTTACTTCTTTTTCATTTCTCATTCTATTGATTTGAGTCTTCTCCCTTTTCTTTTGGTGAGTCTGGCTAGTGGTTTATCAATTTTGTTTATCTTCTCAAAGAACCAGCTTTTAGTTCTACTGATCTTTGCTATCATTTCCTTCGTTTCTTTTTCATCTATTTCTGATCTGATATTTATAATTTCTTTCCTTCTGCTAACTTTGGAGAGTTTTTTTTCTTCTTTCTCTAATTGCGTTAGGTATAAAGTTAAGTTGTTTATTTGAGATGTTTCTTGTTTCTTGAGGCAGGATGGTATTGCTGTAAACTTCCTTCTTAGAACTGCTTTTGCTGCATCCCATAGGATTTTGGTCATCGTATTTTCATTGTCATTTGTTTCTAGGTAGTTTTTGATTTCTTCTTTCATTTCTTCATGGATCTCTTGGTTATTAAGTAGTGTATTGTTTAGTCTCTATGCGTTTGTATTTTTTACAAATTTTTTTCCTGTAATTGATATTTAGTCTCATAGCATTGTGGTCAGAAAAGATACTTGATATGGTTTCAATTTTCTTAAATTTACCAAGGCTTGATTTGTGACCCAATATATGATCTATCCTGGAGAATGTTCCATGAGCACTTGAGAAGAAAGTGTATTCTGTTGTTTTTGGGTGGAATGTCCTATAAATATCAATTAAGTCCATCTTGTTTAGTGTATCATTTAAAGCTTGTCTTTCATTATTTATTTTCATTTTGTATGATCAGTCCATTGGTGAAGGTAGGGTGTTAAAGTCCCCTACTATGAGTGTGTTACTGTCGACTTCCCCTTTTATGGCTGTTAGCATTTGCCTTATGTATTGAGGTGCTCCTATGTTGGGTGCATAAATATTTACAATTGTTATATCTTCTTCTTGGATTGATCCCTTGATCATTATGTAGTGTCCTTCTTTGTCTCTTGTAATAGTCTTTATTTTAGAGTCTATTTTGTCTGATACAAGAATTGCTACTCCAGCTTTCTTTTGATTTCCATTTGCATGGAATATCTTTTTCCATCCCCTCAGTTTCAGTGGGTATGTGTCCCTAGGTCTGAAGTGGGTCTCTTGTAAACAGCATATATATGGGTCTTGTTTTTGTATCCATTCAGCCAGTCTATGTCTTTTGGTGGGAGCATTTAATCCCTTTACGTTTAAGGTAATTATCAATATGTATGTTCCTATTACCATTTTGTTAATTGTTTTGGGTTTGTTATTGTAGGTCTTTTTCTTCTCTTGTGTTTCCTGCCTAGAGAAGTTCCTTTAGCATTTGTTGTGAAGCTGGTTTGGTGGTGCTGAATTCTCTTAGCCTGTGCTTGTCTGTAAAGCTTTTTATTTCTCTGTTGAATCTGAATGAGATCCTTGCTGGGTAGAGTAATCTTCATTGTAGGTTTTTCCCTTTCATCACTTTAAGTATGTCTTGCCACTTCCTTCTTGCTCACAGAGTTTCTGCTGAAACATCTGCTGTTAATCTTATGAGGATTCCCTTATATGTTATTTGTTGTTTTTCCCTTGCTGCATTTTTTTTCTTTGTGTTTAGTTTTTGATAGTTTGATTAATATGTGTCTTGGTATGTTTCTCCTTGGATTTATCCTATATGGGACTCTCTGCACTTCTCAGCTTATATAATTAGTACTGGTCATTCGGGCTCAGGTTAGATATCTTCTCCCTCTATGCAGGAGCACAGGCTCTAGGAGCATGAGCTTCAGTAGTTGTGGCGTGTGGACTCAGTAGTTGTGGCTCACGGGCTCTAGAGTGCAGGCTCAGTAGTTGCGGTGCATGGGCTTAGTTGCTCCGCGGCCTGTGGGATCTTCCCAGGCCAGGGCTGGAACATGTGTCCCCTGCATTGGCAGGCAGGTTCTTAACCACTGTGCCACCAAGGAAACCTGTCTGACCATCCCTGCAACAAACACACTTCAATCTGTGTTAGGGGCCCCTCTCCTGTTGTGCCATTAAAAAACTCTTTGCCACTGCGTTTGTATAGATCATACTGTAGCGTACCTGGTTTTTTACATTCTGATTCTTCCACTAAACTATGCTGTCTTTGAGGTCAGGTACTATTTCTTATTTTTCTCTGCATCCTCATTAGCCAACCCAGTGTATGGAAGCAATGAGGGCTCATAAGAAGTTGTTAAGTGAGTGATGAATGAATGAAGCAGGATAGTAATACCTATTTAACACACTTATTAACTAATGATTGTATGAAATAATGTAAGTGGAAATTTCTGGAACATAGGCCAGGAAATTGTATCTCATAGCATTGAAGGCAATTGACAGTAACTTTATGACAGATCTCGTGAAATCATTTGAAATATTCTGAGTATGAAATTCTGGAGAACCTTTGTCTTTGTTTAAGTCTGTTGAAAGGTGAATTTCGTCATCATAGAAGGAATCTCAGAGGACAAAAGACCTCTTGTTTAAGACAGCTAAGCCCAGCGATTAGTGGTGAGGCGCCATGCCTAAGTGCTTTCAGGGCCTGGGGTCAGCTAGCCCAGACAGACCCCCCCTTCCACCCTAGCTCCACACCTTGGACCCAGAAGAGAAGGAGGAAGTGGGTAAGGAGAAAGACAGGGAATAAAGGAAAGGAGGCTGGAGTAAGATTCTGTGGGGGTAATAATTGTAACTTTTGCATAGCAGCTGTGTTTAGAACAGGCAAGCTATACATCAGAGAGTTCCTCAGCCCCCAGAGAAGAGAAGTGCCCCCCTGAACGCCTGTCACTTTGCATGCTTCCTGAGCTCTGCGGCCTTCAGCAGATCTTCCCTGTGGTGCCTTGCCCTGGCATTTCATTGGCCAATTCCTTCCTACCTCCTGTGGTGTCAATGATCTGTTCAGGGTGGATCTCTCAGCAGTAGAACTGGTCTAACCAAATGTTTTTCCAGTTCTGACAGTCTGGCACACAACTGCTTAGTGGCACCCAGTATCACAAAGGCCAGCATCGCTCTCTGCTGCTGGGATAACATGCTCCAGGTCCTTTTAGGAAATTGCTGGGTCAGTCCTGCCACCTCCTGGGTGGTTCTGCCCCTCAAGCCAAGCCCTTTTGACCCCAAGATATTGGACTCAGCTCAGCCAGTTTGAAGAATTTCTGTCGCTAAGTTGCAAGTGACAACTGCACTGTCTTAAACCACAAGCTAAGGCTAAGCTCTTATTAGTGTAATATATTTGTATTTGTGACTGGTCAAATAAGGATGCAAACACAAAGTAAATGACATTTAATAGAAAGAGAGAAACTCCTGTAGAATCCAGAGGAATCTTGCCCTCGAGCAAGTTTCACTCTGAGAGAAGTTCTGCAGAGAGCTCTTGCTACAGGGTAGGGAGCCTCAGCTGGTCCTCCCCAGCACCCAGGCAGCAGGTGGGGCCCTGCACTGTTCTGAAAGGTGAAGGGGTGGCAAGGCCCCAACTAACTGAAACCCTTCACAGAGATTCCCACGAGTGCAGACTTGAACAAACGTCCAACCGCCACCCACCCAGCTCCAAAGAGAGTTCCCCAATCCCCACCTCCAGCACCTCGAATGTTCTTGGCTTCAGGCTCCCTCTTCCTGTCAGCTGTGGGCTTGGGAAGAGAAGGGGCAGGAGAGGGGTGGAGTGGGAAGGCTTGAGTCCAGGCCTCTCCTCTGAGCTCAAGCATCAGGAGAACAGCCTGACAGCCAGGTGACCGCAGATACGATATGGGAGCCCTAGAGGGGTATGACAGGCAGCACCTAAACCACATTTGGCCCACAGTTCCACCTGGCCCCTGGCCAGACAAAGCACAAGCACTTTCTTTCTTTTTCAGTTCAATTTATTCTCTGAATCAACAAACCTTAGGCTATGAGGGGCAAAGCAAATTCAGGAGTTTAAACAAAGGCATTCATCAGGCAGCTGGGGCCCCCTGCAATGAAAAATAAATCCCTGGCAAAGAAATGGTCAACATTGGCTAGCCTGGGACATTATGACTCCAGGATGATTTTCTCTGATGTGGTTTAGAAGCTCCTTTGCTTGGAGTATTGTACTTTGTACAGGCAGAGGGGTGGGGATGAGCTGATACGGTCAGCCTGTTGGTCAGTCTGTCATCAAACAGTGATTGTGCAACTAGTGTGGGGCAGGCTGCTTGGAACTAGAGGATACGTTATCATGTCCTGGAAAACCAGGAAGCTTTACAACACATTATAGCAATCCCACTCGAGTCACAAGCCCACCACCAAACCAATGACCAGCCAGGGTTTTTTATTTTTTTCTGAAGTGTGAACTTATTCCATAAATGTATGCTTTATATTTAAGTTATATTTCACAATACAAACATAATGCTTTTAAATGCATAGTTTCAAACAATTTTTTTAAAAAAATTGTTAAAAATTGAAGTATAGTTGATTTACAATATTGTGTTAGTTTCAGGTGTACAGCAAAGTGATTCAGTTATACATATACCTATATATGTATATTCTTTTTCAGATTCTTTTCCATTATAGGTTATTACAAGGTATTGAATATAGTTCCCTGTGCTTTACAGTAGGTCCTCATTGTTTATCTATTTTATATACAGTAGTGTGTATATGTTAATCCCAAACTCCTAATTTATCCCTCCCCCCTCCTTTCTCCTTTGGTAACCATAAGTTTGTTTTCTATGTCTGTGAGTTTGTTTCTGTTCAGCCAGGGTTTTGAAACTAGACAGACTGGGGCTTGAACCCCAGCTCACTCATTAACTTAAATAGCAATGTGACCTTGGGTAAGTCAACCTTTCTGCACCTTGGTTTACATGCCAGTAAAATAAAGATAAAAATAATGTTCTAGGCCTCATCAGCTTGGAATATTGCTGCTTGGATATAAGTATCAGGATGTGTATCCACCACCTAAATTTGGAGCCAAATTCCACAAGACATCAATGTAGCAAATACCTTTATAGCACTTGCTAGCACTGTTCTAAGTGTTTTACATATATTAATTCATTTAACCTTTGTCACAATCTTATAGAATGGGTATTAATACTATTTCCATCTTATAGATGAGAAAGCCCAAGGCACAGACAGGTAATGGAACTACCCTAGATAGGACACTCATTTGATTTGTGTGAACATAACATGAAGTAGTGCATGCAAAATTCACCTAGAACATAGGCTATTGACAAATACTATCCATGATTAGTAGTCAGTAGTATTGTTGTTATCATTATTATTAACTGTGTTAGTGTTACTATGAGTAGCTACCACAGAGTAATTTAAAATGTAGTTAAACACACTGGCTTAGAGGCCAAGATGGCCGAGTAGAAAGACCCTGATCTCACCTCCTCTCATGGGCACACCAAAATTACAACTATTTATAGATTAACTATCGATGAAAAAGACTGGAACCTACCAGAAAAGATCTTCTATAACTAAAGATATAAAGAAGGAACCATGATGAAACAGGTAGGAGGGGTGGAGTCACAGCATAGTCAAGACAAATACCCCTAGGTGGGTGACCCACAAACAAGAGAATAATTACAATTGCAGAGGTTCTCCCCAAGGATCCAAGGGTCTAAGCCCCACATTGGTCTGCCCAGCCTGGGGTTCCTGTGCCAGGAATACAAGCCCCCAGAACATTTGGCTTTGAAGGCCAGCAGGGCTTACTTTCAGGGGACCCAGGGGCTGTGGGAAATAGCGACTCCACTCTTAAAGGGCACAGACAAAATCTCACATGCTCTGGGACCCAGTGCAGAAGCAGTAATGTGAAAGGAGCCTGGGTCAGACCCACCTGCTGATCTTGGAGAGCTGCCCAGAGAGGAAGGAGGCAACTGGAGTTCACCCTGGGGACATAGACACTGGCGGCACCCATTTCTGGGAGGTCCTTCTACCACGTGGAGACTGGTGCAGGCAAATGCCATTTTGGAATCCTCCCTCTGGCTCCTTAGCCTCAGGACCCAGCCCTGCCCACCCCCACCAACCTGTAAACGCCAGTACTACTGGGATGCCTCAGGCCAAACATCTAACTGCAGGGAGACACAACTCCACCTACCAGCAAGCAAGCTGAGACCACAGCCACCCCTGGACATGGCCCTATCCACCAGAGGGCCCAGGACTCAGCCTCACACACCATTGCACAGGCACTAGACCTGGGACCCTCTGGGCCCTGCAGCCAGAGACCCCAGGACCCAGATCTACCCACCACTGAGCAGGCACCAGCCCCAGGATCTTTGGCTCTGCCCAACAGCAAGCCTGTTCTAGCCTTGGGACCAGCCTCACCCACCAGCAGCAGGCAGACTCCAGCCCCAGGACAACCACAGACTGCCAACACAGCCCACCTACCAACAGACCAGCACTAGCCCAAGGACCAGATGAGCCCAGACCCCACCTACCAGCAGGCCAACACCAGCTCTGAGACCCCTGGGTCCTGCAGCCAGACCCCTGGACTCAGCTCTGCCTACCAATGGGCCAGCACTAGCCCCAGGACTTGGCTTCACCCTGTGGTTGTCAAGCACCAGCCCTGGGATCTCCTGGACCCTGACTCCAGTGAGCCAGCACTAGCTTTGGTGCCCCAGGTGTTCCACAGACAGCCACCTTGTGACCCATCCCCACCAACCAGCAGCCAGTAGCCTCTACACAAGGCAAAACCTGGCAACCAACCAGACTTAGGGCCAGCCACACCTACGAAACCACACATTGTAGTCAACCTGCTACAACAGAAGGACCCACGCAGCCACATGGGGGCACCCCTAGAGCATATAGCTGGTGACTAGAGGGGAGTGCACTGCTCGGATGCATAGGACATCTCCTACAAAAGGTCACTTCTCCAAGATCAGGAAACATAACCAACCTATCAGATACATAGAAATAAAGAACAAATTAGGCAAAATGAGGCAACAGAGGAACATATCCCAAATGAAGGAACAAGATAAAACCCCAGAAGAAGAACTAAGTGAAGTGGCGATAGGAAATCTACCCAAGAAAGAGTTCAAGGTAATGATTGTAAAGATGATCAAAGAACTCAGGAGAAAAATGGATGAACATCAAGAAGTGAGGAGTTTTTAATAAAGAGTTAGAAAATGTTAAGAACAACCAAATAGAGATGAATAATATGATAACTGAAAGAAAAAATACACTGGAAGGAATCAATAGTAGACTAGATGATACAGAGGAATGGATCAGTGAGCTGGAAGACAGAGTAGTGGAAGTCACTGAAGCTGAAAAGAAAAAAGAATGAAGAGAAATGAGGACAGTTTAAGAGACCTCTAGAATAACATCAAGTGTACTAACATTTGCATTATAGGGATCCCAGAAGGATAAGAGAGAGAGAGAAAGAGGCAGAGAACATATTTGAAGAAATATTAACTGAAAACTTCCCTAACTTGGAAAGGAAACAGGTGTCCAAGACCAAGAAGCACAGAAAGTCCCAAACATAGTCAATCCAAAGAGGCCCACACCAAGATATAGTGTGTGCAGATGACATGATACTATACATAGAAAATCCTAAAGATGCCACCAAAAAACTACTAGAGCTCATCAATGAATTTGGTAAAGTTGCATTTCTATACATTAAAAATGAAGTATTAGAAAGAGAAATTAAGGAAACAATTCCATTTATGATTGCACCAAAACAACAAACTTACCTAAGGAGGTAAAGGACCTATTCTTAGAAAACTATAAGACACTGATGAAAGAAATTGGAGACCACGCAAACAGATGGAAAGATATACCATGTTCTTGGATTGGAAGAATTAATATTGTTAAAATGACCATACTACTCAAGGCAACCTACAGATACAATGCGACCCCTATTAAAATACCAGTAGCATTTTTCACAGAACTATAACAAATAATTTTAAAATATGTATGGAAACACAAAACCCCCAAATAGCCAAAACAATCTTGAGAAAGAAGAACAGAGCTGGAAGTATCATGCTCCCTGACTTCAGACTACACTACAAAGCTACAGTAATCAAAACAGTATGCAACTGGTACAAAAACAGACATATAGGTCAATGGGACAGAATAGAGAGCCCAGAAATAAACCACACACTTTTGATCAATTAATCTATGACAAAGGAGGCAGGAATATACAATGGAGAAAAGACAGTCTCTTCAATAAGTGGTGCTGGGAAAACTGAACAGCTACATGTAAAAGAATGAAGTTAGAACATTCTCTAAGACCATATACAAAATAAACTCAAAATGGATTAAAGATCTGAATGTAAGATTGGAAACCATAAAACTCCTAGAAGAAAACATAGGCAGAACAGTCTTTGACATAAATTGTAGCAATATATTTTTTGGATCTGTCTCCTAAGGCAAAGGAAACAAAATAAAAAATAAACAAGTGGGACCTAATTAAACTTAAAAGCTTTTGCACAGCAAAGGAAACCATGGACAAAATGAAAAGTCAGCCTACTGAATGGGAGAAAATATTTGCAAATGATTTGACCAATAAGGGGTTAATATCCAAAATATATGAGCAGCTCATACAACTCACTATCAATCAAACAACCCAATTAAATAATGAGCAGAAGACCTGAATAGACATTTTTCCAAAGAAGACAGAAAGATGGCCAACAGGCATGTGAAAAGATGCTCAACATTGCTAATCATCAGGGAAATGCTAATCAAAACAACACTGAGATATACTGACAGAGAAAGACAAATATCATATGACATCACTTATATGTGGAATGTAAAGAAATGATGCAAATGAACTTATTTATAAAACGGAAACAGACTTACAGACATAGAAAACAAACATATGGTTACCAAAGGGGATAGCAGGGGTGAGGCGGGGGAGAGAGATAAATTAAGAGTTTGGGATTAACATATACACACTACTATATATAAAATAGGTAAACAACAAGGACCTACTTATAGCAGAGGAAACTATAGTCAATATCTTATAATAACCTATAATGGAAAATAATCTGAAAAAGAATATATGTTTGTGTGTATGTGTGTGCGTGTGTGTGTAACTGAATCACTTTGCTGTACACTTGAAACTAACACAATATTGTAAGTCAACTATACTTCAATAAAAAATATTTTAAAAAACAATGATATATCACCTCACACCTGTCAGAATGGCTGTCACCAAAAAGAACACAAATAAACACGGGCGAGGATGTAGAGAAAAGGGAACCCTTGAACACTGTTGGCGGGAATGTAAATTGGTGCAGCCGCTATGAAAAACACTATGGAGTTTTCTCAAAAAACTAAAAATAAAACTACCGCATGATCCAGCAATTCCACTCCTGGGTATACATCCAAAGAAAACAAAAATACTAATTTGAAAAGATACATGCACCCCAGTGTTCATAGGAGCATTATTTACAATAGTCAAGACATGGAAGCAACCTAAGTGTCCATTAACAGATGAATGGATAAAGAAGATGTGATATATATATGGATGGACCTGGAGGGTATTATGCTTAGTGAAATAAGTCAGATGGAGAAAGACAAATACTATATGATATCACTATATGATATCTATATGATATCAAATACTATATGATATCAAATACTATATGATATATGATATGTGGAATCTAAAAAAGAAAACAAACTAGTGAATATAACAAAAGAGGTACAGACTCACAGATATAGAGAACAAACTAGTGGTTTTCAGTGGGGAAAGGGAAAAGGTGAGGGGCAAGATTGGGGTAGGGGATTAAGAGGTATAAACTATGTATAAAATAAATAAGCTACAAGGATATATTGTACAGCACAGGGAATATAGCCAATATTTTATAATAACTACAAATGGAGTATAATCTATAAAAATTGTGAATCACTATGTTGTACACCTGAAACTAATATGATATTATAAATCAACTATGCCTCAATTTAAAAGAAAAGTATACCTCAATTTTTTTTAAAGTATCAAGTTAAAAATTTTTTAAATTAAATGTCGTTAAAGATAAAGGGTTTGGCTGTTTCCATCTGCTTCCTTAAAGGAAGCCCACCATAATTTTAGGTAACTCTAGACAGTTATTATGGACCCTCTCAGGATTAATGACTCCAGGGGGGAAGAGCAAATCCCCTGGGGCTGCTGACTAAGCAAAGGGCAAGCCGCTCAGAAAAACAGGATGAATTAACCCCAGGAAGCCCCAGAGGAAGAGCAAATGAGGGGAAACACAGCTCTGTTTTGCTTGGAGGTGGGCTGCAACATCAAGTGTTATCAAAAGAAACTTCAAGTTGAGGGTGAAAGACTGTTCTCTGTTGGTTTGCAAAGTATAGAAATAAAAAGGTCTCTAAGCAAGGGAGAGGGGAATTAACATGCTTTTAGCACATTCTTTGCATCAGGAACCTTACCTCTGGTACTTCATTCATCTTTACAATGATTTCACGAGGTAGGTGCTATGATTATTGCAATTTTAGTGATAAGCGCACAGGCTCAGAGAGGTGAAGTGACTCACATAATGTTCCACACCTTAAAATTGTTAGAGCTGGCAAGATATGGAAAGAACCTAAACAGCCATTAACAGATGAATGGATAAAGAAAATGTGGTATATATAAACAATGGAATATTACCCAGCCATAAAAAGAATGAAATAATGCCATTTGCAGCAACATGGATGGACCTAGAGATTATCATACTAAGCGAAGTAAGTCAGACAAAGACAAGTACCATATGAAATCACCTGTATGTAGAATCTAAAATATGACACAAATGACCATATGTACAAAACAGGAACAGACTCACAGACATAGAAAACAGACTTGTGGTTGCCAAGCGGGAGGGGAGGTTGGGGAGGGGTGGATTAGGAGTTTGTGATTAGCGGATGCAAACTATTATATATAGGATGGATAAACAACAAGGTCCTACTGTATAGTACAGGGAACTATATTCAATATCCTGTGATAAACCATAATGGAAAAGAATATGAAAAAGAATGTATATGTGTATAACTGAATCACTTTGCTGTACTGCAGAAATTAACACAACATTGTAAATCAGCTATATTTCAATAAAATAAACTTTAAAAAAATTTTTAGAGCAGAGACTAGAATTCAGGTCTGCCCAAATCCAGATATATTCATATTCCCATATTCCCATCAATAAATCCAAAACAAAACTCCTTGCCCACCCTAAACTTGCTCCTTTTATTCTGTTTCTCTGTCTTGGTGAATGGAGTCCACCATCCACACCATTACTTAAGCCAGAAATTTGGATGTTATCTAGGCTCCTCAACTCACCTCCTGTATCCAGGCTGACATCAAATGCTTCTAGAAATTCTACCCCATTAACATCTTTTGTATCCATCCTTTCTGTCTGTCTCCACCATTCTCTATCGGGCTGGAATATTGATGTTTGGGCATATGTGTTAGGATAGAGGCTGGCTATCTAAAATTGGAGCCACTGAACTTGAAACTATTATTCCGATTCTACCTGGCATCTCCAGCACTTAGAACGCATATTTCATTAAATATTGGATGAGCAAATGAATGCATAAATTAATGAGTTAACAGATGCTAATATCCCCATTTTGAGCTTCTTAAGCTCTTTAGTGATTCTCTATCACCTTCAGGATAAAGCCCAAACTTCATATATATACCACTTGACCCAAATGATATAACTGCTGACCACCTCTGCTCCACCTTGAATTCAAGCTACTCTCCATCTTCCTTTCAACACTCCATTCTTCACTCACACTGACCTTTTTTTTTCCATGAAAGGGCCATGTTCTCTTTTGCACATTGGCCTTCAATCTTTCCCTTGTGTAACCACCATACAACCCCCTTCCCCCTAGCTTCCACTTTTCACCTCCTTAGCTCCTACTCAGCAACTTAAATGGTATATTATTTGGAAAGTTTTTCCTGACACCCCAAGTCCAAGTTTTTAGCATTGATAGAACTAAGTCCGAGATAGGTTAAGTGACTTGCCCAAGGCCACACAGCTTGGAAGTAGCAGAGTCAAATTTTCTTCCTGTTTTATCAGACTCCAAATATACATTATATCCTTTATATCACAGCTCAGGGAGATAACGGGTTAAGTGACTGGCCCAAGATCACACCCCTAAAATGGTGCAGTTTTTGTAGTCCCAAATCCAGGTACATTTTGCCACACCAGAGCAATTCCATTTCACTGGTGTTGAAAGAGTTTTTCTTTATGAAGGGGAGGGGGTATCTATTTTGCTATTGACAAAACTACAAAAGATTCCTCATCATTATAAATTGAAAAACCAGCTCCTGGACAAATATCCCAAGGGTAAATACCACTACCAATAAAAAAATCACTAAGCAGTTCTTGGCTTTCTTATCCAGCTTGAATAGTGCTCAGTCCTGGCAATGCTTCCCCTCTGTCTCATTCCAGAAAATGAGGCCTGGTGGCCTTTATGATGGGCTCCCAAGGGAATGGGGTAAGCTGACTCACTATATTCTCTCACTGGGTAAGCCACTAGGTACCCACTGTGCTGGTCAATACAGTCACTTAGCAATCAGGTAAATGTAAGTCTTGAGATGTTTCAAACCTCTTATTTTGACCTTAGCTTCCAAAAACCATCAAAATAAAATGTGCTTTTGGGGGCTTCCCTGGTGGTGCAGTGGTAGAGTCCACCTGCCAATGCAGGGGACATGGGTTCGTGCCCCGGTCCGGGAAGATCCCACATGCCGCGGAGTGGCTGGGCCCGTGAGCCATGGCCACTGAGCCTGGGCGTCTGGAGCCTGTGCTCCGCAACGGGAGAGGCCACAACAGTGAGAGGCCCACGTACCGCAAAAAGAAAAAAAAATGTGCTTTTGGGAATTCACAAACAACAGCTGCTCTTCCCCTTCACTATGCTTCTACAAAGATAGAACTGCAGCAGGCAGGAGGCATATCAGACAGAACTGTGTCAAGTATGGTGATGGGATTATTGTTTTGAAAACTCTCCATCTAAACCTCAGAGAAGCAAACAGTTCAGTCTTAAAAGGAGGTCACCCTCCAAGGATGCTCATTATTACTACTGGTATCTGTGGCTATTGGGAGGTTCCTAGTAAAGCTAGAAACCTGACCTTCTCTATTCTTTCTGAGTGCTCAGAAGCCTTAGCTTTGGTCTTATCCTCCCTTTTTCTATCCAGAAAAGTCCCAGTCCCCATGTTAAAGAGGCAAAACTAAAACACAAAAATCTTCAATTTTTTTGGCCATGCCACACAGCTTGTGGGATCTTAGTTCCCCAACCAGGGATCAAATCCATGTCCGCTGCAGTGGAAGCATGGAGTCCTAACCACTGGACCACCAGGGAATTTTCAGTTATCTTTAAAATCGTTACCTTATTCCGTTTCTCCTCCTGCTTACCCACTCCCATCATCATTCTGGAGAGTCCTACCAAGTGCAACACTAGAGATGCTGTTGATATTTAACAGTGATCAATTTCATCAAATAAATTGACTTGAAAACTAAGATGAGGTTTTTACCAAACAGATTTTCTTCATTGGATTAAACTTCGGTGGGCATATTCCAGCAATTCTGGAGTCCCATATCTATCCTGCATCCCCAAAGACTCTTGGAAATTCAGAAAGGAAAAGTTTGACTAATATTCTCAGAGAGTTCATATGCAAATATCAGCACCCCGTGTCTCAGATTACAGATATGCAAAGAAGCTTCAAAAAACCAGGACATTTCAGGGGTCAGACGCTCTTCTCAGTAATCTAACTGAAGGCATTAACAAATTAAAGACATGTCAATCGCAAAGGGAGTTTGTCAACCATGCAATGAGAGGAAAAGGAATCACTGAAGCCCAAGTTGGCAGCTCCCAGCCAGCACTGCCCAGGCGAGAGTGTTCCCTTGCTCAAGAACTTTACTTACCCATATGGTAGAGTCGACTGTGCCCGGAACAGGGCCTGGAACATACTAGGATCTCAATAATAATTTGTTAATGAAATGACTAAATGAATGAATAAGTGACTTAAAAGGTGTCAATGACAGGGCCTTTGTGGAGACAGATGCATTATCAGGCTATTCAGTACTAGGATCATAGATCTAATTCCTTTCAATCTGACTCTTCTGCCCTTTGGCATATTATGTAACTGATGAGAGAACCCTAGTGTTCCCAGTCCCACTGTAAATGGTAACACTGGCCTCCTGATTTTAAAATACCAGTTTCTGACTTCAGATTTGTGGAGTGCTGACAAATCAGGCTTCTGAGTCTGTAGTCCTGAGCCAGATCTTGGACACCAGCAAACTCACTAAGATAATGCTACTGGGGGTGGAATAAAGGGTTCTGGATGTCAATTAGCCTAATCCAGGTGACATTATTCTATCTGATCATCATATTTCTACTACTGTACCTTCTGTAAAAACAACACTAACGCCCAAGATGCCATTATTTCCTCCCAAGCAACCAATTATTTTCTTAAATCTTATCTTGAAGAACAATTGTCCCTGGGACTGATACATGCCTCTTGAGACTTCTACTAATTGGTTCATAACAGTCATTAAAGCCTTACTGTATGCCAAATTCTATGCCCTTTGAGGGCCACAGGAACTAATGTGCAGTGGCAATATTACAGGACTAGGCGGCTACCGACAGATGAGTCTTCGGATACAATTGTACGTGGGGTCGTGGGAAGAATCCTGGATTGGAAGTCCCAGCTCTGCATTCATCTTTTCCCTACTTTCACTCACAGGGTGGAATGGAGGATCAAATGAACTAATGGATGTGAAATTGCTTTTTAAATTTTTGTGTTATCCATTGGCGACCCTCTACTACTACTATTATCATCATCATTTTCATTATCATTATCATCATCATGATTATCAGTCTACTACTGTTAAGGAGAGAAGATACAGTTAGATGGCCGTATGCTAACTTAAGGTTCCATTTCCCTCAAGACTAAGCTGCCCATGGGACCACAGTCAGTGCTACTGCCACTCTCGGTAATGCCACGATTGCTACTTACAGAGCAGCCCTCCACAGAGCAAACGGGATCAGATGCTGTGACACCCAAATTGCTGGGTATCAAATCTCTCCCATTATCTTCCCAAGGAACACGGTGTGTTGCAGCTGGAAGGAACAGTCTGACTTAAAGCCAAATCACGCTGGCTTCAAGTTGCTAGAATCAGCTCCTCGGAAGGTGAATTTTGTGAAGCTAGGGTACTGTGCCTCCCACCCCCCCCCCATTTAATTGGATCTGTATTTGAGCTGTATATTCAGAAAGCTCTTCTGTCACTTTTTGTCAAAGATTTCTCTTTGAGTAGCTTGAAATATCTATTAAAAATTTAGCCTAAAGCAGTGTCTTTTGAATCCCCAGCTCACTAATTCAGGTACTGGAGCACTGTGAGTGTACACCACCAGCCTGCAAATGGATAAACTACTCAAAAGACATTTTCCACCCCTTAAATACAGTTCCAAGAAAGAATAGGAAATGCCTCATACCTCTAATGGAAGCTATTTGCTACAAAAACAAATCATCAGGTCCGTGGAGCTAGAAATGCCTTTTGCAAATAAAAGTGAAAGGAAGAGACAGCAAAACAGCAGCTGAAACCATGCAGTCATCACCCACAAAGCACATGATTCAAATAAAAATGAAATACTTATTTGAAAAATGCGTTACCTACACACCCAACAGCAGTTGTCAGTTTATGTATAAAGGAAAACAACCAGCATTTTGTATGAATTTCAAAGGAAATGAACTATTTGTTCCTTGTTAGCAGCTACTGTAAATATCAGAGCAAATAGCATTTTTTTGATTCCAATAAAATTGTAGAACATTTCCAAATGCTCGTACGTAAATCCTGACATCAAAATGTACATCTCTTAAGATACTGAAAGATGAGCTCCAAATGATGTACTTAACACATTTGTTCTTTCTTGAAGAGATGAGGTATAATTGTATCAGTCATCTTGTAGCTAGGAATTATATGAAGAACCCTGAACTATAAGTACTAAATCAAACTAAATAGTCTCTTATCCTATTTTTCTCTCTTATACTTGTCATTACTTCCTGAAGTTCTCATTACAACTGCATAATTCTACCCACTGCCCTCCACCCTCCGAAACCCCATAGGTTTTCTTCAGAAAAGGAGGGTAGCGTTCCCCTTCTCCTTTCCCTCAGAACCACAGTTTTCTCCCCACAAATATTCATGGGGTGAGACTCACAGGCAAATTATTTCAATGAGCAATAATACCTTTTTGGGTAGGACAACTAAGTTATTTCTGCTTTGTCTTCTTACATATATTTAGATTGGCTGTTGTTAACCCTTGAGAAAAGAGAACCTGTTCTAGAAGAAAGGTTAGTGGGAAAGCATGAGCTACACTGCGATATTAAATACAGATTTCTTTTTCCAAAGCTAAAACCTACAGTCCTCCTTTGGTCCTAAAGAAGACATAATATCTCCAGCTAATGGGCTGTCCACAAATGACCATTATTGAATGAATAATAAAGGAATAATAGCAATGTGATTTCCACTTACATCAACCACAAAAATCTTCTGGGAATCATCCAAAAACCGCACTTTTAAATGTAGCATTCTCGGAGAGGCCGTTGGGCTGCGAGCAGGCTCAGAGTGCTGTGAGTTCTGTGACAGGAAGGGGGCTTTCTCAAGGAATTTCACTCTTAGCTGGAGGCAGTGCGCTCGGGTCCCCCCACCCCCATCCAGGCACCTCCACCCAGCAGGGCACACTTCTGTTTGCTTGAATTGATGCACACTCAAGGGCATGTGTGCTGATGATCAATAGCATCTGGGCTACCTCCTATTTGGTCAACGTCAAATCCAACTGGACTCACTCTAGCCCTCTTAAACTCGGTTCCTTTCTTCAAAGAAAAAGAAGAAAGAAAACACTTGCAACCCCTGGGGATTTTCTTTATTTCACAGGAGCACGATTTTGAAAACCCTACTTGAAGCTTTGATAAACTGAGAATAGCCATTCTCAAAAGTAAAAGGATTAGAGTTAGTCTCATATTGTACTAGAAATTTCATGGCTGAACTAGGAAACTTTATGTGTAATAATTGTAATTGTTTTGAATGTACGTGATTTAGAAATGAAAATTATATAAAAAAGAATATATGGAAAAGCTCAATTCCACGTCTGTCCCCTCTATTCTGTGCCCCCATACATCCCTATCAGTAACCAATTTTATTAGTTTTTTGTTGTTGTTATTTAGCCTTCAGTGTTTCTTTATGCAAATACTGTACAAGAAAATACGAATGTATTTCTCATACATATGTAGCATGCTGTTAAACTGCATGCTGTTTTGTGCCTTCCTTTTCTCACTTCATATATCATTGTTGATTTCTCTTTAGCTTTGCATGGAGAGCTTCCTGATTTTTTTTACAGCTGCATAATTTTTCACGGTGTAGGTGAAATACAGTTGACTCAAATAATCCCCTATTTGTGGACATGGGTTGTTTCCAACTCTTTGCTTTTATGAACAAAGTTTGAAATGAATATCCTCATATATATGTCATTTTATATGTATGTCATTTTATCTGTAGGATCGATTTCCAGAGGTGGAATTGCTGGACAAGGGTAATGTACTGGTAATTTTTATAGCGACTTCTATATCCTTCCATAAATGTTGTTATGATTTGATTTGTGTCCTCCAAAATTCAAGTGTTTAAGTCCTAACCCCCAGTTACTCAGAATGTGACTCTATTTGGAGATAGGGTTTATAAAGAGGTAATTAAGTTGAAATGAGGTCATTAGGGTGGGCCCTAATCCAATATGACTAGTGTCCCTACAAGTAGAGGACATTAAGACATAGACATGTACAGAAGGAAGACCATGTGAAGACACAGGGAAGAGAAGATGGCCACTTACAAGACAAGGAGAGAGGTCTCAGAAGGAACCAACCCTTCCAGCACTTTGATTTCAGACTTGTAGCCTCCAGAATTGTGAGAAAATAAATTCAAATAAATTTCTGTTCTTATAAGCCACCTAGTGTCTGGTACTTTGTAATGGCACACCTACCAACCTAATACAAGTGTTGTACCAATTTGCATTCCTACTCACAATGTATGAGCGTTCCTATTTTCCCCAGGCTCACCAACAGAGTACGGTGTCAAACTTTTTGATTTTAGACAAATTGATAAGTGAGAAAAAGAATCTCAGTGTAGTTTTAAATTTGAACTTTTCATATTATGAGAGAAGTTGAGTATCTTTTCAGATGTTTCAGGGTATTCTTTTTTTTTTAAATAAACTATCTTTCCATGTAGCTCCACACACTTTTTGAAAAAAATACTGGTTATTGTCCCTTTTCCTCAATCTCTAGAAACTCTTTAAAAACTAGGAAAATTATCCCTTTGTGATATGAATTACAAATATTTTCCCCATTTATCCTTTGTCTTTGCTTATGGTGTATGTGTATGTGTTATTTGCCATGAGAAATTATTTATTTTGGCGAAGTGAAATTTGTCAATCAGTGTTTAAATGGCCTCTGGATTTGTGTCATAATTAGAAAGGCCTGCTTCACTTCAAGGTTTACCATTAGTACTTTTATGGCTTAATTTTTTAAAATTTAAATCTTTGATCTATTTAGATTTTATCTTGATATATGGTATGAAGTATGGATCAAATTTAACCTTTTTCCAAATAGCTACTCAGTTGTCCTGATGTCATTGATTAGAAAGTTCATTTTTACCCCCATCGATTTGAGAAGATGCCTTTATCATATATTAAATTGCCACATGCATTTGGGCCTGTTTTTGGATTTTTGTTTCCTTCCATGTACTAGTTTCACATTGTTTTAAGTTTTGAGGCTCTAGAGTATGTTTTAATATCCAATAAGGCTGCTCTACTCCACACTGCTCTATATTTACAGAGTTTTCCCTGCTATTCTTGTTTACTTATTTTTCTATATAAGCTTGTACAGTTTCAGGCAAAGAAACAGGTATATTTATAAAGATGTGTTAAAAATTATAAATTTATTTATGGAAAACATATCTTTCTGATGGTGAGTCTTTTTTTTTTTAACATCTTTATTGGGCTATAATTGCTTTACAATGGTGTGTTAGTTTCTGCTTTATAACAAAGTGAATCAGTTATACATATACATATGTTCCCATATCTCTTCCCTCTTACGTCTCCCTCCCTCCCACCCTCCCTATCCCACCCCTCCAGGTGGTCACAAAGCACCAAGCTGATCTCCCTGTGCTATGCGGCTGCTTCCCACTAGCTATCAACCTTACGTTTGGTAGTGTATATATGTCCATGCCTCTCTCTCGCTTTGTCACAGCTCACCCTTCCCCCTCCCCATATCCTCAAGTCCGTTCTCCAGTAGGTCTGTGTCTTTATTCCTGTCTTATCCCTAGGTTCTTCATGACATTTTTTTCTTAAATTCCACATATATGTGTTAGCACACGGTATTTGTCTTTCTCTTTCTGACTTACTTCACTGTGTATGACAGACTCTAGGTCTATCCACCTCATTACAAATAGCTCAATTTCATTTCTTTTTATGGCTGAGTAATATTCCATTGTGTATATGTACCACATCTTCTTTATCCATTCATCTGATGATGGGCACTTAGGTTGTTTCCATCTCCGGCCTATTGTAATAGAGCTGCAATGAACATTTTGGTACATGATCTTTTTTTTTTTTTTTTTTTTTTTTTTTTTTTTTTTTTTTGCGGTACGCAGGCCTCTCACTGTTGTGGCCTCCCCCATTGCGGAGCACAGGCTCCGGACGCGCAGGCTCAGCGGCCATGGCTCACGAGCCCAGCCGCTCCGCGGCATGTGGGATCTTCCCGGAACGGGGCACGAACCCGCCTCCCCTGCATCGGCAGGTGGACTCTCAACCACTGCGCCACCAGGGAAGTCCACACGACCCTTTTTGAATTATGGTTTTCTCAGGGTATATGCCCAGTAGTGGGATTGCTGGGTCATATGGTACTTCTTGTAGCTTTTTAAGGAACCTCCATACTGTTCTCCATAGTGGCTGAACCAATTCACATTCCCACCAGCAGTGCAAGAGTGTTCCCTTTTCTCCACACCCTCTCCAGCATTTATTGTTTCTAGATTTTTTGATGATGGCCATTATGACCAGTGTGAGATGATATCTCATTGTAGTCTTGATTTGCATTTCTCTAATGATTAATGATGTCGAGCATTCTTTCATGTGTTTGTTGGCAGTCTGTATATCTTCTTTGGAGAAATGTTTATTTAGGTCTTCTGCCCATTTTTGGATTGTGTTGTTTGGTTTTTTGTTATTGAGCTGCATGAGCTGCTTGTAAAGTTTGGAGATTAATCCTTTGTCAGTTGCTTCATTTGCAAATATTTTCTCCCATTCTGAGGGTTGTCTTCGTCTTGTTTATGGTTTCCTTTGCTGTGCAAAAGCTTTTAAGTTTCATTAGGTCTCATTTGTTTATTTTTGTTTTTATTTCCATTTCTCTTGGAGGTGGGTCAAAAAGGATCTTGCTGTGATTTATGTCATAGAGTGTTCTGCCTATGTTTTCCTCTCAGAGTTTGATAGTGTCTGGCCTTACATTTAGGTTTTTATTCCATTTTGAGCTTTTTTTTGTGTATGGTGTTAGGGAGTGATCTAATCTCATACTTTTACATGTAGCTGTCCAGTTTTCCCAGCACCACTTATTGAAGAGTCTTCTTATTCATGGGGCATGTATGTCAATTTGTTCAGGTCTACTTTTATGTCCTCTTCTACAATGTTGTATTTAATATAAATTTTCAAACATACACAAAACCAAAGAGTTTAGTACAATAAACTCCCATACATTCATAAACGAGATCAAAAACTGTTATGAGATGAACTGTGTTCCTCCCAAATTCATATATTGAAGCCCTAACCCTCAGTACCTCAGAATGTGACTGTATTTGGAGATAGGGCCTTTAAAGAAATAAGTAAGTTCAAATGAGACCTTTAGGATGGGCCCTAATCCAATCTGACTGGTGTTCTTATAAGAAAAGAAAATTTTTATACACGAGAGAGATCAGGGATGCACACAAACAGAGGAAAGTTCATGAGAGGGCACAGTGAGAGGGCAGCCATCTGCAAGCCTAGGAGAGAGGTCTCAGAAGAAACCAAACCTGCCAACACCTCGATCCTGGATTTCTAGCCTCCAGAATGGTGAGAAATAAATTCTGTTGTTTATGCCATTTAGTCTGTGGTATTTTTTTATTAATTTATTAATTTATTTATTTTTGGCTGCATTGGGTCTTCGTTGCTGCATGCGGGCTTTCTCTAGCTGCGGTGAGCAGGGGCTACTCTTCGTTGTGGTGCGTGGGCTTCTCATTATGGTGGCTTCTCTTGTTGCAGAGCATGGGCTCTAGGCGTGTAGGTTTCAGTAGTTGTGGCATGCGGGCTCAGTAGTTGTGGCTCGCAGGCTCTAGAGCGCAGGCTCAGTAGTTGTGGCGCACGGGCTTAGTTGTTCTGCGGCATGCGGGATCTTCCCGGACCAGGGTGCAAACCCGTGCCCCTGCATTGGCAGGTGGATTCTTAACGACTACACCACCAGGGAAGTCCCATACTATTTTTAAACTTTCTTTCTTCACTGATCTGTACAACATGGACATTTTTCCAGATTAGTACATTAGATCTATCTAGTATTTTATGCACTATTATATATTTTCTCAGTTCCTTTATTAATAGACATTTGGGTTGTTTTCCCTTATGAACAATACTGCAATAAACATCCTTGTACATAAATCTTTGCACATTTGTGGTGACGTCTCTCTAGGATAAATTTCTAGCACTTGAAATGGTGGATCACTGGGTCTGAAAATTTATCTTTTAATAGATACTATCAAGTTGCCCTTTGAAAATGTTATACCAATTTTCACTTTCAGCAAGAGTGTGCTAGCTAATACATCCAAAGAAACATTAAATAATAGTGCCAATAGTGAGCATCATTTCCTCTCTCCTGACATTAGCAGGAATGCTTCCAGGGTTTCCCCATTAAGTAAAACTCTGGCTTTTGAAGGACACATTTTCAAAAGTACATTTAAACCTGATTGGGTAAGAATCCCAAAATACCACTCTTGATCTATATTGAACCAACTTATCCTATGTCACTAAATACATAGGCTGGTAAAATTAGACCAATGAAATGCTGTCATCTGATGTACAAGAGAGCATACCTTTGCTAATATTTTGACAGCTCACAGCACAGTCTCCACAACAACTCCAAGTGGAGAGTCAGCTGCAAGGCTGGTGGAAAAAGCTGTAACTCTGGTGACCAAAGAATCTATTTAAAATCTTACCAGCAATGTGACCTGAGACAGGTCACTTCAGCTCCCTGTGCCTCAGTTTCCTAACTTATAAAGTAAGGTGACAATTCTAATTCATAGAGTTGTTGTGAGAAAGAAAAGATCTAGATATATGAAATCATAAAATTCAGGGCCTGGCACACAGTAGGCACAAAATAAACGTTTGCTGAATGGGTGAGTATCAAGGAAATAAATATAAATAATTCACTGTTTGCTGAAGTTTAAAACAGTAAATGAATTCTCTCTTTTCCTCTCTCTTTTTCCACCTAGACTTCAGTCCTTCAGTTATTACTGGCAAAATGTTACTAATTGACTGTGATCCAAAACAGGAAACTGTCTTAAAGGAAATTTTCATATTCTACTTTAAAGTAAAAATCCAAAGTTGGGCTCACCCCTGGAAAAATTAGCCTGGCCAGTCTGTCTTCACTTTAGTCCCTCCACACATAAGGAGGTGGAGAGGGAACGCTGAGCAGGAGGCCAGAATAGGAGCAAAAGGAGATTGGGCGATGGATCCCAGGGTTGGTGAGCTAGGATGTAAATGGAAGAGTGTACTAGATAGCTTTTACCCTTACCATTTGAAAATAAACCTAAATCAGAAATAAAAATAAAAAGCACCACATCACTGTTTTTTCCTAAGATCCAAAGGGTGAACTGTGATATGACTTTAAGGGTAAGAGTTAAGAATTCTGACCAAAATTAGGGCCCCAGTTCCTGGCATTTCATCATTAGTATCTTATTTCTTTGGGGTTAAGGACTATTCTTTTTCAAAAGTTCCTTATTTTTTCCAGCTTTATTGAGATATAATTGACATAAAACATTGTGTAAGTTTAACGTGTACATGCGATGATATGATACACTTATACATTGTAAAATGTTTACCTCAGTAGGGTTAGTTATCACCTCCATTACCTCATGTAATTACCATTTCTTTTTTGTGATGAGAACATTTAAGATCTACTCTCTTAGCAGCTTTCAATCATATAGTACAGTATTGTTAACCATAGTCACCATGCTATACTTTAGATCCCCAGGACTTATTCATGTTATAAGTGGAAGTTTGTACACTTTGGCTGACATCTCTCCATTCCCACCCCCGCCCCCAGCCACTTACAACCACCATTCTACTTTGTTTCTGTGAGTTTGGGTTTTATAGATGCTACATATAAATGATATCATACAGTATTTGTCTTTCTCTGTCTGACTTATTTCACTTAACTTAATGCCCTCAAGGTCCATCCATATTGTTACAAATGGCAGGATTTCCTTCTTTCTCATGGCTCAATAATATTCCCTTGTGTATATATGCCTCATTTTCTATATCCATTTATCTGTAGACTGACACTAAGGTGGTTTCTATATCTTGGTTATTGTGAATAACATGGCAATGAACATGGGAGTGTAATATCTCTTTGAAGACTTGATTTCATTTCTTTTGGATATGTACCCAGAAGTGAGATTACTGGATCATATGGTAGTTCTATTTTTAATTGTTTGAGGAAACTTCACACTGTTCTCCATAGTGGCTGCACCAGTTTACATATCCACCAATAGTACACCAGGGTTCCCCTTTCTCCACATCCTTGCCAAAATTTATCTTTTTTATAATAGCCATTCTAACAGGTGTGAGGTAACATCTCATTGTGGCTTTGATTTGCATTTCCCTGATGACTAATGATATTGAACATCTTTTCACGTACCTGTTGGCCACTTGTGTATCTTCTTTGGAAATGTGTCTACTCAGTTCCTCTGCTCATTTTTTTTTTTAAGAAGATGTTGGGGGTAGGAGTTTATTAATTAATTTATTTATTTTTGCTGTGTTGGGTCTTCGTTTCTGTGTGAGAGCTTTCTCTAGTTGTAGCAAGCGGGGGCCACTCTTCATCACGGTGTGCGGGCCTCTCACTATCGCGGCCTCTCTTGTTGCGAAGCACAGGCTCCAGACGCGCAGGCTCAGTAGTTGTGGCTCACGGGCCTAGTTGCTCTGTGGCATGTGGGATCTTCCCAGACCAGGGCTCAAACCCGTGTCCCCTGCATTAGCAGGCAGATTCTCAACCACTGTACCACCAGGGAAGCCCTCCCTCTGCTCATTTTTTAATCATATTTTTTGTGTGTTTGTTTTTGAGTTTTATGAGTTCCTTCTATGTTTTGGATATTAACTCCTTATCAGATATATGATTTGCAAATATTTTCTTACATTCCATAGGCTTCCTTTTCATTTTTTTAATTATTTCTTTTGCTGTGCAGAAGATTTTTGGTTTGATTTAGTCCCACTTGTTTACTTTGGCTTTTGTTGCTTGTGCTTTCAGTGTCATAGCCCCCAAAATCATTGCCAAGACCACTGTCAAGGGGCTTTTCCTCTATGTTTTCTTTTAGAAGTATTATAGCTTTAGATCTTATGTTTAATTCTTTAAATCCATTTCAAGTTAATGTTTTGTGAGTGATGTGAGATAGGGTCCATTTTATTCTTCTGCATGTGATTATCCAGTTTTCCCTATACCAATTATTGAAGAGATTATCTTTTCGCCATTGAGTATCATTGACTCCCTTGTCAGTATTAGTTGGCTGTATAAGCAAGGGGTTATTTCTGGGTTCTTGATTCTGTTCCATTGGTCTTTTGTCTATTTTTATGCCAGTACCACACTGTTTTGATTACTATACGTTTGTAATAACATAGTTTGAAATCAAGAAGCGTGATGCCTCTCACTTTGTTCTTTTCAGGATTACTTTGGTTCTTCAGGGTCTTTTGTAGTTCCATAAAAATTTTAGTATTTTTTCTCTATTTCAGTGGAAAATGCCATTGGAATTTTGATAGGAATTACATTGAATCTATAGATGGCTTTCAGTAGTATGGACATTTTAACAATATTAATTCTTCTAATACATGAACATTAGATATATTTCCTTTTATTTGTGTCTTCTTCAATTTCTTCAAATTGAACAATCTCATGCAAAATTATTCAATATTTTTGCAGATTATATTATATTATAAATTGTTACAAGGTAATAGCTAAAAATTCCCTGTGTTCTAAAATGTATCCTTGCTGCTTATCTATTTTATTCATAGTAGTTTGTATCTGTTAATCCCTTACCCCTAGTTTGTTCCTCTCCCCTTTGGTAACCACTAGTTTGTTCTCTATATCTGTGACTCTATGTTTTGCATATACATTATTTTTTAGGTTCCACATATAAGTGTTATTATACAGTATTTGTTTGACTTATTTCACTAAGCATGATATTCTCTAGGTTTACCTGCATTGCTGCAAATGGCAGAATTTCATTCTTTTTTATGGCTGAGTAATATTCCATTGTATATATATATATATATATATATATATATTGCATCTTCTTTATATATTCATCTGTTGATGGGCACATAGTAATCTCTAATGGTTTTTCTAATTTCTGTGGTATCGGTTGTAATATTTCCTTTTCATTTCTGATTTTATTTGTTTGAGTCTTCTCTTTAAATTTAGTCAGTTTTTGTTGTCTTAAAATTAAAAAACAGCTCTTAGTTTCATTGATCTTTTCTATTTTTTTTTTTTTTGGTCTCTATTTCATTATTTCTGTTCTGATCTTTATTTCTTTTCTTCTACTAAATTTGGGCTTAGTTAATTCTTCTTTTTCTAGTTCTTTGAGGTGTAAAGTTAGGTTATTTATTTGAGATCTTTCTTTTTTCTTAATGTAAGTACCTATTGCTAAAGCTTCCCTCTTATAGTGCTTTTGCAGCATCCTATAAGTTTTGGTATGTAATGTTTCAATTTTTGTTTGTTTTCAAGATATTTTTAAATGTTCCTTTTGATTTCCTCCTTGACCCATTGGTTGTTCAGGAGTGTGTTGTTTAATTTCCACATGTTTGTGTGAATTTTCCAGTTTTCCTTCTGTTATTGATTCCTAGTTTCATACCTTTGTGGTCAGAAAAGTTACTTGGTATGACTTCAGTCTTCTTAAATTGGCTAAGAATTGTTTTGTGATGTGATCTTTCCTGGAGAATATTCCATGTGGAACTTGAGAGGAATATATATTCTGCTGCTGTTGAATGGAATGTTCTATATACGTCTGTTAGGCCCATTTGCTCTAAAGTATAATTCAAGTCCAGCATTTCCTTCTTTTATGTCTGGGTGATCTATCTATTATTGAAAGTGGGGTTATTGAAGTCCCCTACTATTATTGTACTGTTGTCTATTTCTCCATTCAGATCAGTTAGTGTTTGCTTAATATATTAGATTAGCCAAAAATTTCGTTTGGGTTTTTCCATAAGATGTTACAGAAAAAGCTCATCCCAGACTGCCCTCAGCCCACACGCCAGCCAGCTCCATTATGGTGACCCACAGCTCCAGCATCGTGGACCGAATGGCTGGCTTGAGATGTGATGAAGGAGATGGGAGGCCATCACATCACGGGCCTCTGTGTGCTCAAGTGGGGCTATAAATTCTTTGCTGACCTGCTGGATTACATCAAAGCACCGAACAGAAATAGTGATAGATCTATTCCCATGACTGTAGATTTTATCAGACTGAAAATCTACTGTAATAAGCAGTCAACAGGTGACATAAAAGTAATTGTTGGAGATAGTCTCTCAACTTTAACTGGAAAGAATTTCTTGATTGTTGAAGATACAATTGACACTGACAAAACAATGCAGACCTTGCTTTCCTTGGTCAAGCAGCATAATCCAAAGATGGTCAAGGTTGCAAGCTTGCTGGTGAAAAGGACCCCTCGAAGCATTGGTTATAGACCAGACTTTGCTGGATTTGAAATTCCAGACAAGTTTGTTATAGGATATGCCTTTGACTATAATGAATACTTCAGGGATTTGAATCATGTTTGTGTCATTAGTAAAACTAGAAAGGCAAAATACAAAGCCTAAGATGAGAGTTCGAGTTTGGAAACATCTGGAGTCCCATTGAAGTCATCAGTAAAATTATCAAATGTTCTAGTTCTGTGGCCAGCTGCTTAGTAGAGCTTATTGCATGTATCTTCGAGGAATTGTATCTGTTTTGCATTTTAGAAAGGTCAGTTGCTGCATTCCTGAACTCTTTATTTGCACTGTGAGTCTATAGACTATCAGTTCCCTTTGGGTGGATTGTTATTTCACTTGTGAATGAAAAATCTCTTAAACCACACCACTATTGAATGAAAATATTGAAATTGTATCTGTAAGAAACATTTAAAGAGATGAATATATTAGTTTTTTAACTGAGATTTTAATTTTTATATAGTCAAGAAAGAACAGAAGTGATTGAATACTGTTAATTATACCACTGTGTGTTTAGAAAAGAAGCAGTTTCATATCAGTGACAACATTTAGAGGTCATTATGTCGTATAAACCATATGTCCTGGCATTACTTTAGTAGGCTTCAGTAGTATTAATTGCATTTTCCCGCTTGTTCAGATTATTTCTGGTGAATCTTTGTCAGCAGTTCCTTTTAAATACAGGTCAATAAGTTCCAAAAACCTACCACTTTTTGAATTCTTCAATGTAAAAAACCCTTAAAAATAAAGGCTGTCTCTTTAAAAGAAAAAAAAAGGTTACAGAAAAACCCAAAAGAACTTTTTGGCCAACCCAATATTTAGGTGCTCTGAGGTTGAGTACATATCTATTTATGACTGTTAGGTCCTCTTGATGAATTGACCCCTTTGTAATTATAGAGTGACCTTCTTTGTCTCTTGTTATAGTTTTTTTCTTAAAGTCTATTTTGTCTGATATGAATATAGCCATCCCTGTTCTCCTTTGTTTTCCATTTGCATGGAATATCTTTCTCCAATCCCTTTGTTTTGAGTCTATATGTGTCCTTATAGCTGAAGTGAGTCTTCTATAGGGAGCATATTGCTGGTTCTTGGTTTTTTTTTGGTCCATTCAGCCACTCTACGTCTTTTGAGTGAAGAATTTAGCTCATTTACATTTAGAGTAATTTTTGATAGGTAAGGACTCACTAATGCCATCTTATTAATTGCTTTCTAGTTGTTTTGTATTTTTCTTATTCAGGGGTCCCTTATAAAAGTGCCAATAGTCTTGAAAGGTAATCAACTTTTTACAATGGATTTAATAGAATGTCAGAGCCTAAAGGACCTTTCTTAGGTGTATTGACTTATTCTTTTTCTGTGTCTCCCATGAAAATAGTTTTTTATGATCATATAAAAATAAGTGTTCATTTTTTAAAGTTTAGCAACATAAACACACAAAGAAGGAATTAGAGTCACCTGAATTTATTCAACAAACCTGAGATATTCACCATCAACATCTTGGTAACTATCTTTAAAAATTATAGTAGTAGTCCTGGTACCATAATTTGCCAACTGGGTGATTTTGGTAGGTTGTTATCTAAGCCTGTTTCCTCACCTATAAAATAGGGATAATACCCCCTGGGTAGCAAACCTTGTCAATGTGTCTGTGCTTTGCCCAGATCCCCTCAAATACCTTTTACTATTTTTGTGTGCCCATCTTCCCAGCATCTATGTATTTTGCTTTTAAAGTCCAGCACTTGCGAAAGTTTTTACGAAGACTGTCCCTGGGAGACTGGAGCCATTTTTCCTAAAAGTGCAGACAAATCAGAAAATCCTGTGAAATTTAAATCTCTCCAGGGCAGCAGTTAACCAATGGCTGATGCAGAAGTATAAAAGCTCAGCTCTGATGTATAATTTACATGTTAGAGCCTCCCTGAAGGATAAAACTAAGGTTGGGACTTAGCCCAAAATTGCACCTTTTTTTTGCTTCTTATCCTTCTGTATCCTACTTGCCCCACTCTTTCCAGTTCTTCCAGGAGTAATTACTTAATAAACCATGTGCACATGAAACTATCTCAGTGTCTGCTTGTGGCGAACCAGCTTAAGACACTCAGGTTGCTTACTTCACAAGTTGTTGTCAAGATAACTCAAGAAAGTGAAAGTGACAACTTTTGCTAGGTAAAGGGCCCTCCCATGACCATCTTTCTACTTTCCTTTTCAAGAATGAGCTCTATATAAGACTGACACTCAGGATCCATGCAGAACCACCTCTCTAGAAATGAGTCTTTGCCCCTGTTTAGAGTTGAGGAAACTGCCACTCTTTCTAGTCCAGTATTTCTTTCCAGGTATGTTAATCCCAAGAATACTAATAATTATAATTACTATATGTAGAGCTCTTACCATATTCAAAAAGTTTGAATATGTTATCACATTTTATCCTCAAAACAGCCCCCTGAAGCAGGAATTCTTACTATCATCCCCATATTACAGATGAGGAAATGGAGGTCCATAAAAAATAGGTATCATCAAATGCCAGTGCCGGAATTTTAACTCAGGTCACATATTCATGACTTCGGTGTCCAACTCTTGACCACTACACATATTGCCTCCCACTTTTTGCCTACCTCTCACTCAGGGAACTCAGGAATCCTGGTTTTCCTCCCCATACGAGCATCAGGATTTCACCACTTAAAACATGCCTCCATTATATCTTAACATTCACCCCTGAGCGAGTCTCTGAATTTCTGTAGTATACATCTTTGATCTTCGCTTTGGGAAGATCTATATAAAACAGTTTATCTTGACAGGATTCTTCTGAGACTTCTGGGAAAATGAGCTTTTGTCGAGTGTTCATTATGAGCTAGGCACTTTGTTAATCAATTAGCTAATCAGCTCATTTAATTTCCACATAAACCTATGATGTGGGCACTACTTTTATCAGAAAAGGAAGGAAGATCATTTTGTAGGCGAAAAAATTGAGGATCAAAGAGGTCTTACCCAAAGATCACCCTAGCAGTAGCTGGCAAACCTGGAACTTGGGGCCTATTGACTCCGAAGTTTGAATTTGTTCTTTTTCCATCAGGCTGCCTGTGAACTTTATTTGTCCAAATCTCAAATTTGCCTTGTTGGCTACAGAGCCAAATGTGTTGTGTCTGTTCTTAGTGATGCACTGTTACTGAAGAGGGTGTTTGGTGAATATTCTGGCTTAACCAGGTGCTCAGTCTGATTTTTGCAAGCTCTGTCACATGCCCAGTTTTGGGGAAGGTGAGAAAGAAATGACGAGGCCAAAGGCACTCCGTCTGGTGGCTTTTTTGCTCTTGGCATAGCCAGTCTCCCATTACACACCTAACTGGTCTAAGAGAATAGCAAGAGGGGTAAGAAGATGGGTGGGTGAGAAGGGAGGACATAAGTCTTCTCCCACGTGTGAGCTCAGCTTCCTGCAGGGCTTTAGTTACGTAAGAGGCACTAAGATTTTCTTGGGTGCCTATTATGTGCCAGGCTTCTTCATATGCTATTCCTCCATCATTCGTTCAAAAATCTCTGTTGAGCCCTGTTAATGTAAGGCATTATTTATTTTAGACATTGGAGATATAGCAGTGAACATAACAGGCAAAATACCTGCTGCTCTAGGGCTTGCATTCAAGTGGAAACCAAAGAGAAACTTGCTTTTCTTCCCCCAGCTCTAGCTGCAGCTCCACCCCGGGCATATTTGCTTTTATTTATTCAATACATCAGGGTTCCAAGTGAGAATTCATTTGAAAAAAAAGGACCCTGCTGCCTAGAAGAAAATGAAGTTTGAGAAGGACCATGCTAAACAAATCAGATAATTAGATCTAAAGTAGATCTGTAATTTAAACACAGTTCTTTGGGTTAAAAAAAAAACTTGTTGGAAACTAAATAGTTGCTTTTATCAGAGAACATCATTCTCAGTATAAATCAGTTCTGAGTAAAGGCCTCTGGCTTAGAGAGCAAGAAAGAGATTTGAACACTTTTGTTGTCAAAACTGCAAGAAAACCCCAAGTAAATTAAAATATTGTATTTTAAAATTATCAGGTGAGGGTTAATGACAGCAACATTGCTCTTTCATTTCATTTTCATTGGAACTGCATAAAGTAGATGCTATGATTACCCCATTTCTCAGATAAAGAGACTAAAACTCAGGGAGATTGAGTTCCTTGCTGCTGTTTCTGTGCTTCATCCACACAATCCGTATGTGGAAGGGCTGGGATTTGAATCTAAGTCTGTTTAACTCCAAAGTCCAGACATTTTTTACTTGAGCAGATACTGTCTTTTAGTGAACATGCTTGTGTTTCTGCTCCCTACACTCATACTAATGAAAGACAGTGTTCAAGAGACTTCACTAATGCTTTTCGGCTAAGAAAGAGGAAGAGCAGTGTGGATCCCACAGCTTGTGTCTCGGCTGAGCTTCCTGGGGGTCACCTGACCCAAGGTCCCTGGGCTTCACCATGCCAGTATGGGCCTGCATTTGAAGGAAGGCAGTCTTGCCTCCTGTCAGATTCCAGGGATTGAATTTCATACAGCTACAAAGGAAGCAGCCATTTATTAGATCCTTTCCACTCCTTGAAAATTTCCTGTGATCCCTGCGAAGACAATCCAGGTTCAAGGAGGTGCAATGAAACTCTTTAAGAGAAGGGCCACTGGGGGCACATTGTGCTGCTGAGAAAAGCCAATCAAGCCGTAGAGAGAGAGCTGACAGTGTGCCAAGATTGCAGCTTAGAAGCGTGAAGCGTAGAACATTCTTCCTTATTTGCCCCTCAACTCTGGCTTCCTCAAATACCAGTCTCAGAGCCAGTGTAGCTGGCTGAAACACCCAGCAAGTCATGGATGCCCTCAATTGTCAAAACACAGCCAGGTCTTTGAGAGCAGATACAGTGAAATCCACCAGATGGTGATGTTTCCAAACAAGGTGATGTGCAGCATGACTCTGAGCTGCCTGGGAGGTCTGGAATGTTCGCTGATGCTGGACTAAAAGAAAGCTTCACATGTTGCTCAAAAGTCAAAGGGCATCTCTAAAAGCCATGAAGATGATGGGTCTATGCAGAAAGGAAAAAACAACTTGGGGAAGGCTGCTTGGGACCCGGAATCATTTGTTCTCTAAACAAGGAGCCCTTTAGCCTCCTGGGGACTAAACGTACCCTCCCTGAGGGCCCTGAGTACTTGATGTCTTGGGGAGAGGGATACATGACTAAAAATTAGGGCTGATGTCAGACATTTCAGCAAGAAAGCAAGTTCCAACGTCTGTCCTAAGATCAGCCCAGATGAGGCCCCATGTCCCACATGATCTATATCAGTGGTTGGCAAACTTTCAGAAAGGGCAGGCCACAGCTTTATTTAGCCCCTCTAATTTAAGGTTGTGCATGCCAGGAATACATTTGAGCATTTGAGGTCTCTTGACTCAACTCTTCACATATGTACAGCAAATATGATTTCTTAAGTGTTCAAAGGCCTTCTTTTAAAATTCAGCTGCAAAAGCAATTTGGCCACTTTTGTGTGATTCCTTGCCTTGACTTTTCCTTGCAGAATATCTTCATGGATGCTTTAATCTACCTTGACAAAATGTAGCCTCCAGCAGTCACCTCCCCCCCACACCCCCCCACCCTCCCACCCCAGGGTTGTGTCCCTCTGCCTTGCAATTTCCCAGGGGATTAGAGGATTTGTTTCCATAGGGCAAGCCACTGGAATTCTCTTTTCCCTGGTCCTCAAGGACCAGGGAAGCATATGCAGTCCTTCCCTGTAGGCGGCCTCAATTCCTACCAGGAATGTGGACTAGCAGGCTGAGCACCCTAGACCTATCAGAGACCAGCCAAGCATCCTGGCTTCTCTCAGCCTCCTTCTCTTTCTCTTAGCCCTCTTCCCCAGGCTAATTTACTCATTCTCCATGCTGCAGCGGAGGTGTCTTGCCTGAATACTTGGACTAGAAGAGCCTTCTCTCTTAAGCATGCTAATCAGCCCCTTTGTAGCATTAATCGTAACTCTAAATTAAAAATTACTTAAGTTTTTAATGCCTACCCTCTGTACTAGACTGTAAGATCCATGAAGGCGGGGAATTATCAATTTTATTCACCATTATATCCCTAGTGGGTGATAAAGTCAAGCATTATAACGTTCACTTATAGTAAGCCCTTAAATGTGTCAGACATTGCTCTGTGTGCCTACGTGTGTGCTCTGTGTATTTTAATTCATTTAATCCTCACAACAATCCTATAAGGTGTGCCCTATTATCATCACTGTTTGAGAGGTGAGGAAATGAAAGTGTGGAGAGGTTAAATAGCTTGCCTAAAGTCACAAAGCTAGGAAGTAATAGGGCTGGGATTTAAACTCAAGTAATAGGGCTTCAGAGTCCATGTTCTTAACCATCACACTCTAGTGCCTCTCCCTGAGACTAATACATGAATGGAAATGAGTGAAATGAAATAATCCACCTCTACCATATTCTCCAGTTATGATCAAAAGTAGTGCTTTTCTTGGACCCCAGAAATAATCTTTTGTGTTTAAAACTGGAAGCCAGATGGAAGCAAGCACACAAGTATTGGCAATCTTGGTTTAGAGGGGTCCATCCAAGAATTGTCCTTTGCCTGGTTAACAAGAGAATACCTTGGACTCAACTCATTTCATATCACACATTGAAAAACACATTCTTAAAGCTCAAACAGGGATTTAGGAGGATCTTATCGTTAAGACAAGGCAGAGAAGGCTGAATAATACTGTATTATTGGGATTAGGTTTAGTTATGAGCAATAGTGAATCCCCAAATAAGAGAAGTTTATTTCTCTTTCATGTTTAATAAGTCCTGAGGTCATCAGTTCAGGATGGGGGCATGGTGTTTCTTAGTGACAGGGACTGTGAATGGAGATGTAAATCGGGGAGCAAGAAATAAAGGACTGGAGTTCAGGGCAGAGAAACTCCACTACGCTGTTGGTAGGAATGTAAATTGGTGCAGCCATTATAGAAAAGAGTCTGGAGATTCCTTTAAAAATGAAAAATAGAGTTACCATATGATCCATCAATCCCACTCCTGGACATATATCTGGAAAAGGTGAAAAACTTTAATTCAAAAAGATACATTCACCCTAATGTTCATAGCAGCACTATTCACAATAATCAAGACATGGAAGCAACCTAAGTGTCTATCAACAGATGAATAGATAAGAAGATGTGGGAAATATATACAGTGGAATATTACTCAGCCACAAAAAAGAATGAAATATTGCCATTTGCAGCAACATGGATGGATCCAAAGTGAAGTAAGTCAGGCAGAGAAGGAAAAATATTGTATGATATCACTTATATGTGGAATCTAAAAAAGAATAATACATATCAACTTAATTACAAAACAGAAACAGACTCACAGACACAGAAGACAAACGTATGGTTACCAAAGGGGAAAGGGGAGGGAGAGGGATAAATTAGAAGTATGAGATTAACATATACACACTACTATATGTAAAACAGATAACCAACAAGAACCTACTGTATAGCACAGGGAACTATATTCAACATCTTGTAATAACCTAAAATGGAAACGAATCTGAAGCTATACAGCTGAAACTAACACAATATTGTGAATCAACTATAGTTAAAAAAAAAAGAAGAGAGGTTGGGGGTGGGGCACAGAGGTGAGATGATGCTGAATTTGAAGCACCTCTGGGATATCTAGATGAAGATGTGTATCAGAAAGTAAGATAGAATGTCAGAGGACTGGACTATAGATACCGATTTGAGAGTCTTCATCTCAGAAACAATAATGAAAGCCCTTGGAGGGATACTATTTCAGAATCTGAAAGTATAAAGAGAGAAGAGAATAGGCCAATATCATGAGGTTTTCAAAATAAGAGTTTCAAGGAGGAGAAGGAAAATCAATAATGTCAGCTGTTGTAGAAAGCTCAAAGAGGATGAAAGCTAAGAAAGGAATATCAGAGACAACAAGCTGAAACTGCCCTGAGCAGTCTTGGGTGGTGAAGAGCTGTGGGAAGTGTTGAGAAGGTGCGGGTATGCAGGCAAAGCAAGGCAAGGAAGAAGGGAAAAGACCCCGATTTCAGGGTACCTAGTGTGGGCAAACGGTGAGGAAGTTTGGGTCCAGGTTGTAGACCACGCATTAAGGTTTTGATGTGTGAGTTGAGGGTGGGCAACAAGGTATGCTCACTTTTACGCAAAGCATGGAATTTCAGAACTGGAAGTGCCTTTCGAAACTTCTTCTAATCCTCAACTGAGCAGTAATAAGAACAAAATTTATGCCCACAAAGCAAAACCTAACCACTTCTGTCCTCAGCTGTTACTAACCAAGGCACCAGCCTTTCCTTGGCCCTATAGGAACCCATGTGGGCAAGACTACAAAACACTCTTCAATCCCATTTAATAAAACAGGGAGTTTTTCCAAAGATTCAAAGTCTGACACCAGGGAATTAATTATCAGGCTTCTTTACAGAGATAAAGTATCGCCTGTGGAGACACCTATAGAGAGAAATATTCTAATTACTATCTGGGTGCCAGAAAACAATATCTGGAATCCCAAGGCAGAGAGAAGTTTTGGAAGCCACTGGACCTTGAAAACTAGAAAGTGGGCCTAGTCTATTGACTTACTACAAGGCTTACTCTGACCAGTCATTAGATATTAGGGATGCAATCAAGGATGGGGATCTCTGTGAGTTTCCAGAAAGCACCTTAGCTAGTTCATAGTAGAGAACCTAGAGAGCTTTATTCTTTACATATGTTCCTTTCTGAGAAGTTACAAAGGGAAGACTCAAGCTCCAAGGCCCAGTAGACCCTGATAGAAGGCTATGCATTTACGGGAGGAAATAAAGGCCACATACAAGGAAAGAGCAATGTAATTTTTAAAAAATTAAATAGTGTTCCGCTCAGCCGATTTTTTAAAATTTAGAAGAAGAAACATAAAAATTCTATTCAATAAATTCAGAAACAAAAAGCATACCTTAGGTGACCCAAAACAGAAACTCTGTAGCCATAAGCAATAACTCCCCATTTCCACCTCACCTCAGCTCCTAGTAATCTCTCCTCTACTTTCCATCTCTGTGCATTTGCCCATCCTAGATATTTCATATAAATGGCATCATATGATATGTGGCCTTTTAGGTCTGCCTTCTTTGGCTTAGCATAATGTTTTCAGGTTCAGATGAGTGGACAGAATTGAAATTCGGCATGGGAGTAGGGGATCACAGAGTGAGGGACACGACACCCAAGACCCTAAGGGAGATGAAAGCAGAGCGATAGAGACAGAGATGTTACAAAGTGAACAGAGACAGGGAAAGAGGAGACTGGAAGGAATATCCTTCTTGGAGTTGTGACGGTATAAGTCTATGGAGAGGGTGGCTAAAGATAAAATGCGAGTCCCAGACTTAGCAAAGACGTATCAGAGTCATGACTTGACCTCTGAAATGCTCACAAGCTCTGCAACAATTCAGGAACCATCCTTTCTTCACTTGGAACATACTTCTGCATTTATTTTCAAACCGAAGGTTTATTTTTAAATAAAGGTGCATTTACCCATGGAATTCTGAAGGTTTTATATAGTTACAAAGGAATGGCTTAAGTTATAGAAGTCTCCATTAGAATCTTAAAGGAGTTGATTTTCTAGCTTTTTTTGGGGGCGGGGATTTTCTAGCTTTAATCTTTTTTTTCCCCCTTGGCTGCGTTGGGTCTTCATTGCTGTGCGCGGGCTTTCTCTAGTTGAGGCGAGTGGGGGCTACTCTTCATTGTGGTGCATGGGCTTCTCATTGCAGCGTCTTGTTGCAGAGCACAGGCTCTAGGTGCACAGGCTTCAGTAGTTGCAGCACGCAGGCCCTAGAGCACATGGGCTTCAGTAGTTGCAGAGTGTGGGCTCAGTAGTTGTGGCGCACGGGCTCTAGGGTGCATGGGCTCAGTAGTTGTGACTCACGGGTTCCAGAGCACGGGCTCAGTAGCTGTGGCGCACGGGCTTAGTTGCTCTGCGGCATGTGGAATCTTCCCGGACCAGGGATCAAACCCATGTCCCCTGCATTGGCAGGTGGATTCTTAACCACTGCTCCACCAGGGAAGTCCTCTAGCTTTCATCTTAAACTATTTATTCCTGAAAGGTTTGCTTCCTGAAAGAACAATGAGATACCACCACACACCTTTAGAGTGGATAAAATCCAAAGCACTGGTAACACCAAATGCTAATAAGAATGTGGAGCAACAGGAACTCTCATTCATTGCTGCTGGGAATGCAAAATGGTACAGCCACTTTGGAAGACAGTTTGCAGTTTCTTATAAAACTAGACACACTCTTACCATATGATCCAGCAATCACACTTCTTGGTATTTACCCCAGTGAATTGAAAAATTACATCCACGCCAAAACCTGCACATGAATGTTTATGGCAGTTTCATTTATAACTGCCAAAACTTGGAAGTAATTAAGATGTCCTTTGATAGGTAAATGGATTAGCCAATTGTGGTACATCCAAATAATAGAATATTATTCATTCTAAGAAGTAATGACTTAGCAAACTAAAAACATTGAGGAACCTTAAACACATATTGCTAAGTGAAAGAAGCCAAATCTGAAAAGGCTACATACTGTGTGATTCCAACTAAATTACAGTCTGGAAAAGGAAAAAGTATGGAGACAGTAAAAAGATCAGAAGTCGCCAAGGGTTCTGGGGGAGGTAAGGATGAATAGGTGAAGCACAGGGTATCTATAGGGCAGTGAAAAATCATTCCACATGATACTTTAATGGTAGATAAATGACATTATCCATTTGTCAAAACTCATAGAACCGTACAACACAGAGTGAACCCTAATGTAAACTATGGACTTTAGTTAATAATAATGTATTGATATTCGCTTATCAACTGCAACATGTATCACACTAACGCAAGATATTAACAATAAGGGAAAGTGTGTGCAGGGTGGTGAGTAGGGGAGTGGACAGAGTGGGTATATGGGAACTCTCTGTACTTTCTGCTCAATTTTTCTGTAAACTTAAAACTGCTTTGAAAATAAAGTCTGTTGATGGAAAATGAAAGGCAAATAAAAAGGCCACGCACCCTCCGAAAAACGTTGATGTCCTCTTTACATATTTTGTGGTTGTTGCTATTTATTATCTCTATAAAAATACTACCTCGACTAAAATCTGGATTTGATTTGTAACAAACCACCCACATTAAGACATAAATTTTGATTTCCAGTTCAAACTTTGGGAATTATGGACCAAGCTAGCTTAAATCTCTCCAAGAGCAAAGATCATCTAGAATCCATGGAATGACACCAAGATTTTCACCACTCTTTATAGCTTGTCAGTTCTTCTGTCACGTAGCCAGAGGTTTCGGCCTGAGTGGAATATTTACAGTAACCCCTCTTGTGAGGGTTTATTCTCGACTGGAAGCTTGTCCCTGGAGCAGTGGTATTCTTTTATACTTGCTAACTGTATTTGTTTTCAAGGGCTGCTCTGACAAATTATCACAAACTGGGTGGCTTAAAACAATAGAAATTGATTCTTTCTTAGTTCCAGAGGCTAGAAGTCTAAAATCAAAGTGTCAGCAGGGCCATACTCCCTCTGAGACTCTGGGTAGAATCCTTCCTTGACTCTTCCTAGCTTCTGGTGGTAGCCACCAATCCTGGGTGTTCCTTGGCTTAAATCTGCATCACACAGTCTCTGCCTCTGTCATCACATGGCATGTCCCTATGTATCTCTCTGGGTCTCTTCTCCTCTTATGAGGACACCAGTCAAATTGGATTAAGGGCTCACCCTACCCCACTATGACCTCATCTTAACTTGATTCCATCTACAACTACTACTACAACTCTATTTCCAAATAAGGTCCCATTCTGAGGTCCTGGGGGTTAGGACTTTAACATATCTTTGGGGGGACACAAATCAACCAACAATACTAACAGAATAATGAGGTCAAGTTGTGGGCACGGTTTGACTTTTAACGTGAAGCAAAGCCTTCTCAGAAATGACATCTTCTACTGAGAACAGCCTTGGGATTCTACATAGACCAAAAGTCCAACTCTTACTACCATGTACAGTCATGCTTCCTCAGACATCAGGTAGAACATTCATTCAGGGGCTCTTTACCTATAGGCTAATAGCTCTAAAGAGGCTTTTTTTTTTTTTAAATCAGCCTCACTGGGCAGGACTGTGTAGCTCTTTGAAGCCATCAAACCTGACAGTTCACACCGCATAGGTAGCATTACCCAAAACCAGGCCTCGATCTGAATTATTCACAGCCTCAGTTCTGAACTTTCTGCCCTAGACTTTCCTCCCCACTTATATCTTATTCTTTCAGCTTCTGATCTCATGATTCCTCTTACTGATGATGGTTATACTTGTTCTTTGGACTTGATGTTTAGCACCATTCCTCTGGCTCTGACCAATATCTTTCTTCCTGGACCCCAGTTTGAACTTACCAAAGACTGTTGTAATCATGCATTATGGGCAAATACCCTATAACGTCCACCCATACGCAGCACAGTCACCTGCAGTTAGTGCTCCCATTGAACCATATGAATCAGAGCCAAACATCAAGCCATGACCTCTAAGGTTCTAGGCCATCCCTTGTGCTGCCATGAAAAATTGGACCTTCTTTGATCCAGACAGAACCATCCTTTTTCCACTGGGAACATATTGCTGCATTTATTTTCAAAACTGAAAGTACATTTTTGAAATAAAGATTTATTTTCTCATGGAATTATGAAGGTTTTACACAGATATGATGGAAAGTCTTAGGATATAGAACTCTCCTTCAGGTTCTTAATGGTGTCAGTCTTCTGCCCTCATATCTTGCCAGGAACAACCCTAGGAAATGTCCCCAGTAACCTCCTAATTACTGCATTCAATCACTTGTTTTCAGCCCTCACACTGCTTGACTTCATAATGCCATTTGACACTATTGACCCCTCCCCATGTCTCAAAAATCAGCTCTCTCTTAAGAGATAGAACCTCTGCTATTTTCTCCAACTTCACAGTCTCCTTTGCTCTCTCCTCTGGCTCTGACCATCCTTTAATCATTGGTCATTCTCCAGGCTCTCTCCTTGGCTTTTTGCTGTCATGCTATACCTTCTGTGGGTGATCCCATTTCCTGTCAAGGCTTCAGTTATATGTTAATGATTTCCAAATCTGTATCTCCAGCCTCGACTTCTTTTCTGAGCTCCAGACCTGTGTATCCAACGACTGGGCACCTCAAGTTCAACGTGTCCAAACAAATCTCATTGCTTATATTGTCTACCTCAGTGAAAGTACCATCAGCCTAGATTTGTTGCCCCATTTCACCCCTCACCTCTAATCTACATGTTCTCTTTCTCTTAAATGACCCTTTCTCTTTGTACTCACTAGCTTTACCCTAGTTGGAGGCTTTACTACACTTTGGACCATTTAAATAGCCTTTTGCCTAGTTTGTCTCTCATTTCATACCGTTCTCCACCTGGCATTCAGAGTGAAAATGTCACAGCATGAAAGTTTTCAGTCACTTTCCATTGCCTACAGGATAAAGTTCGGTTTCCTTAGTAAGCCATTCACGGGGTGGCCTTTCGCACTTTGAACCTCATCTTTTGTTTGCTACACCTCCTCCCCAAAGCTTCAGTCATATCAAACTACTTCTAGATCCCAATGTGTATTATTGTTTTATGCCTTTAGTTCTTTTTCTTTCTGCCTGGAAGGCTTCCCCTTCTCCACCCCCGACTACTTAGAAAAGACTCAGGGCCAGACCTCCTTTCTGAATACGAGGTAAGAAAGGCGGACCTCTGTAAGAGCTCATCCTTGCGGACGTCCCAGCAGACACTCTGTTGGGCAATTGCCCCCTTTTTCATCTGGGCCCTGAGAGAGAGAGAGCTATGGCATGGTGACCCTGGATCCCTGCCAGAAGCTGCAGGGCAAAGACAATTTCTGTGGTGGACTCTTCCGGATGTGTGTCAGTTCCAGGTGAGGCTTTGAGGCTGCCAGGTTCTCAGGCTGGATCTCCTGTGGGCAGGCAGACAGCTTCTCCATGTCCTAGGTGCCAGCATTGTGAAGGTTTCTGCTGAGGGGTTCCAGTTTTCCACAGTTACACAGATAGCTAAACCTACCCTTGTCTTTGGCCTGACTCAAAACAGATGGGTGAATGGGACTGTTCCCATCCCCACTGGCTCCTGGGGTACATTGTGGCTGGCCCACAGTATCCATCATGCAAGAGGCCTCTTTCTCGAAATAACTTATAGGATGATCTCTCTCTCTCTCTCCTCAGCATTTATTCAATCAACCAATATTTATTGACCAAGAACTATACACCAAGCACTCTACTAAATACTGAGGACAGAGCAATATACAAAAAACAGGCAAAAAAAATCAGTGCCTTTTTTGAGCTTACAGTCTAATGTGGGAGACGGACATTAAATACAAAGACATGTAAATATTTCCTTAATAACCGTTGTGAAGGAAACAGTGCAATGAAGGAAAAATGCAGGGTTCTATGAAAGAACTGAGTCTTTGTCAGCCTGGTTGTTGGAGAAATGAAATTCCTCAAGTGAGTACAAAGCAATTGCTTTTCTCTTGAAGTTTTAAGTTTTTCTTCTCTATTTGTATGAGTTTCTTATACGTTAAATCTATTAATCCCTTGTCTACTATATTTGTTGCAATTATTTTCCATGTTAAAAAAATTCTAATTAAATCTAAAAACTCTGACACATTTGAGTATTACAAAATACTCAAATATTTTTTTACAAAATGTAGGTGTCCCCTATTTGAGTTTGTCTCATGTTTTCTCATGACTAGGTTCAGGTTATGCATTTTTGGCACAGTTGTCATAGAAGCGATGCTTCCGACTTTTCATTGCATCCTATCGGGGGCACATGATTTCAATGTATTCTATTACTGATGGTGTTCACTTCCATCACTTGGTTAAGGTTTTCCACTGTGAAATTACTCTTTTTCCCCTTGTTTTATTATTTTGTGGACTCCTTTCTCACCCTGAATGGACTCCAACACCCCACACAAGGCTGCTCACCCATGCATGCCTTCATCACCCAGGAATGGACAACCTTCTCACCCCGTTCAGGCTCTGACAACCCATGCCTGGCCACTCCCATGTGTGGATGCCCTCCTCACCCTCTCTGGGCTCTGACACCCTTTGCCAAGCCTTTCCTCCACACGGATGCCCTCTCTTACCCTGCTCTGGTTCTGACGCTGAGTTTTCCCCCTTCATGGAGGCCACTGTCATTCACTTGGGTTCCAACATCCTATGGCAGGTGCTCACCTCGCAGATGGACACCCTCCATTTGGGCTCGGATGTCCCATTCTGGGTCCTCCCCCTGCATGGACACCTGCCCACGCTGCTTAGATTTTAAACTGCACCTGCTTGGAGTCTGACTCCGCACAGATGCTGGGGCTCTGCAGGGATGCCCTTCTGACAGTGACCTGGCTCTGACTTCTCACTCCAAGCTGCCTTTCCACGCACCTTGCTCCATCCCTCTTAATGGCATGGGGACTGAACTGCTCAGACAGAGAAGAAAAAGGAACAAAAGAGGAAGAAGTAGAGCTCTACCCACTCTGCTACATCCAGAGTCTAAAGCCACGGTCAACCCTCATCAAGATTATCTGGATTATTTCAAAAAGCTCCACCTTTTTAAAGGTACATTTAAATGCCATCTCTTTATGAAGCATTTTCTTTTCTAAAAAAGAATTATTTTATAATTAAGTGTGCCAAGTGCTCAAGTCAGAGAAATGCATAATCTGTAGGTCATTAAGGGGTAGTGGAGAAATGAGGATGAAGAGATAGGTGAGGCCCATGTAAAGCCCATGTGCTTTACATTTTAAAAATATCCCTCTAGCCATTGGGTGGAAGATGGAATAGGGGGTGGGGAGGTCAATTTTGAATGTAGGGAGGTCAGTTAAGGGGTTATTCCAGTAGTCAAGGTGAGAGATGAGCCTGTTCTGGACTGGACTGGTAGCAAGGGAGATGAAGAAAAGCTGATGGGTATAGAATACACGATGGAAGTAAAACTGACAGGACTAGCTGATGGGCTGGGTGTGAGAGGGAAAGAGAAGAATCAAGAATGACCCAGGGGCTTCCCTGGTGGCGCAGTGGTTGGGAGTCCGCCAGCCGGTGCGGGGGACACGGGTTCGTGCCCCGGTCCGGGAGGATCCCACATGCCGCAGAGAGGCTGGGCCTGTGGGCCGTGGCCACTGCGCCTGCGCGTCCGGAGCCTGTGCTCCGCGACGGGAGGGGCCCCAACAGTGAGGGGCCCGCATACCACAAAAAAAAAAAAAAAAGAATGACCCAGGTTTTCAGCTTCAACAACTGGGTAGTGCCAATAACTGAGATGGGAAATCTTGGAAGAGAAATAGGTTGATGTGGGAGGGGGAAATCGAGAATTCTGTTAGGTATCCAAGTGGAGATGCTAACTAGGCAACTGGATATACATTTCTGAAGCTCAGAAGAGAGAGCTCCATCTCAGAAATGTCTCAATCTGAGACACCCCTCCATCCCTAATCACAATCCCCCATCCCTTTACTTGTCTCCTAATCAACATGCTTTTTGGTTTCATCAAGACCTCAATTCCCATCCTCAATCCTCATTCTCCAAGTCTGGCAGCCACCTTCTAGCTTCATTATTTTTCTCTCCGGCCCAAACTCAGCGCTCTGCTTTGTCAAACATTCCAGTTGAATTTGCTCTATTTTGTAACTTCTGTCATATCCGTCTTGCTAATCCTCAATCCTGGACAAATACAGTCATGTTTCTTTTTTTTTCTGTTCCTAGTCCCTCTATGGGTTCATAACCTGGGATCCAAAGATGGGCTTCATGAACCCTCTGACTTGTAATATATATATATATATATATATATATATATATATATATATATATATATATATATATATATATATACATATATGCATTTATTTGAATAGACCATGCATTGTACTTACATTTCCAGAAGTATTTAGGACCTTAAGAAATTTTGAGAACTTTTACATTAAATGATACTGGCAAATATTAAAAACAAGCAACAATAATTAGTCCCATTGTAAATTCATGTTATGGGAGCTCAGCTAGTTCCTTAAAGTCACTTAGTGATACTTTTTACTGTTATTAAAAGTTCAGGGATTAGGGAAATATGAGGGAAAAAAGACTCACAAAATTAAATTTGGGGTTGATTCTTTCACTTACAGATGCTTCTTAAGGCATAGTGGATATTCATCTAGGCAGAGTAGAACAGAAAGAACATGGAATTAGGAGGCCCAAGGTCTAGCTCCATCTCTGCCTAAAACTAGTAGTGTGTCTTTAGGTAAGTCACCTAACTGTTTCTAAGCCTCAGTTTCCTCATCTGTAAATAGAGATGATAGTATCTCCCAAAGTTTTTTAAGGGTCAAAAATTGTAACAAACATATGTGAAAGTGTTTTGTACATACCTAAACTACAGACCCCATGTTGCTAAGGAGAAATGGCTGAATTCTCAAAAGTGTGGCATTTCTTTTCCTGAGACGAATTGAGAAAAAGGGTCAACAGGGCAAAGTCCTGGAAGCAATACGAAGTGGACAGAGAATTCATAATTAGCAATTGATTCAACATGTTTTGCTGTAAACATACTCCTGGAAATATTTTGAAAATCTTCAGCTGTTAATCTCCAGGCACTGAGCTGGGCCAAACAGGGAGGGGACTTGGGTGGAATGATGAAATCCAGGATGTGTCTTTTTGGCCCCCCCTCACCCATCCCCAGCCCCACACTCCACGCCTGTACCCAGTGTCTCCTGCTGGCAAAGTCAGAAAGTATCTCACCCTGCAGCAATGTGGGAGCATGGAACAGCCTGAAGGCAGAGAGGGGCTGAAAGCAGGCAAGCAATCCTTCCTGGCAATTCCCCTGCCCTTGGCCTCTTGCCAAAAAGAAGTCATGTGTCCACCTGGCTCTCTCTCCCTTCCTGTCAATTTCCTTTCTACCAGGGAGCTTTGCAGTTTCTTAAGGAACTCTCGAAGACCTATAATTTTTCCAGACCCCAGTGAAAGAATTTTTCATAGTGTCATTCTAGGCACTGTGACCAGCAGTGTGTAGAAGCAATGCCTCCTCAGCACATTAAAAATCCAGCTCAATATTTGCTTTCCAGTCTTCCTGATCTGAAGATTAGCCTTGGTGACAGAAAAGAGAGCTACAAGCCTTGAACGTTCTAGTCAAACATTCTCTTCCCAGAATCATGAGTCACCAGGGTGGTTGGCTTAGCTAATAAATAAATATTGAAGCACTGGCTTCTTGTTGAATCCTTGTAGTTAATAATTCTTCAAAAATAGATAATCCTCAGTAGTGTCACATAGCAAATATACTTGAGATCATGGTATAGTGCAGTGGTGCTCCATGTAGGGTGTGCACTGGAATCTGTTGAGGGAGGGGATTATTGGAATCAACTAGGACCCAACTCCAGGGAGTATGATTCATTTGCTCAGAGGGTAAGTGATGGGTGGGGTGGGCAGGGCATTAGTATAGTCTAAAAACTCTCCAGGTGAAACAGTCTAGCAGTTTCTTAAATGATTAAATATAGAGTTGCCATATGACCAGCGATTCCACTCTCAGGCATATACCCAAGAGTAGTGAAAACATATATCCACACAAACACTTGTACATGAATGGTTTATAGCAGCACTATTCATAAAAGCCAAAAGGTGAAAACAACCCAATGCCAATCAATGGATGAAGAGATAAACAAAATGTGGTATAGCCATAAAATGGAATATTATTCAGCCACAAAAAAGGAATGGAGGACGAATATAGGCTACAACCTGGATGAAACTTGAAAACATTATGCTAAGTGACAGAAGCCAGTCACAAAGGTCCAAATATTCTATGATTCCATTCATATGAAAGTCCAGCACAGGGAAACCTATAAAGACAGCAGGTAGCTTAGTGGCTGCTTAGGGCTGGGGGTGGAGGATGGAGGAATAGCAGGGTGATAGCTAATGAGTATGGGATTTCTTTTTGAGGTAATGAAGATGTTCTAAAATTGACTTGGGTCAGGTTTGCACGTATATGTGAATATATTAAAGTCATTGAAATGAGTGAATTGTACGGTGTGAATTATATCTCAGTAAAGTTGTTTAAAAGAGAGAGAGAGAAAATAAAATACTGCCCGGGTGATTTTAATGTGCTGCTGAGGCTGAGAACCACTGGTGTAGTTGAAGGAGCATGCAATTGAAGTTAGACAGACCGGAACAAAATGACTGTGTCGTTAGGTGACCCAGCTGTGGTTCTCTGAGCTTCATTTTCCTCATCTGGAGAATGAGGATAATAATTTCTGTCTCATAGGCTTGGAAGGAGGATTTAGTGTGGAAAACAAATGAAAGTATGTATGTGTAGCATCTGACACTTAGCAAGCCAGCACTCTATTAAAGGAAGCTATTGCCATCATTGGTTTTCTTTTCTGCCTGAAGGCTCAGAAGGACAGCATTAGAAATATCAGTTCTCACTGCACAAGCTGGGGGAAGGCAAACTGAAGAGTGGAGGGGACCAAGCCAAATACATTATCTGAATGTAGACTCAATAAATGTCCTCTGTGCTGCTAATAATTTTTTTGGCCCTGTCACAAAGCCCACATTCTTCTGATGAGTAAGACTGCAGTGTCATTGTTCACAAAGGAGATGGGTTGCTTCTTTTTTGCCTTAAGTGTTGATGGAAGACCAACACAGGCCCACAGTGGGATCTACTGACTTTCATAATATATTTGCTGTCAAATCTACCACTGTAGGGAATTCCCTGGCTGTCCAGTGGTTAGGACTCCACGCTTCCACTGCAGGGGGCCCAGGTTTGATCCCTGGTCTGGAAACTAAGATCCTGCAAGCCAAAAAAAAAATCTACCACTGTAATATGTCTCTCAGATCCCCTCACTTACATCCATTTCCACTGTCATTACCTTAGGCCTCTAACACCTCTCGCCTGATGACTGCAACATTCTCCTTAACCGTCTCTAACCCTTTCCCCTCCTACTTCTTCTCCATACCTCAATTCCAGCCATCTTGGTGAAGCACCATTCTGATGGAATTTTTTATTCAAAGACCTTTCAATGGCTTCAAGCCTTTCAAGAGTTGCTGCTATATGACAGTTCTGTTAATAGTATCATCGTCTATGCAGCTGAACTCAGTTCAACAAATCTTTATTGATGGTCTGCTTCGTGATAGGTTGTAGAATAACTAGTAAACAAGACACAGTCCTTTCCCTATCAGAGTTTACTTTCTTGCCAAGGGAGGCAAACAAGCAATTTCGATGTATGTGTAGGAGATAGGCAAAGAAGAAGAGGCAAGGGGCTTCAGAAGGAAGAAAGAGAGTGAGCAAGGGCATGAGAGTATATGCAAGAAACTACAAAGCCACAGGATATTAAAGGGAAAGGTGTGAGGACAGAGTGGGGGAAATAAGGATGGACAAATAGGCAGGGGCCATGTTACCTTAAGAAGTTTGGGCTCAGTCTGATAGTGATAAGGAGCCCTTGGGGAGCTTTTGGCTAGGGGGAGATACAGGATTATATTTGCATTTGTAAAAGATCACTCCGGCTGTTTCGTAAAGGAAAGATTATAGTGGGTCAGGATTGGAGGCAGGGGAAGCTCTATGGAAGCTAGATTATTTATGACTGTCCAATTACCCAAGCTAGAAACTACTTAGTTTCTATTCCCCCTCTTCATCATAACCAATAATCACATCAAGTCCTGTCAGTTCTACCGCCAAAATTGACTTAATCACTCAGCATTTATTGAATCCTTCTATGCATCAAAAGCTGGGCTTGATGACAAAGGATCCATTTCTCTCCTAAGAGAAGCTGATTGTCTTTGGGGGGGGGAGACAGATATGTAAATGGATAAATGTGAAATAATGTGATAAGTACTCACTGGGCGCTGTCAAGGCAGGAAGAGGAAGAGAGAAACAAATGAATGTCTCTGCCTGAGGGCAATGAGACAGAAATCAGGGATCCGTGGAGATGAGGTATGAGTTACGTCCTGAAAGATGAGTAGAATTCTCTAGAGGGAGGAGATTTGGGGAGAGTGTACTGCCCATGATGGGAATAGCTCCTGCAAAGGCATGGAAATGTGAATGAACAGGGCTTATTTGGGAACCAGCAAAAGTTTGGGGTCATGGGGACTGGAGATTAGGTTATGAAAGGAGGCATAGAAAAAGATGAGGTTGGAGAGGTAGACCAAGTTGGAATGTGAACTCCCTTGTTTAGGGCAGTGGATCCTGGAGAGTCATGAGAGAATTTTAAGCTGAAGAATGTGATATGAGCAGATTTGTGACTTGAGTCCCTATCTTAGGCCATATTAATTTATCACCATCTCTTCATTTTTTGAAGACATCCTGATTTTGCCCTATTAGGGCACTTGTTCTTTCTTGTTTATATGATTGCAGTGGTCTAACAGGTCTCCCTGCCCCAGAATCCTCTTCCAATTTATCCTCCACTTTGGCATCCTTCTAAAACACCTATCCATTCCTGCCATTGCCCTGCTGCAGCCTGCCAGTGGCTCCCCATCGCTGCACGGCACGCAAGACCCTTGTAATCCAGCCTGTGCTGCTGTCCAGCCTCATCTGTCATCCCTCCTTCCCATCCTTTTTCCAGCCTGCCCCTTTTGCTATCCTTGTTAACTAGAGGGCTCCCAAGACCACCAGGCACATTTGGGGCTCCACATCTCTTCTCGTTCTCCTCCTACAAAGTCTATCTGAAATGCCCTTACTGCAAACTTCTCCTTAGCTTTCAAGAACCAACTCATAAGGCAAGTTCTTTCGACCTTCCCTTGACCCCCTACAGGGAGAACAAACCCCACTTCCAGTTACGTTCACTCTAAGCATCTTTGCCACAAGCATTTTTTGCCATTTAACTAATTTGCTGTAAGGCAATTTTGCCCTGAAAAATTAAAAACACTGGTTGACAGTTTTTGGTTTGACAGTTTGGTTCCAACTAGTTGAAATGCATTTCCTCCAATTAGTGATGTTATTGATGGCTTTATGGAGCTGACAGATGATGGATGATAATTTGCACCGAGTTAGTTTCTTATTTAAACACACTGTATTGGAGGAGAAAGAGGCCAAGGGCCTCAAAGGCACAGACTTGAACCTGAGTTTCCCATAGAACTTTGGAATGTCTATCAAGGGACACGTGACAACATGCCAAGAACACCCAACAGTGTAGAGGCTTTCACAACACAATACAGAGCTCTGTTTTGTTTTGTTTTTGTTTTTAATATTTATTTACTTATTTGGCTGCGCCAGGTCTTAGCTGTGGCACGCAGGATCTTCGTTGCAGCACGTGGTATCTTTAGTTGCAGCATGCGAACTCTTAGTTGCAGCATGTGGGATCCAGTTCCCTGACCAGGGATCGAATCCAGGCTCCCAGAATTGGGAGCACGGAGTCTTAGCCACTGGACCACCAGGGAAGTCCCCAGAGCTCTGTTATGGATATGCAACCTAGCATTTGAAAATTGATACCTCTCTTAATGAAGGAAGACATTTTAGCAAAAAAGAAAAAGTTCAATGCCAAACGAGGAGAGGAATCCACAAGTTAGAAAAAAGGAAAAAATACTATGAACAGAAGACTTGGAAGATAAGTACTTAACGTACAACCCACAAAATAAAATCAGTTATTTTTGTAGCATTGCCGTGAATCTACACACATTTAAAATGCTTTCTTGTATTTTGCAATAGTCTTTTAAATTTTATTCATTTTCATGCTTTATTATGTTGTCTTTAATGTCCCTCTTTTATTTTTCATTATTTTATCTTTTAGGGCAAAACTGCTTACAGCCAATTAGTTATGTGGTGAAAATGTGGTCCTTTTAATTCTGTTATTTATTTTTCATGTTTCATTATGTCCTTCTCAATGCCCCTCTTTTATTTTTCGTTATTTTATCTTTTATGGCAAAATTATCTTACGGCCAGTTAGTTATGCAACAAAAATGTTTGTGGCAAAAATTCTTATGGCAAAGATGCTCATGATGAAAATATTGGATACACAAATCCTTTCCCTTCTCTGGGCTCCCTGGCATCTGGTACATGCTGATATTAGAGCATACAGCATATTGCCTCATAATTATTGCTCGTAGGGCTGTCTCCCAGGCTGGAATGTAAGCTCCACCAGAGGATAAAGTCATATCACATTCCTCTTGTAAACTCAGCCTCATAGTACAGTGCCTGGCATATACATAGAAGCTCAGTTAAATGAAGTTAAATAAAGGTGTTGATTTTCTTGTCCCTTTTTTGTCTGGAATAGTTATCTTCCCCACCAAGCAACTATTTACTGTCAAATGGATATCACTCTTTTCTGGGTCGGATTTCCATCCCTCGGTCACTGAAAATATTCTTTTTAGCCAGCTGGAGAGCCAAAGGCCTGCAGCTCAGACTTCTCTTGGGTTAGAGAACAAGGGTTTCGATTGCCATGCCATAGTGGCCAGAAGACTCAAGCATCCACCAGACTCAGCTTGTAACCAAGCAGCATGATAAAGCCTTGCATTTGCCATTTAAATGTCCACACCCCCCATTTACTTCTATATATTTTGGGACCTGAGCAAAGGGCCAAAACACTTGTAGAGATATCCTGGGGGCATGGCATAATGTCTATGCTTTGGTTGGGATTTTTCTAAGGGTAACCATGCAAGTGTTCAAAAGAGGGACTGCAGGAAACCAGAGAAAACGATGCCCACTTGTATAAGGGATTCCTGAGGCTCCCTCCTAAACAATGAACCCCCAAACTGGGATTTACTGAAGGGTCAGAACCCCCAGAGATCCTTACATTTCTTAACTATAGACTTCACACCTGTCCACTTTCAAGGTCCAAGAGAAAGTTCAGATGGGCTTAAGCCCCTCGCTCCCTCACATCCCCCTTCCAAACTTTAAAGCTTACAGCAGCTGGTAGGAGCTTCAAACTACTAAGTCCAGGGCATTCTCTGAGGCTTACAGCATGAGTAAAAGTATCTAGAGCCTCAGGAGCCAATTCCTGGAGGGCTTTTTGGGGCATCTGGGAGTCTCTGGTTACACGGCAGACTGCACAGATCATTGATATTGAAGCACATACATGGGACTAACATCTGGGGGATAACCTGACATTGGTTTAAGGCCAACCTGAAAATGTCTCCAACTACTGGTGTCAAAGGATTTGGAGACTGAATCTTGGTGTTGGGGGAACCAGAGTAAAAAATCTTTACTTCCATTAGTTTTATTACTCATAAAACTGTCTTATGGAAAGAAGGGAGGGGGCAGGGTAGGAGTTTGGTTACATGGGGTACAAGTTAATTGGTAGGTACGATGAAGGAATGGGGACAAGGATTAAAGGAAAGGCCAAGAAGATGACTGTAGGGGTGTAGGTGGGGAATCGCCTGAGATTTTGCAGAGAGAATAGGAATTATTGCCTCATTAAGGGGAAATATTTGAGAGGTTGGGGGACCCAATATGAACATTTCTCTGACTTGTCTAAGAATGAGGCTGGGACAGGTCTGGGTCAGCTTCGAAATCTACTGGAGAGGAAATCCAGGCATGAGCAGCAAATACTCTTTCTTGACTGTATTCTCCTCCCTAGATTCTGGGGGAATTTAATCTTAGACTCAAGGCCCTTCCGTCCATATTTACGGTATGCCTGTATGGACCATCTCTTTATGGTATACATTTCTCTTGAAAATGAGTTTGGAAACAATTACTTCTCTCATAAACAAAAACAGAAAGCAAAACAAAGGAGCAAAAAAAATCAACTTAGTGCTGCAGAGGATGCAGGAAGGTGGAGGAAGAAAATGCATTTCCCATACTACCTGCTATAAATGAAAATGACCAGTAGGAAATGGCAGGGTTAGAGTTTTCTAAAGAGTCAACACCCATCTGCCATACTGGTTCTGTGATTATAATTTCATAAAATATTTATTGAGCACCTATAACACACTAGAGGTAAGAAGTGACTTAGGCAAGGCCCTACCTTCAGAGAGCTCACAGTCTATGGGAGAAAACTGATGAATGGGTCCTGTACAATGACAGGACCATTGAGTTTGTGAATGGGGCAGCCTGGGCCATAGAGAGCAATGCCTAAGCACTGAAGTAGGTTTGTTTGCTGACAAAGGATGTGTCTGGGATCAACTGCACTTCTGGTCCTCCATTCAAACGCTAAGTTTAGGTAGAAAAAGGGTGCAGCTGAACTCTGCAATGGATTCAGGATACAGCTGCTAAACCTAACTATAGTTCTTTTGGCACTGCTAACTGGGCTGGATTCTGCCTGGCGGCCAAAGACTGCCAAATTCTGATTTAAGACATTGACTTTCCAAAGAAAAATAGCTATAATGAAAATAGCTTATGTCTTACATAAACTCTTAGCAATATAACAAACACATTACCTTTAAATAGGACGCATAGTATTTTGTTACATATGAACTGTCACACTGACTCAAAACAGTTATTTCTTGCTGTGTGTCTTTTGTGTTGTTTCCATGAGCTTATAATTTTAACAGCACATATTTGACACTACCCAATGATGAATTAATTTTAAGCCTTGTCCCAAAGTATCCTCCTCAACATTTTAATCATTTGACTTTGCCTTTATGATCTTAAGTCACAACTTTCCTGAGCTTTGGTTTCATCAACAACAAATTGGGGACGATAAAGTCCAAAACACCAGATAGCTGTAAGGTTCAAATGAGATAAGTATATGTGAAAGCAGGAGCCTATCTAAAAACTGTCCCTGTTTTAAATCTGAACGAGAAGTCTTACAGCTTTGGATATTGACCCACACAAGCGGCTATGTCCTGGAGGATGAATCTTCTCCCCAGATGAGAACATGAAAAGGGCAGAAAAGGTGAAGATATAAAGGTGACCTGGCTGTGACAGAGTACCCTACTGATATGGCTCATCAGGCATTTACCCTACTCCACCCTCTCTCTCTGTTATTCACTTGGTTAAAAATGTTGACCTTGCTGGATGAGGGATGCTATTCCTTCGGTAGAAAAAAAGGGGGAGGGCTCTGAAGTCATGAGAGCCTTCCTTGTAGAAAAGGGCTTTTGGACTTGAAGGACAGCATCTAGTATGGCATATATGGGGTATTTAGAGCCCAACTAAAGACTGATAATCGATGGTAATAAACAACATAATATCTTCTGTATGTTATGACACAGGTATATAAATCTGCCCATTTTTTACAATTAAAAAAGTCCAGTTCATAATACATTTGGACAGACAGAACTGTCCAACTTCGAAGAAAACATGTGGCTTTAAAGAACATTGAGATTAAAACATCTATTCTGTTCAACAATTTAAAAACACTAGGTTAAGCAGTGAATTAAAGTGATTGGCAAAACCTTTCACTGGACAAAACAAAGTGATAATTGTGTTGAATTTTCTTAATTCATTATTTCAGAATTTAATTATATTGCTTAATATCATCTGGAAAGTCCTACACATGGACAATTCCCAGCCAGATTTGTAGCTGGGCCACTTTCTCCATTTGGGACAAGTCATATACATTATACTTTTTTACCCATTATTTCTAATTTCTAATTTATTTATAAGTTATTCAATTGATTAAATATTACATTTTAGGATATATCTCAGTTTTTCCCCATATATGCCAGAATGGTGACTAAGGACACAAGTGAACGTTTAACTTGTCTAAACATGTACTGCAATACACATTATCATTTTGATAAAAAGTAATGACTTTGAGTTATGAGATTTACAAGCTAGCAAATAACAAGTAGTAATACACCAAATAATTCAAGAAAACAACCTCAGTAATACAGATGTCTATTTTATTAAAAAAGTTACAAACAGGTGGACTGCAGGGTCGTCTTACAAAATGACAAGAATGAAATCTATTGGAAAAATTTTACTTTTACAAATCTTTATAGGTCATTGTTCAATGTTTGTACTTGTTATTCGAGATTTTTTACCTTTCATTGATAAAGTTACAGTACATTAGATCCATGATAATAGGTTACATGATTTTATTTGCAGAGCCCTACTGCAGTGATTTGAACAACTCCTAAACAGATGCCATAGTAAAGACGAGACATATATTGCATTTAATATTAATTTATTATCCTAATAAGCAACTTGACATGCAATCTATTGAGGAAGCTAAAATAACTTTTGGTCCCTTTTCTTAAAATGTGCTGGAGAAACCACCTTTAAATCACTTTCCCCTGATTCCTGTGATCCTAAGTGAATTCAAGTTAAACTTGCTGCTGAGGTCAGTGACAGAGAGAGCGAGAGAGAGCAAGAGAATGAGAACTATCCATAGGAAAGAAACACTGTATTAAAAAAAAATCCATCTGCAGAAAAGTTAAATTATGAATTATTTGATTCCTTTAGAATTTCACAAAGCTAATAAAGATGAACCACAATCACCTAACCTACTTTGAACTGAGTGTTTGGTTTTAAGTTTGGTGTTAAAGTGCAAACTTAAATTAGGTATTCATTTCAAGCAGTTTATAAATAAGAAACAAAGTTTCAATTGCCTCCACCCTTACAATCTCACCATAAAATTCAAAATCTAAAATCAAGAGTTCACTTTGAGGGAATTTGATCAGGAATCAAATGCAACACGATTTTAAAAAAGGAAATCAAAGTTTAATTAATTTCTACGCAATAATTAATGGTCATGCTGACCAATAAATCACATGAATGTAGATAACACTTTATTTGAACATCACACACAATATAAATTTAAAATTGCCACACCCTTCCAAAAACCATCACTGCATATATTAGAGCTTTCCTTGACAAAGTTATTGAGCTATTATTATAGATCAAAAGTATAGTTTTGGTTTTTTTTGTTTTGTTTTATTTAGAAGCATGTTCAAATGACTAAAGCTGGGCTCCTAAAATCGAGAACTTTGGTGCAGTAGGTGAGCTGCAGTTATTAACTTCTGCAAATTAAAAGCACACAACTAAAACCAAATAAAAACCCAACAACAAAATACTGTCAAACTTACAAAATTTTTAAATCATTGCTAGAAAAAGCGCTCGTCATGATGTTAAAACTGAACCACAAGATTACTCTTTATAAGTTTTCTTTCTGCTTCTATACCTGTGTTACTGTTAAAATGTTCAAGTATTCAGACAAAATGTGCTGATTAGGTAAACAACATGGAAGGCAATGGCTATTAGAAGCACATTTGCAAAAAAAACAAAAACAAAAACAAAACGCCCAGAGACTTGGCGCTATCCTCCCTCCTGTTACACAGATTTTTGTCTCTACTACAAACATGCTTCTTGAGAAATAACTAAAAAGCAATTGTGATAGTGCAAGAAAACTTTAACAAATATTGCTTTAAACTATTACTCAGAAAGACAAATATTAAGAACTAGAAACTGTATATGATTTTATTTGAATTTAATTTTACATGTGCAGAAGTCTACTAGATGTCAATTGCAAGCCTGACAGGCAAAGCTGAGCTATCTCTGTTTAGGTATACAATTAATTTACCATGGATACAATATCCCTCTTCAAAGGCATTGCTAAGTAGGTCATAACTAAATTTAGAACTTCACAGAAAGGAAAATGTTACTGCTGCAATTTGATGCTGTAAATGAGATTAACACATGTGAAAACCTAATGGAATCAAATACTTAACTCTTCAGCTAAATGCTCTACAGTCAATTTCAAATATCAATTGTAACTTTCAGAACATTTTAATTACAAAAACACATCACAAACTGCACTTGAAGAAAAGGGATATTCCATCCATACAGGTAAAATGTGATCTTTAGTTTCTTTTTACAACACTGCCACACGTAAACAAAGGCTCAAAGTATTAACCAACCATTTAAAGGAGAAAGATTTTACAAATAGAATGAAGCACTGGTGCGAGGTAATATACAGAAGTAACCATTTGTTTAAGGCTCAATTTTTTCTCCATTATAACTTTCTTTTAAAAGGCATTGAGTAGGTAATACTGAGTTTGAGTATTTAATAAATACAAGTTGAGAAACTGATTAAAGAAATCAATTAAAATATTAAAAATTAATTCTTGCATATTAGCCATCAATAAGAACTTAGAAAGCTACAAAAGGACTGATTGATAAAGAACAGATTTTAAACATATGGTAAACGTGCTAAGCATTCCTGTTTAAGGTCAATGGATCTTGAAGGCCAAAGACCTTATGCACTTAATTAGATGTATGGCAACATGCTGTAATAGAGACAGGTTTACCAAGGCTCAGTTCTGCAACCCAGGTTGTAAAGTTCTCCAAAGCAGCATCTGTGCAAATTTCCTCTGAGTTTTATCTGCAATTAAGATTAAAATGTCATTAAAATGTAGAAATATAGATTACAGTTTAAAATGAAAACACTGACAACAGATCTCTATACACATGCAAATGGTACCAGAATCGTAAAGTGGAATTTCACTGTGTTCCCCATAAATTTAAGCAAAAATAATTTTCTGTGGTCCAAAAGAATCATTAAATTTTAGCAACACTATAATGATGCACTGGATGTAATATACTGTAACTTCTATTTTTAAAAATATTATATTTTATAAAGTATACAATATTAAAAATGTTATTACATGTTTAAAAGATCTTACAGTGTAAAAGTGGCAAATGTCACTTCTACTTTGATCTCTTCATGTTTTTATTGGGAAATAGTATTAGAATTAAATGTATACTGATTATGAACTAACTTGACAATATGCAAAACTTCAAAAGTTAGGGGTTTTTTTTTGAGATTTTAAAATAAGAGAATGTAATTCAATCAAAGTCTAGCTATCAAGCATCTACTAGGTACCCCGACTTGGGTTAGATGCTAGGTGACAGCAGTAGTTCAAATTTCCCACTCTGGTCTGCCCTCTTCAGTACATCCTCCCAACCATAAAAGCTTCTCCTATGATTGAGATTTCTCAGTCTCTGCTCTTAGAATTGGTAGACTTCTGCCCTCCTAATTAATACCAGGGGGAAAAAAATCTATCATTCAGACACAATGTCTTTTAAATATGCTGGATCACCAAAGTGCTTCTAGGGGAATGGAATTACATTTTTTAGTGTAAAAGATTAAAATTGTTAAATAAAGCCAGAAACAAAGAGTAGAATAGCAACTATGAAACAATGCCAAGTGAAACCAACTTAAGATCATCTTAGGGCTCTACCAATGTTTATACATGCAAAATTTTAATTTCATTTGACAGCTACACATCTATTAGTGTTCAAAGAGCCTGAGAGAACTCTTTATTAGCAGCTATATCATAAAAATGATTAGTTTTAAAGAACGTCTCTCATTATTATTGAAATTCTGCCACCTAAACACATTAGGAAAAACAGAACAAAAGTTTGCCTCTTCAGAAATTATTAAAGAAAAATTTTTCTTCCAATTAAAATTAAGACTTTCTTTGCATTAACGCAAGTTGTTAATTAGGACACTGGTTATTTAAGCTTGGACAAGTCCAGTTTCCTCATCATTAAAATAAGGATAAAAATTCTTTCCTGACAGGGTTGTGGTAAACATCACATAAGGTACTATGTGAAAGCACCTTACATGTCAAACGTCAGGTAACTTTTTCATTTCTCAACTACGTTATAAATTTCGAAAAGACCAGGATTATGCCTTTGATATCCAAATTAAAGACCTTTATATTTTTAATTTTTGGCCTCATTTCAATTTTTATACCTATTTGAACACAACAGTATTTCATTATATACTCAGTTCATTGTGAGGACTCTTTTTCAGATCAGACTTTCGTCAATTAACATGAATTAGTAAGTTGACTCTAATTTTTTTTTTTTCCGGTACGTGGGCCTCTCACCGCTGTGGCCTCTCCCGCTGCGGAGCACAGGCTCTGGACGCGCAGGCCCAGCCGCTCCGCGGCACGTGGGATCCTCCCGGACCAGAGCACGAACCCGTGTCCCCTGCATCGGCAGGCAGGCTCTCAATCACTGCGCCACCAGGGAAGCCCTTGACTATAAATTTTAACCCACATTTTTCAAAATAAGCAATTATAAAGAGTTTAAGATTTCCAAATATGAATATGTCTCTTAAATAGGGAAGACTTGGATGATTTAATAGTTCAGGCATTCTCTGAAATCAAATTGAGGAAGTAGTAATTATTTCTAGCCAAAATAAACATTAAGAATACATACCAGCTTATTAACCATAATCTACATTAAATAAAATGTGATAAATGCATTATTTCCCACCCTCTAAAAACCTGGTTAATACTTGGTCTATCCACATTCCACAGGATGACAATACTCCAGTGAAATCAAGAGACATAGATAAATCTCGGGTCAGATTCAACAGTATTAATATGAGGCATACCATTAAACAAAGTATTAATACCAACTACTTTTCCAGAGAGTAATAAATTTTAATTCTCTGCAGTAATAAATTCTGAGGCAAAAGCTTGCATGAAGCCAAAAGTACAGTCTCTCTCAGATTAGAAGTTCCCTGAATGCAAAATGTAAACGCTACTGCTCCACACTATGAAAGCAAAATTTTCAGTGTACTAACAACTCTTATTCATTTAAAAAACATTCCAGAAGTTTTAAAGGCAGCTGGTCAAAGTCATACTTTTTAACTCCCAGGATATCACATCCAGACACACTGCAAAAGTACATGCTACTTGTGAGATAGAACCCAAGTGATGCTCGTCCTTACTCTCAAGTTTCCAGCAAGACACCCAACAAATCTGAACGCTGGAAGCTTCTGCTCAAATTCTTGCTTAACTGGTTTCACTTTTCCACTTTTTTCTAATTAGATTTTGTTAGGAAAGAATAAAAAAAAATCCCAAACAACAGTCCAAACCTTTTGCTCAGGAAATTATGAAATAGGGTCTCCCAAGTGGGGTAAATTGGTACACGAGAGTACCAAACACAGAACTGAAAGAACAAAGATCATTATTTATGTCAGCGTGAAGAAAAAGGGAGACTCTTGATTCAAGACTAGCACATCATTTCACGTGGCAGCAGAATGCCTGGGATATTAACAAAGGCTCCTAAAAGGCTTAGCAGTTTATGAATGCCTTTCTAGCTTAGCTGGATTTAGCATTTCTAAATACAATGGTATTTACTAGCATTCTTTTTAGCAAATATAAATGTGCAACCATAATCAATTTTAACTTTTTCCAGTTTTATACATATGATATTCTGGGGACTTAACCAAAGGAACTTTTAAAAAAAGAAATTTCGTTTTCCCGTTTTTACTTGGCATTTTCATATCCAAGTTAAATATTAATTATATTAGCAAAGCACTAGGCTAGAATTCTGTTGATAGAGTTTATGTTTTTTGTCAAATATCTTGCTTGTTTCTCCATTGTAATTTGCATAACACTCATGAAGCTTATTAGGGGGTGGAGTGAGAGAGCTATAGGATCATTAAAAGTGCTCATCTGTCACCCATTAGAGAGCAGAAGCTGAACCTATGGCATAGAATCCTCAAATGGAAGGTGAACCGTGCTTTAAGGAGAACATGCACACTAAAAGTTTACAGTAAACCCAGGGTAAAAAGGAAAAGCTATTTTTCTTATGTCCTAGACCTAAAATCTCTAAGTTTAAATTAATATGATGAATTCAATTCTGAGATCTCAAACAGTATGGTCATGCCCACTGATAATAAGCAGTGTGAGCCCAATGATCTGATCCGAGCTGCTAGCTTTGAATTAAACCAGGTAGGGCACTGCTTCCCTCAACTCTAAATTGCTTTTTCTGAATCCCATACTCCTAAGACTGTGGCTAATCAAAGGAATTTGGGAGTATGTTTTTAGTAGGATAAGTTTTTCCAACAGCTGACAGGATTTAAGTTTTTCTTGGTGATATTATCTTCTGGATTTTAGAATTCCACTGAGAAGTACTCCCACGAGGAGAATCTTTCCTGAAGTATGGCTAGAATACTTCCTCAGTGGCAATTCTCCAACTCCATGATGCAATTTTTGTTAATTCTACTGATGGCTCATTCTAAGCTAGAGAGGTAACAGAGTAAAAGTGAATGGCTCAAATGCATTTTATTCTGCAATAAAAGCCTAATCTTGAGGTTAAAAGGAAGCAGTTAAAGTGGGAACAGATATACAAAGAGTCATTCTAATCACAGACACCTCCACACCCAGAGCAGGTCTAACTAGGCACCTATCCACCCTGAACAGTCCCAAACCATGAACCTTGTGGGGGTCAGTGAAGGTCTGGGAGAATTAGTGGGCAGAAAGGACAAGGCAACTCTGTTCTTCCCTTTTCCCCCAGGTCCATTGCAGATCTATATGGTGCACACTACCCCAAGGAATGCTTTCTCCTCCCCTCCACTCAGGGCCGCTGTGTCACAGGCTCCATTCTGGCTCACTATGTGAACTGGATGACGAACGAGCATTTAAAGTAAGCTATCTTCTCCAAAGTGATAAGCAAGATAGGGCAGGGGGGAAAAAAGGAAGTATCTATCTAAACTGTAACTTCAACAATAGAATTCCACCCCAGTGTTTTACTGACATGATTAATATTTAACTTGGATATGAAAATGCCAGCATTTTAAAGTACAAAATGTGATTTAATTTTCATGATTTCCCCCTCACATCTGCTAAATCCCCGGCATATCATATCTAATTAAAAGCTGGAAAAAAGATTAGAAACAATTCTGATTCCACATATTTATTTATTTTAAAAAAACCTGAAAATGCTAATCAATTCCACTGTGTTTAGAAATAGTAAGGCCAGCTAGACTAAAATGACATTCATAGATGGTTCAGCCTTTCAGGAGCCTTTGTTAACATCCCGGGCATTCTGCCGCCACGTGAAATGATGTACTAGTCTTGAATCAAGAATCTCCCTTTTTCTTCGGGCTGACATATATAATGAACTGAGGCTGACATAAATAATGATCTTTGTTCTTTCAGTTTGATTCCCGGTGTTTGGTACTCTTATGCACCACTTACTCTCGTCCAGAGAACCCGTCCATAATACACGGAGAAAAATAGGATAAAATCCTGCAGGAGACCTTCAAGCTGTAGTAAAGAACACCTTCTTTTATTCCTGTTTTTTTAAAAAAATAATTATATTAATTTCTGTCAATACTGGACTGAGATACAGGAATCCTTGAAAAAATAATCTTTAAAAAAATTCTATTTGCCAAAAGAGTATTTACCAAATGATCACATTTAAGGAATAACTTTACTGTACTTCCCTAACAGAATATTTTTAGGATATTATTTTCTTTCTTTCTGGCATTCCCTCTGTTTGGAAATCACCTCTACCCCTCCCCCCATCCACTCAAATCCTACCCATTCTTCAAGGCCTGACTCAAACGCTACTGCTCCCCGGTTCCTCTAAATCAGTGGTTCTTAACCAGGGGCAATTTTGCCCCCCAGGAGACACCTGGCGATGTCTGAAAATATTACTGTTCACCACGACAGAGGGGCGGGGGGAATGCTCTTGGCATCTAGTAGGTCGAGGCTAGGGATGCTGCTAAACATTCTGCAATGCACAGGATGGTCGCTACAGCAAAGAGTCCTGAATGTTGAGAACCTGCTCTAACTGAACGTGGTCTCTCCTTTCCCTGAAACCCCACAGCACTGTGATTTACTTCTTTTATAGTATTATGAGATTATTAACAAAACACTCATCATTCTCAACGACAGTATCTCACAACAGCCTAATGTCAACTATTTACACCAATACAGGGGAACGATGATACAGTTAATAAAACCAAGACAGGGCTGCAACACTGACCTGGGTTTCTATTATACTTCTGCTGCATAGTAAACGAAGTCCTTCAAAGCAGTTGGTGGCAGGCTCCTCAGGTCAGTAAGGAAACCAGCCACGAAAGCAGTGCATAAGGAATCTGGCATTGCTTCCAGACTTACAGTAAGATTACTGCCAGTGGGAGGGTGAAAGGTGAGGAAACAATCCTGGGAGCCATGCAGATAAACAGGTGTTGGGCAACAGACTGGTGACTCAAATTGAAGGGTGGTAAGAAATAAATGTGAGGAATTATCAGCAGTAATGCTTAGAACATTAATATATTTTCCCTTTCAATTAAGAGAAACCAACTTACAACAATCACAGTTCTTCTGACTCACTTGAGTCTTACTATCTCTAATTTGGACAAGGTACTCTTATAAATATTAAGGACAAACATTTCCCAAATCACCTTTATTTGTCAAAGTTTGATCTTCAATCTGAATCTGGGACTGGTAGACTTCAGAGCTCTATGACTCAAGCTACAGGACTCAGAATCCATCACCTATTTTTTCAAATAAATAGTAAGCAAGCACAACCACAAACTTTATGGACCTCCAATTACAGATACCTGTGCACATCAGTTCAATTTTATTTGATAGCAAAAAAACCCACTGCGTATAGTGTGCTTTGTTCTAAAAGATCTTGGTCAGGGGACTCCCTATAACATTTTCAGAAATCCAGCTGATTAGATATTTTATTTCAAGACTCACACCTTCAATTGTGTATTCTGCTTATAAAAACCAAACAAAAACTACACAGGCAACTTAACCCATTATTATAAAAATGAGCAATTATTGTTATTAATATTTTCTGATTTCAGTACCTTAGTTAACAAAAAATATAAACATAGTTTCCTTGAGATATTAAAAAGTCTACTTAATCATTCGTGTAGGTAACCAAACAGATTAAAAGTAATTTAGATCACACAAGCTGCAAAATGAAATAAACTCAGAAATAACTCAGAATAAGAAATCTTTAAAAATAGCTTTAGACATTACTCATTTGCCAATTTGAATAAGACAGTGGCCCTCTACATGTGAGACCAATTTTATTCAGTTTCCTTCCTATAGCTGTCTACATTAATGACAGAAAAAAACTGGGAACATTTTGCAGGAGCTGGTTAATTTTTTATAAAGATGATAAAACTAAAATGCACACACTTACGTCATTTGCCTGGTTAGAAGTGTCAGATAGAGAAGTAGAGCATAACGGTAAAGATGCGACACCACACAGAACTTGCTCAAACTTGAAGCTGGCTTACAATTTAAGAAGAGACATTGTGGTATCAAGAACCCTGGACTCAATCACCTACATAGGCCTGTTCCTGCCTCAAAAAACTATATTGCAAGTGTGATGCTATCAACAAAACATATGCTGGGCTACAGTCTGCACAGTGACACTATATGATAACAGATGGAGCTAGGTATAAGACAATAAATGTGTTTTCATCTCATTCTGGTATGCTCAAAAACTGATGAGTGAAAGCATTTTGAATAAAGCACTGTTGTCATCCTTCATTTTCAAAGATGACACCAGCTGACAGAAGATCTTGTCTGAAAAGATAAATTAGGGACTGTTAGTCTTTTCTCCAGGGAGCACATATAAAGCCAGACCTTTGATTAGGAATCATCTCTGCAATCTGAAATGACTGTTGCCATTTGCAACACTGCCTCTTAGACTTGAGGTCAGTCTTGGCTCAAAACAATCAATTCCATTCCTGATATTGTCAGGCTAGTCTGGCATTTTCTGTGGTTTCTCAGTCATCCAGGATATTTGTTGTCTTATCTTATAATCTAAGTATTATTGTCTAAGTGAGACTATCTGCCCAATTACAATCTAGATTAAAAGATCATGACATGAATAAAATAATCTCATTTTAAATGCTCAGTAAATTTTATATAACCTTACTTTTCCAAAAACACATTCATTAAAAAAACCTTTATTAAGTTATTAGCCCAATGAAAGGTTTGAAGATTTTACTATTGTTCTTATTAACTCCATTATTTATTAAACTGAATACATTATTTTCCTAGGCTTGGGACTGTCCGTTCTAAACACATCACAGATGATTTCACCAGATTCTCATCTGGACCATATATTCATAATGAAGTCAAGGTACATTGTGGCACTATAATTTATTATTATCAGAGGTCACTTAAGTCCCTCCAGTGCAAGGTACAGATTAACTTGATTAAATAATCATCCTGTAAATCTAGCACTTGGGTGATTAGTAAATTGATGATTTCAATTACAGCAGCTCTCCAGCCCAGAAAAGTATAGAAAACACAAAGCTAATCATCTTCTCAAATTATTACTGGATGCTCTCCCATGCATTTTGGATGCTACATCACCAAAACAGGGAAAGGTGTATCATCCTTTAACTTACCCCACCCCAAAGGAATGTTACCAGAGAGAGAAGCACAGTAAGTTGCTTTAAAAAACAAATCTTGGTGATGGGAATACAGGCAATTTCTTACCTTCATTTTACTAATCTGTATTTTTTTCGATTTTCTACATTGAATGTTGACTATTTTGCGCTAAGGGAAATACTATTTTAAAAATAAAGAAATTTAAGGTAGCACAATGTGTATTATTAGTATTACCCAGCTTTTTGTTCCACTTGACCAAAAACATAAGGTTCCATCAACAACTAACCTGCTCGGTATGGCCATGATTGAGGTTATCTTTTTTTTTACTGGACAACGCAAGTTGTACAACACTGATCTTGCTTCTCGGGCAGGGAAGAATAGTTCATTTGCCTGACGATCTCGGCAAAAAGTTCATCCACCATTGATTTACTTTTTGCCGATGTCTCCATGAAAGGACAGCCCCATTCTTGAGCCAGAGCTCTGCCTTCTGAAGACATAACCTCTCTTTCTGGTTCCAGATCCACTTTATTTCCTACTAGGATCAGTGGGACTTTTTCATATCTCTTCACTCTGACAATCTGATCTCTCATTGGCTTGATATCCTATGTAAACAGTCACAAAGAGAAAGGAAAAAAATTATGCTATTTGCATAACCATAAAAGAAATATTGCAATATTGCAAGAAGTCATCCTTCAGTAAGTAGAGAACGCTGAATCCAAAATAAAACCACACACCCAAATAGAGAAAATGTCATTTTCTCCATTGAAGTAGCAACTAGGTAATTTCCAGATTCCACCTGCTGGATTTCTGCCAAGAATATAAAACATAGGTTGCACACTAACTTTAGGACTCATTTAATCACTTCTTTCCCTCAGTCGATACTGATTTGAAAAGCAAATTCCCAAATATGATGAATCCATTTGTACAAAAGGGTGTCTGGCCATGTCCTTAAACCTGCCGGCTTGTCATCACTCCTGATAACACCTGTTATCCTAGCACAGGATGGCAGCATCTATGCATTCCTAGCCATTTAGCAAGAGCGCTTGAGAGAAAGTGTTTTAGGTGGGAACAAAAACACTGCTTTGTGTCTAGAAGACCAAAGTTAAAAACAGATTCACACATGTCAATGTTTCATTTTAAATGTAACGGTATGCCTTTATCCTCAAAATACACTTCAATGTTAGAAATTACTGTACACTAGTGAGCAGCTCCTGGGAGGGACAATGCAGGGGGGAGTCTGGGCGGGAAGAAGTCAAACTTTCCTTTGCCTATGTTCGGGTTTACAACTTGAATTTTCTCCCGCATGTATTACTTTTTCTAAGTAATTACAATTAATTACAAAAGGTAAGAGCCTTAACAATTCTCTAGGAGGGTGAACTTTGGGGGGGGGGCGGGTAGTACTGATTTAAGACATGCTATAGATTTAATACTAACATTAGTTTTTTGGATTTTTTTGTAACTTAAAAGATTTGACTTAAATATAACACGTGTTTAATTTGAATAGTTACAGTGCACAGTATTCACTTGCAGGATGAAGGAAGAACAAGGGACTGAAAATTTACAAAAACATACGGTTATTTGACATTTGTAACAATTTTGTTTGATCACATATCAATTCAGTCTTCTAGGTTAAGCTTCTTTTCCCTGTGTCCTTATGGAAACACAAGTTCAGCTGAGAATCCAAATTTACGGCATTTGGGCTTAAAAGAGTTTCAGTCTCCATTGAAATAATGGCAGTTTTTCACTCTTTATTTATGTGTATAAAAGAAGTAGCTATAATGGATATCTTATGAAAAACCCTTCAAAAGACTGCCAGCCTCAAGAGAGTCAGCTAATAGAATAACAAATGTCCCAAGGATCCTTTAGAAAGAAAACGCCTGTCAAATAGCACCTTTAGCACATTGGTACTTTCTGGTGAAAAATGCTTTTATAATAGTAATGCTTTGGAATTTAAGCCTACATAAAATGAACTTTAGTTTGGTCACAGTAGCGTTGTTTCATTTATTATTACCTTTAAAAGAAAAAAAATCCTGAAGTTGCTATATCTGGTTACTGGAAAAGCTCACTATAGTACTTTAAGTTAAAATACTAAGAAAAGTGGAATTAGCACATTGGCTTGGCTAAAGCACTTAATGTCCCTTATGTAAGCAACATTAGTGCACACCTTTAAATGCAGAAAAAAATATCCATTTCCTAAATCAATGGAGGTCAATATAACGGGTCAATATGAGGTTATTTATTTTCAAGGAATAAATAGCAACATTTATTGCATCTCTTAAAATAATGTTAAACCTCCAGTCTGTCTTCCAGTGAAGGACACGACAGATTTTCCGAAGAAATTGGACCACCTCCAGTTCGGCCACCGGCCGGGGGTTAGAAATCTGCACTTGTTCAGTGTTCCCAGTTCCACATATTTTCTATAAATATTGTCAATATTATCAGAAATGATTTGGATGAACTGCAAAAAAGGAGAGTCATTCTAGATTTTTGTTCGTTATTAATTCTAGGTACTAGTCTTTTCAATTAGTAACTTCCCTTCACACGCTCCAAGTAAGTAAAATGCCTAGAAGGCAGGTCTTGAGTTCTTCATCTTGCAGCCCTAAGATTTATAAATCTGGCTGAGAGACTTGGCTGAGAACAGAGAGGGGGAGGGGGGAAGCAGACGCAGAGGAGTTATCTGTGCAACAGATAATCGGCTCCAAATAATTTTCCTTCTGAAGTGCTCTATTTGCCCGAGATTATCTTTTAAATGTTGTTTTGTTGAGTACATTAACCAAGACTTGTTGACTTGAACAAGCAACTTCAGAAGGCTATATTGTCCAGGCTAAATATACACAAGCTGACATTTCTTTTTCACTTCTCTTTCACTTAAAAATAACTTTAAAACATTTGTTGACGGTTGAGACTTTAGTCCTCTCTACAGAAACAACTCGATACTTTTCCGTGCCAGGAGTAACCTCAAAAATGCGCCATGTCTAACTTTCAAAAGCAAAACACAGTCATTTACGCACGGTGCAAGCAAACCAGAAGTAAATGTAGGATTACCACACCCCCTTCTAACAAATTACAAGACTTGGTTTGGTTACCTGAAAAGACTGTTGATTAACCAGACTATAAACCAGGATGAAACCTTGGCCGTTTTTGATGTAGAGATCTCTCATGGAGGCAAACTGCTCAGTTCCTGCGGTGTCCAGAATTTCCAGCACGGAGGGGGAAGAGTCCACTTCGATCTCTTTGCGGTAGAAATCTTCAATGGTGGGGTCATATTTCTCAATGAAAGTCCCAGTGACAAACTGCACAGTCAGGGCAGATTTGCCAACCCCTCCGCTCCCTAACACCACTACCTTGTATTCCCTCATGAGTCTCACCTTCCCCAACTCCTACCAGAGGGAGGGAAAAATTACACCCCGCTCGCTGCGGCGCGGCTCTGGGAGGCGGAAGGTGGGCGGAAATCTGCGAACCCGGGAGGAGAGTGCAGAGCAGCCGAGGGCCCAACGAGGGAAGAAGAGGAAGTTAAAGGAGGGGGAGGGGAAAGAGCGAAGTGTCGGGGTGGGTGGGGATGGGATGGTAATGCCCTTCCTATAGGAACTGAAGCCCAGGCAGGGGGCGTGGGGAGAGGGCGAGCCCGGAGCAGCCCGGAGTGGGGGGGAGGCGAGGCGCGCCCCCCGGAGGGAAGGGGTGGGCGCCGCAGGACCGACGGGGGCTCCCGCGGGAAGGCGGGCGTCGGAGGAGCCTGCGGCCGGGGGCTGCCCCGTACCCCTCCCCCGCCCTTCACACAAAGGGGCCCAGGGACCCCGCTTCCTGCTCGCGCCGCCGAGCCGGCCCGGGCCTGTGTGCTCTGTTCCAGTCTCTGCTGCCCGGACGGGTCTCTGGGCCGCGGCTCCCGCGGGCGTCGTCCGGCCTGTGATGGGGCGGGGAGAGGGCGCGCGTTACCCGCCGGACCCCCGCCCGCCCCAGCCGGGCGGCCCGGCCGGCCGCCTCCCCTCCCCCCGCCCCCGGCTCCCACCCGGACCCGGCCACCGCCGCCAACACCGCCGCCGCTTACCCTGCCGTCCTCACCCGCCCGGCCGCCCGGGAGGCTCTGTCACGCCAAGGCCATGGCCATCGGCCGGCTCCTTGGTCTCACCGCCGCCCCTGCGCTGCGGCTCGCAGAGGGAAAAGGGGCGGGGGCCGTCCGGCGGCGGCGGCCGCTGGGACTCCAGGCGAACCCACCTCTTTTTTTTCTCACCCCCCACCCCCCCCCCCCACCGCACACACCCGGAAGGGTTTCCCTGACACACTGGTTGAGGTGCCCCAGTTCCCCGAGACTGGACGGGATCACTTCCGGTGGGGAAAGTCCCACCTCTCCGGGGCGAGCCGGCTGGCGCTGGGGCCGCGCCCTGCTGGGCGAGACGGCCAGGGGACGGTTTCGGGTCGGGGCTATGGCCTTGGCAAAGGGCCTCTCCCAGAACCTCCGGCGTCCTCCCTTTTTCCGCCCGGCTGCCCGCAGCTGCTGTTCCTGCTGCTGATGCTGCGGACAGTCCCACCCCGACCTCGCGGAAGCCTCTCCGCGTCTCAGCTGCCCCCAGCCCGGCCTGAGGACTCGATCCACTCTTGGCGGATCTAACGACCCGGAGAACGCCAAACATCTCCGGACTAGAAGCAGAAGGGAAAATAAAACAGCCAAGAAAGTTGATTCTCTTTGCTGGTATTTCTTCCACTTGACATTTTTCGAAGAAACGCGTGCAAACTAGCCTTCGACTTCGCTAATGGTTCTGATTTCCTCTGTGGTGTGTTTTATTTAGCCGTGCCTGACAAATAATTAAGCACACACACGGTACTTTTATCATCTGGCAAATCTGCCTTGTCTCCATCAGCAAATGCCAAAGTCATTCCTTTCTTTCTTATCACCAGGGTCGAAAAACAACAGGATTAGAAGTACACTTTACGGTACTGTAACTCAGCTTTGCCCCATGTTTTATTCCAACCGCTACGCAGCAGGGAAGCCTTGATTGGAAATTGTTTAGGCCAGCAGACTAACTTCTTTTAATCTTTTCATTATTTGCAGACACAGCAATTTGCATGGCTGGCTCTTCCAAGTTAAAGTTTGTTTTAACGGCCATCCTTCATAGTCTTTGAATTCAGAAGCAAAGGACTCGGGTTAAACACACTAAGTTTCTATTTTTAGATAAAATTGGTACTTCTTACATATCTTTCCCTCTGCTAACTTTCTATTTGTAAACCTTGTGTCAGATCCACAGAGCCCCAGGGTCCCAGAAGCCTAGGTTATATTTTAGGCATGTCACTCCCTTTTTGATTCAGGCATGCACCCAGAAACCTGAGTCAGTGGCCAGTCGAATTAAATTGACCCCAAATCCCCTTACTTGTAAGCCCTAATGGCTGAACTGTATAAATAGGGATTTATTACCAAACCCAGATTGTTAGACATTAGACAACAGGCAAATTACAGTAGTGTGAAGTCCCACTGTGTCTCTCCCTGAGTACTCCCCAATGTCACTTACAGTATCCAAAGGAGAGTTTAGCTCAATTTCTCCTCAGCCTAGGGTTGGTGTCATCTGTCCCGCGAAGTCCCCAGCTCTGGCTCCAGCTGGCCTGAGTCCCACCTGATATCTGAGGCACTGCCCTCTGCTGGAAGAGGTTTGGTCTATGAATTATGAGTCTCCTTGTAGGTCACTGCGCTTCCACACGTGCTGTTGCCTGATTTGGAGCTCTGCTGCCCACCTCCCTGGCTAGCTGTCTCCAGACTGTCTGGGGGAATCCACAGCCCTGCACCAGCCCTGCTTGTAACTGAGTCTGGAAATTCCTCTTCTGATCCAGCAATCAGTGCTGAGCAATTGTAGCAAGTCTCTGCTGTTACTAAACTGGCTAAACAGGGTGCCCTTCTTGTTGAGGTGGTCCCACCTGTTGGCAACTCTAATATGATTGTGTTGGCCAAAGTATTTTGGAGAGAATTCTTCGTTTCTCCCCGCAGGGAAACATACTCCTGCCCTCGGTACAGAGTCCGATTGGGTCACTCTCATCGACTACAGGGTAGACAAATGTCACACAGTCTGAAGATCCTTCTAAACTTTCTTAGGAAGGGTATTCGTTACAGCAGCGTCTAGGAGAGTAAACAATTGGAAGTAACTTAAACGTCCTTCAGTAGATGATTTAAAAAATAATGTGTACATACACACACATTCACAAAATAAGATACCGTGCAGCTATTAAAAAAAGTAGATTTTTAAGTGCTGATATGAAAAGATGGCCAAGATATACTGTAAGGATTAAAAAAAGCAATATACTGAACAAATATATAGTTGCTCCCATTTATGTAAAATATGTGGGAGTGTGTGCAATATATAGTTATATAGCCATTATAATCTGAAACACAGTCATTAATTATCAGTGAGGGGTATTATGAAAGGACTTTCATTTCTCCATATCATTGTAATTTTAAAACAGTGATCAGGTATTATTGAGGAAAAAGGGAATAAATATAATTTTATGATATTTTAAAGGAGAAAAAAATTCGTTGATCCTCCCCTCTTCAGGGAAAAAGAAAAACACCAATATCCTGACTGTCTAGGGGTCAGTGGACAGGTCTCCCAATTTAAATTCCCTCCTGCTGCTCAGCCTGTCCTCCCCAAACATCTCTATACTTAGAAAAGTATTTTCACATACATTACCTCATTAGACTCCAGTTGTTTGCCAGTTCACTCTTATTAGGCGATGAGAATATAAAGACCAATTAGAAGAGCACAGCCTGGTAGTTGAGAGCCAAGGGCCCTGAATTGAGGTGGACAGGCATTTCAAACGGCAGCTTCCCCACTTCCTAGCTGTGGGACCTCAAGCAAGTGATTTCACCTGAGCCTCGAACATCTCACCTAGAAAATGGAGCTAATCATTTAATGTCAGACTATAATGAATTATATGTAAAATGCTTAGCACAGTCCCTCACTCATTACGAACCTTCAATAAATGCTAGCTATTGGGTTTTTATTTTAAAGATTTAATAAAGTGTTTTTCTAAAAAAAAAAACTCAGTGAACATGGAGAAGAAAACAAAACTTTTAAAGCCCAAGTATCTCCAAATGGTACAAATATAATAACTCAGTTACTCTTTCCAAAGGCATTTATTGTTAAAGGCTTTTTTGTTTCCTTTTGGGGAAAAAATGTTTATATGCTACTACATCTATCAATCCATCTTCTATATGTGTTTTTTAAATTACTACAAAAGTAATCTTACTATACACACCATTCAGCACCTTGCCTTTTCCACTTACTATATCTTGGTGATTTTTCCACTTCAGAACATATAGATCTACTTCATGTTTTAAAATGGCTGAACCATGAATTAGCTAACCAGTTTTCTACTAAAGGACACTGGTTGATTCTAGTTCTTTGCACTGAACATCTTGCACATGTTCTTTGTCAGTTAAACCTTAGGGTGAATTTCCAGTAACTCAATAATTGAAACAAGGGGTACTTACATTAAAATTCTTCTTGTAAATATTACCAAATTGTCCTTCAAAAAGATCACAGTAATTCACATTTCCTATGAACATAGTATGACCACCACAGAAACATATCTGTTTCTTTATAACGTCACCCTAGGCATTACTAAGTGTAGTATTTTATAACTATTGTTACTTGCTTTAGGGTATTTTCAGGACTAATGAATGCAGGCTAGCGTTATGGAAGGAATTTGGGCGTCAAAGTCAGACAGTCCTAACATTGCCCTTTGCCAGTTAGATCTCGATTCCCTTACTTGTAAAGTTGGGCATAATAGCAGTGTCTAACTCATAAGGCTCCTTTGAAGAATAAATGAGTCAATCCATTCAACGCACTTAGGCTTCCAAACACTAACTGCTCAATAAATGTAACTGCGCAAATAATAACTTTCCACTTCCAAGGCTCAAAGATGGGGGGAGGGGTCACTTCTCCCAAGAGTGTGCCCTTGAGATTTAGAATTTTTCTTTAATTCTGTATCAACCTCCACTCCAAAGTAACTATTGCTGGGGCAATCATTTTCAAGAACACAGCTGAGTTTTACCACAATGTGAAGAAATCTTAGGGTATAAACTATATGCAGTATCTGTAAATTACAGGTACATAAGCTCATTTTATGCACTTAGCTTGGCACAAGTTTAAAGTGCTAAACAGTTTGCTTCAGGCACTAGTTGTTCACTTCTCTTATTCCTCCCTTCTAGTTTATACCTACTTCCGTTATGATCCCTGGAGCCATTAACTGTTCTGGATAATTCCACCTTCCAAGTGAGCCCTCTCACCTTCCAGGTCCTGGAAAAAAAAACCCACAAACACCCAGGGCATGTCTATCCACGTCCCAGGCGCCTGCCTTCTCTTTGCTTAAAGCTGCCTTTGAGTTAGCAGAAAAGTAAGTCTGTAGTGTCCTCGGTCTTTGCCTATGGAAATCTCCAGCAGAGCATCGCCTCTTCTTCAATGTTTTCGGGAGGCCCCTCGATATCAGATCGTCCTGGGTTTTTTCCAGCCTCTAAGTTTCCAATCTTCTTTTTCAAATCATGCCTCCAGCTACACCAGCTGTTAGTTCTGCATGTCAGTCCCCTCCAGGTCCACAGAAGCAATTTTATACCTTTATTATCTTTTTCTCATTATAAAAAATGTTTTTTGAAAAAAACTTTCAAAAAACATTTTGAAAAACATTTTTAAGGGTCATCCCACTACCCAAAGAAAAAAATCACCATTATATATTAATGCCATTCACAAATTTCTTTCTCTGAGAATGAAAGAATATTTTTTAAACTAAGAATGGGGTCGTATAATTTTGCAAGCTGCTTCTTTTACTTACTGAAACTTCATGTTTGTGTAAAGTATTAAAAATACTCATGTAGCCCTCATAGCCTGAGTACATCTTTTCCCCCATAGCTTTGGCTTTCGTATGACCCCAATTAGTATTTAATCACATTTAACCTTGCCCACCTGGAATCCTCCATCCACCCAATGGGATTTCACCAGAAGGGCTGCTTACCACAGAGGCCACTACCTGAGCCCAGCCAGGCAAACACTCCTGTGGAGACACAAAACTCTTTATTTTCCAGATATGACGGCAGAGAGAGTTAGTTCCTTGGAACTCAGGGGCCTACTGAATAGGTATGTACCTAAAACAGATCTGAACTCCTTAATAATTTTTCCTCTCCATTTCATTTTTTTTTTTTTTTGCGTTATGCGGGCCTCTCACTGTTGTGGCCTCTCCCATCGCGGAGCACAGGCTCCGGACGCGCAGGCTCAGCGGCCATGGCTCACGGGCCCAGCCGCTCCGCGGCATGTGGGATCCTCCCGGACTGGGTACGATCCCGTGTCCCCTGCATCGGCAGGCGGACTCCCAACCACTGCACCACCAGGGAAGACCTCCGTTTCATTTTTAATGTCAAAGATAGTAGTTAGGAAAGCCTTTTGTTAATTTATTAAGTACCAAATAAATATAGGAAGTAGTTTAAAAAATAACCATAATCTTTTAATTGTTTATATCTGCATGTTTATTGAAAATTTTAATCTGTTGTATAACCATACCCTTCATTTCTGTGCATCTGAATCACCTGGGGGTGTTGTTAAATTACAGATGGCTCCGTCTCAGCCCCAGAGTTTCTGATTCTGGGGTGGGGAAAATAATTTGCACTGCTGCTGCTGGTCCAGGGACCACACTTTAAGCACCACTGTTCTAAAAAGTGGTAGGACTTTGTACTTGGACCTTCCCTGCTCAATATTCATTAATCTATCCACTCATTCATTCATTCATTCACTCACTCAATGTACATTGGTTGAATTCCTACTTTACACCAAGCACTTTGCTAAATAGTGGGAATAGAAAGATGGATAAGACACAGCGCCCTAAAGAGTTCATGGCCCCTTGAGGAACACAGACAATGTAATCAATATTTATATTATAGTGTGGCAAGTGCCATGACAGAGATATGGCCAGTGTGCTCCTGAAGGGCATCAGGGAAGGATTTTTGGATGCAGTGATTGGGCTGTAGGCATGGACGCCAGAGGGGTTAGTAGGGGCCAGACCCAGCTAAAGAAAAGCCTTATGTAGTAAGCTGAGGGGTTTGACTTTTGCCCTGGAGGCCGTAGGAAGTCATGGAAGGTGGTTTTTGAAAGGTCGAGCAGTGCTGCACTGAGCAAAAGTAGAGGATTCAGAAACCAGGCCTAAGTTCAAAACTTGGCTTTGCTACTAGTATGACCTGGGGCAAGTTACCGAATCTTCTTTGGGTCTCCCTTTCCTTATGTGGAAAGAGAAAAATAGTATTTACCTTATTTAGGTGTTGTGAAGATTAAGGAAGAAAAAGTACCTAAATGCCTGGCATGTACTAATGAATGATGATTTAATGAATGGTGATTATGATCAGGTTTAACCTTTAGAAAGCTAAAGACATGGAAGACATGCCTCTCAGATAACTACAATTCATTTGAGACTACCAGGCTAGTTCAAACATCAAGGCCATATTTGTCATAGTGGCAAGTTGGATGATTTAATGGTATAATAATAATGATCTATTGATTACAGACTATATTCCAGGCATTGTGCAAAGTGATTCACACACATTTAATTCTTGTAATAGCTGTAAGAGTTAATTGTTATTATTATTATTCCCAATTTTACAATGAATGGAATAAAGCTCAGAGAAGTTAAGTAATTTGTACAAAGTCACACAGTTTGTCAGTGGCAGAGCTTGAATTCAAACTCAGGTCAGTCTGACCCCAGAGCCTACACTGTATTAACCACCTTGTTTCAGAGCAAGCAGTTCTGTTTCTTTGGCATATAGAGTAGTGAATGAGTGGTAAAACAGTGTTAAAAATTTCGGAGTTATCTTTCTGTTTCTCTAAACGTGAGCAAGGCTGACTGTTCCTACTGATTTCCTATCCCCTCTGAGAACATGCAGCCATGACCTGCCAGGGGCCACTTAACTTGGGTCTGTGGCACTTCCTGTTGATGCCGAGGTTGTCACAATTACATTCCACAATGCCCTGGAGACTTTGCAACAGGGAACCTCCTTCTCTTGCCCCTGGGACCATATTCAACTCCATGCGAGGGGGCAGGGAATAAGCTTAATTATTTTTCATACTGTTATTACAAATAGCAATTCTTGTTTATTGGGCACTTGCTATGCGTCAGGAACTTTGTAGAACACTTCAATCCTCACCACAACCCACAGCAAGTACTACTATCCCTAGTTTAAAGAGGAGGCAACTGAGGCTCAGGGAGGTTGAGATCTAAGATCACACAACTAGCAGATGCAGATTCAAGCAGAGAACCGGTACCTTCATTTTTACAAACCTTACATTTTTCATTTCTTCATTTTAGCCTCTGTAGCTAAAACACTTCCAAACACAAATGTAATCCTCTTGAATGCTTCTACTGCCTACATGACTTAGTTACCAGACAATAGTTCAAACCCTGTTTTTAATGATGTGTATGCAAATAATGCCTGTTGCCTCAAAATTATTGCATACCATAAGAAGTCACTTTTTGGCTATTATCAAAAAAAAACAAGAAGTAACAAGTGTTAGTGAGGGTGCGGAGAAAAGGAACCCCTGGTACACTTTTTTTGTGAATATAAATTGGTACGCCTATATGGGAAACAATATGGAGGTTCCTCAAGAAATTAAAAACAGAATTACCATCTGATCCAGCAATCCCACTTCTGGGTATATATTCAAAGGAAATGGAATTGTATCTGAAAGAGATATCTATACCCCCATGTTCGCTGCAGCATTATTTACAATAGCCAAGACATGGAAACAATCTAAGTGTCTGTTGTTGACAGATGAATGGATAAACAAAATGTGATGTATATATATATATATATATATACACACACACAAACACACATTTATTTTATTTTATAAAATATATATAAGTATGTATTGTATAATATAAAATATATATACTATTATATATAATATATATTATATATAATATTATACTATATTATCATACTAAATATACTATGTATTATATATTATATATATTATATAGTATGTATATTATATATATTATATATATGTATGTATAAAGTAAAATGCTTCTCAGCCATAAAAATGAAGGAAATCCTGACATTTGTGGCAGCATTATGCTAGGTGAAAAAAGTCAAACAGAGAAAGACAAATATGGTATGATCTCACCTATATGTGAAATCTAAAAAAAACCCAAACTCACAGAAACTGAGTAAATTGGTGGTTGCCAGGGCCAAGGGTGTGAGGGAAATGGGTGAAGGTGTTCAGAGGGTTCAAACTTCCAGTTACGAGATGAGTAAGTTCTGGGGATGGAATGCACAGCCTGGTGACTGTAGTTAGCAATATTGTATTGTGTATTTGAAAGTTGCTAAGAGAGTAAGTCTTAAAAGTTCTCACCACACACAAATGACGTAACTGAGGTGAAGGATGTGTTAACTAGCCTTATCATGGTCATCATTTCACAACATATACATACATGGAATCGTCCCATTGCACACTTTAAATTTACACAGTGTTCTATGTTAATTATGTCTCAATAAAGCTGGGGGAAAAAAGAAGTCATTTTCCCCTCCCCCATTTACTAATTCATTCTTTTTGGCAAATGGTAGTTTATAATAGTTACATACAGGGCTAAATTTTGGCTGTTTAGTATAAACCCTCAATGTGAAATTGAGGATTCTTAAATAGTTGAAAAGTATGGTTATGAAAACATTGTGAATTCCAGTCCCACCTGATTCAACTTCTAAAGGGAATTTATCCTCAGTCCCACCTGATTCAACTTCTAAAGGGAATTTATCCTAAGTGTTCACAACTTCCAGAAAGTGAAATCTTGACCTCCTTGGGCCTTCATGTGCTCTCAGGAATTCCCCCAGCAGGTAACCAAAATTGAGAATAGAAAGAAATTGCCTTCACATTGAATTCTTAGTCATTTAAAAGGACTGGTGTCTGAATGCTTTAAAAGGCTGATATATAAGTATGAGAAATGATGTTTAGATAGATATTATTTGCCAAAAGAGATTGTTGTTATTGCTGAACTCATGGCACTGTATAAATCCTGTTAATTTTTTTTCTTTTTTAAGAGCAGCTAGTTGAATATGCAGAGTTCCAGCACTAGGTGTCAGCAAAACATTAAATAGAAACTCCCACTTTTTTTTCTTTATTTTTCAAAGTTTTCATAACAATAAAAATAAAATACATTTCCTGGATTTTAGAAAAGACGACACAACACACTTCCTTGCCGCTGTGACATCAGTGGAAGAGAGGCACCAGAGGGAATCACCATGGCTCAAGAAACTGTAAGTCTTAGTTTGACTTTCAACTTTGAATGGCCTGGTACTCAATTTTGTGTCACCTGGAAAGGATTAAAGTTTTGAGGTGAGGGTGAACTAGTTCCTAAAATTCTAAATAATGAATTCTTTCACAGAGAGAAATCTAATTTTCAAGCTGACCACAGCACTGGTGTCAATGAACTCATTGAATGCTTTTCCCATGTGAACAAGGTGAATAAAATTAATATAATGGTTCACTTTGATGAGCCTTGGGAGTTGTCCCATCCTATGTCTGGTCTGGTGTATAGAGAGATTTGAGAAACATTACTGTGAAAGTTCCTTCCTAAAGTCTGTAGTAACCTAGGTAGTGTATGTCTCTAATCCTTCCTTCACACTTCCAGAGTGTCATGAAGCAAGTGTGTTTGAAGCAAGTCTGAGTACATCTTTCTGCTGATTTCAGCAACTCCCTATCAAGATAAACTGCAAATTCATATGCATAGAATATAAGGTCACCTATAATTTTGTCCCTGCTTACCTTCTGCATCTACTGAGATGATCATATAGTTTTTATTCTTCAATTTGTTAATATGGTGTATCACACTGACTGATTTGCAGATATTGAAAAGTCCTTGCATCCCTGGGATAAATCCCACTGGATCATGGTATATGATCCTTTTAATGTGTTGTTGGATTCAGTTTGCTAGTATTTTGTTGAAGATTTTTGCATCTATGCTCATCAGTGATATTGGCCTGTAATTTTCTTTTTGTGTGTGTGGCATCTTTGGTTTTGGTATCAGGTTCGAAAGTATTCCTTCCTTTGCAATTTTCTGGAATAGTTTCAGAAGGATAGGCATTAACTCTTCTCTAAATGTTTGGTAGAATTCACCTGTGAAGCCATCTGGTCCTGGACTTTTGTTTGTTGGGAGTTTTTAAATCACTGATTCAACTTCAGTACTAGTAATTTGTCTGTTCATATTTTCTATTTCTTCCTGGCTCAGTCTTGGGAGATTGTACCTTTCTAAGAATTGTCCATTTCTTCTAGGTTGTCGGTTTAATTGGCATAGAGTTGCTCATACCTGCTTACCTTCCAAGTACATCCCCCACCTTCACATCCTTTATGTTCTAGTGCAACTAAACTCATCACGGTTTTAGTAAATTTGCACCCAGTCTCAGGGCTTTAAATACCATCTTTTAAACTGAAGACTCCTAAATTTCCATGTGCAGCCCAGACCATTCCCCTCAGCTCTAGATTCACTCTTACTCTATAGCTGTACTTGTATGTATTCAGACATCTCAGATTTAACATGTCCAACACTGAACCTTGACAACCACCTCTCCTCAAAAAAAAAAATCCTCAGTAAATGGCAATTCCAGCTTGCAGCTGTTCAGGCCAAACCCTTGTGATGGTCCCTGAGTCTTCTGTTTCTCTCCTGCCATATCCAATCCATGTGGAGATACTGAAGGAATTACCTTCATAATATATCCAAAATTTGACCACTTCTGTTACCAAAACAGACTTGAGTCCACTCATCTGAGTGCAGTAAAGCCAATCTACTGACACCAGGTTGTGGTGAAGGGAAGTACAGCATTTATTGCAGGGCACCAAGCAAGGAGTCCAGGCAGTTAGGGCTTAAAAGACCCAAACTCCCTGATAGGTTTCAGCAAGGCATTTTTTGTAATAAATGTATTTATTTTATTCATTTATTTCTGGCTTCCTTGGATCTTCGTTGCTGCGCGTGGGCTTTCTCTAGTTGCGACGAGCGGGGGCCACTCTTCGTTGCGGTGCGCAGGCTTCTCACTGCGGTGGCTCCTCCTGTTGTGGAGCACAAGCTCCAGAGTGCAGGCTCAGCAGTTGCTCAGTAGTTGTGGTGCACGGGCTTAGCTGCTCTGCGGCATGTGGGATGCTCCCAGACCAGGGCTCGAACCCGCGTTCCCTGCATTGGCAGGCGGACTCTCAACCACTGCGCCACCAGGGAAGCCCCAGCAAAGCATTTTTAAAGGCCAGGTGAGGGAAGGGAGTCCCAGTGTTTGTGATCAGCTCGTGCACAGTTCTCTGATTGGTTGATGGTGAGGTGACAGGGCAGTGTCACAAGGGTTAACATTATCGATCCTTAGGCTTCAGTAGGTCTGGGGGCTATGCGGTCAGGGTCATCACGTAGTTAATTTCTTCCATTTGGTGGGGGTTTATCATCTACAAAACAACTCAGGAAATGTGCATCAGATACTCTTACCTAGGTACTGTAGAGAGGAGCTAAAGCAGAGGATGTGGGGAAGGGGTCTGTCCCGGGAAGACCCCACAGGGTCCTGCTTGGTGATACTTCTTACCACCTCTACTGCAATGAATCTGGTCCAAACTACCATTTTCACTTTCCTGGGTTATTGCTCTAGTCTCCTAACTGCTCTTGCTGCTGCCATACTTACCCCTCACTCAGTGTCTTTTCAACACAGGAACCAGAGTGTTCCTGTTACAGCCATAAAACCCTCCAGTGGTTTCCCACTTCACTCAGAGTGAAGTCAGCATCCTTAGAATTGTCTAGAAGGCCCTGCATGATCTGGCTGCTCCAAAATGTTAGGCACACTCTGACACCAGCCTCTGTACCTGCTGTGCCATCTGTCTGGAATTCTTTCCCCAGAGACACACAGCTCCCTTCCTCTCCTTGGGTCTTTTACTCAAAAGCTGCTTCTGCAATGAGGCTACTCTATATAAAATTGTAAACCACCCCCCAATACAATGCCTTCAATCCCTCTTATCTGCTTCATTTTTTTTGTTTTCAATAACACTTATTCTCTTCTAACTAGGCATTTTGTTTAGTATATTTCCCCTGTTAGAATGTAAGTTCAACAAGGACAGGGATTTTACTCAGTTTTGTTCACTGCATATTCCAGCGCCTAGAACAGTGCCTGCAACATAGTGTTAAACAGTGAGGAATTGATTAAACTGCTTATACTATTATGCATATATGATATTTCTTTCCCATGTACCTCTGTTTATGATATTACTTCTGCCTAGAAGTCTTTTCCCTCTCTTCATTTTTTCCCCTATGGATTTCTTATCAGCATTCTTTTTAAAAAATATCTTTATTGAGATATAATTTGCATACTATATAGTTCATCCATTTAAATTGTATAATTCAATGGCATTTACTATATTCACAGAGTTGTGCAACCATCATCACAGTTTTTTAGAACATTTTCATCCCCTCAAAAAGAAACTTTTTAGCTACTGCCCACCCTGTACCCCTAATCCCTCCACCCCTAAGCAACCACTAATCTACATCTCTATAGGTTTGCCTGTTCTGGGCATTCTGTATAAATGGAATCATATAATATGTGGTCTTTTGTAAGTGGCTTCTCTCCCTTAGCATCATGGAGAGGCTCATCCATGTACTAGCATGGATCAGTATTTCTTTTCTTTTCATGGCCGAATAATATTCTATGGTATTGATATACCACATTTTGTTTATCCATTCATCAGTTAATGGATATTTGAATTGTTTCCACCTTTTCACTATTATGAATAATGCTACTATAAACATACAAGTTTTTGTGTGGACATATATGTTTTCATTTCTCTTGGATATATACATAGGAGTAGAATTGCTGTGCCATATGGTCATTCTAGGTAACTATTTAAGAAACAGACTGTTTTCCAAAATGGCTGCACCATTTTACATTTCCACCAGCAGTGTATAAGAGTTCCAGTTTCTCCTCATCCTCCCCAATATTTGTCATTGTCTAACTTTTTGATTTGAGCCATACTAGTAGGTATGCCATGGTATCTTTTATCATTTTGATTTGCCTTTCCTTGATTAATGATGTTGACTTCCTTCCTTCCTTCCTTCCTCCCTCCCTCCCTTTTCTTTCTTTCATTCTAATTTATTTTTTATTGAGGTAACATTGGTTTAAAACACTATATAAGTTTCATGTGTACATTATACTTCTACATCTATACACTACAGTGTGCTATGCTTACCACCAAACATTTATTTCCATCTGTCACCATACAGTTGACCCCCTTTACTGGTTTTGCCCTCCACCCCCCAAGCTTTTCCCCTCTGGTAACTACTACTCTGTTCTCTCAGCATCTTTCCACATGCTTTTTCATCATTTGTATATCTTCTTTGGGAAAATGTCTATTTAGATCCCTTTCCCAGTTTAGAATTGGGTTATTGGTCTTTTTATTATTGAGTTGTAAGTGTTCTTTATATATTTCAGATACAAGTTTCTTAACAGACATGATCTGTAAATGTGATCTCTCATTCTATAGACTGTCCTTTCACTTTCTTGATAGTGTCTTTTGAAGCACAAAAGTTTTAAATTTTGATTAAGTTCAATATATCCATTTTATCTTTGCTTGTGCTTTTGGTGTCATGTCTAAGAATGCTTGGCCAAATCCAAGGTCATGAAAATTTAACCTATGTTTTCTCCTAAGAGTTTTATAGTTTTAGCTCTTACATTTAGGTCTTTTATCCATTTTGAGTTTATGTTGTGTATGGTGCGAGGTGACGGTCTAATTTCATTCTTTTGCATGTAGCTAACTAGATGTTTCAGCACCATTTGCCAAAAAGACTAAAACAAGATTTTAATGGCCTGTTTGTTGCAGAAGATGGGACGTATTCCAGAGTCCAGTGGTTCTCAAAGCGTGGTCCCCAGAGCAGTAGCATGGGTATCACCTGGGAACTTGTTAGAAGCACAAAGTTTCAGGTCCCATTGTCAACCTACTGAATCAGAAGCTCAGGGGTTAGGCCCAACAATCTAGGTTTGAATAAGTCCCCCAGGGGATTCTGATGCAAAATCAAGTTTGAGAACCACGGCAAGTCAAACCAACTGATGAAGCACTTGTACTTAATGAGCATCTCTTGTATGGATCATCTCCCTTTCCCCCTTATACTTGGTCAGGCCACCAAATCCTATCGATCCTTTCTTATTAATATTTCCTGCATTCATTTACCACCACCTTTACCCATTCTGAGCCTCACTATTTAGTTCAGTTCCTCATCACCTCACACTACAAGAGCCTCCTAATACCCCACTCCACCTCTTACATTGTCCTTTCCAGGTTGACCCAAGATTCCTAGAATATTGTACGTGTCAGTCAGTGCCTTACTGAAAAATAAGTGATAATGCCTTACCACCTCCAAGATGAAGCACACATTCTTCACTTGGGCAATCAAGGATCTCCTTCATTTGGTTCTAAACTGACTTTAAAATTTTTTTTCATTTATGAATCCTCAACAGGAACTGCTGTATATCTAAATTATTCCTTACACATACCATGAGAATTTTTGCCTCTGTACCTTTCCCTTTTCCAACTCCTCCCACCCCGTACTCACCACCTCTCCCGTTTAACTCCCACTTCTCCCCTAGATTTTAGCTTTGATGTCTTAACTTTTAGGATGCCATTCTTGGGTGCTTTAGAAAAGATAAGGTACCCCTTCCCCTCCTCTGTGCTCCCATAGAACACTGTACTTACCCACTGTATTTTAATTCTCTGTTTGTCTCCTCTATGAGTGTGTAAATTTCATGATGGCAGGAATCTTGTTCATTAACTCAACAAATATTTATTGAACAGTACTGTGTGCCAGGCCCTGTATCCCCCACACCTAGGAGGTATTCAATAAAACTTTTAATGGATTAAAATGAGGGTTATCCCTTTTTATGCTTGCCCCTCCAGCCACATATTGCTCTGTAAACCATGATTTATGGAGGATGAGTTTTTGGACACTTAAGATGACATCCAAAGTAAGTGGTGTAAAAAACATAAGAGCTATGGACCTAATAGCAAAGAAGAAGGGAAGGAAGGAAACTTGTCCAAACTCATCAACTACAACGTGTTAGGTACCTTATAGGAAATAAAGCCCTTTATTTTCTTCCTCTGTTTTATGTGAATTTGTAACTAAAATTAAATATGTGCAAATAAAGAGAATTTATCGTGAGAAAGTAAATCTTTTTTGGCACATATTTGCGTGTCAGAAAAGATGAGCATTTCATATTAAGATTAGGAAGGAGTCGTTTGGGTGTGAATTGTGTTCCACTATTCATAATTTATAGGTTGATTATAAATATTTCTTCCCACCTCTTACCCTACTTTCCTCTCTAACCATCATTGATTAATGACATCAATTGAGAATGCATCTGACTTGGGAAAAGGTAGCAGAGAATAAAAGTGGGAATTCCAAAATGTTTTCAGACAGCCTGGAAAGTTCAGCCTCCTTTCAGTATTCAGGAAAGACTGGACTATGAACAGGATTCCAGATTCACCTAAGGTTAAGGTCAAAGTTTCCAAACTAGGGGCTGTGGATCCCTTAAGGGTTATATAAAAAACAAACATTGTCTATACACAATAAATAGATCTGGTACATATATGTGAAACTATGGACTGTAAAACAGAAGAACATGAACTTCATCTAAAATACTACTACTACTCAGAGGTAGCCACAGTTACATATTTTTAAATAAACTTTTATTTTAGAAGAGATTTAGATTTATAGAAAAATTGTGAAGATAGTACAGAGAATTCCCATACAACCCACACTGTTTCCCCTATTATTAACATCTTACATTAGTATGCTACATTTGTTATACTTAATGAATCAGTATTGGTTCATTATTATTAATGGAAGTCCATATTTTAGTCAAATTTCCTTAGTTTTTACCTAATGTCCTTTTTCTGTTCCAAGATCCCATCTGTTACATTTAGTTATCACATTATAGTTAGTTGTCATATTTCTTTAGGCTCCTCTTAGGTGTGACAGTTTCTCAGACTTTCTTAGTTTTTGATGATATTGACAGTCTTGAGGAGTACCAGTCAGGTATTTGTAGAATGTCCCTCAATGGGATTTGCCTGATTTTCTCATAATTACACTGGGGTTATGAGATTTGCGGAAGAAGACCCACAGAAGTAGAGGGGCATTCTTATCAACCCATATCAAGGGTACTAAATGTAATATATATATATATATATATATATATATATATATATATATACACACACACACACATATATCTTAATAATATATATATATTACTATATTGTACTTACTGTTTTGTACCCTGCTGTTTTCATTTAAATGACTATTGTGAAACCCTCTTCCATGTCATTAATAGCAGTATATGAATATCTAAAAGTTCATTTTTAAATTTTAATGGCTTTAGAGGTACATTTTGTCTCCATATCTTTCTTCAAAGGATGGATTCCCCAGATCCAATTCCTATCGTGTGCAAGACGGTGTAATTTGTTTACATTATAAAAGGGGTTCTAATTAAGGAATTTCGTTCCTATACCCTGGCATTGCACACTGAGGGCTCTTGGTTGAGCTGGACTTTGTGAGCTATTTTCATGTACTTGTTGAAGTTTCTTTGAGGTCAGTGAGATGTGAGCAGGTGAGAGAAAAGTATAGAGGATGGGTTAGGTAGAGAATTAAGAAAAATAAGAGATTTTTCTCCTTGTCAATTGCATTATTATGAACTTTCATCAAATCTTTAACTGTGGTCATTTTTAAGTCTTTTGTCATTTACAGACAGTTCTGAGTGTACTCTGATGCTTTTGCAAAAACGTTCCTGTAAAAGGGTTTCATCTTCAAGGAATTCATGGAAAAGACTCAGACAAGTACAGGTTTCTAACTGACTGTACTGCTGAACTGAATGAATAATCATTTTCGGAACTCTAATGGAAAACTGATGAATTCATAAAAGTGCTAACAAAAGATCAAGGTGAAAAAAAATTAATTACATGAGACTGAGTGAACTGATGAGGATGATTATAATTTTTGTAACTTTCTGTTTGAATAAAAAAAAAATCCCACAAGGACTCAGAGGCAAAAAATATACAAATCAATTTTCACTGCAAAGTAAAGGAGCTGTTACCGTGGAGGATTACTGGACTGAATGTCAGTATTATGACATAGTATGAGTGTGTTTCGTGTTTGGTAATTGCAATCACTGTTGCTTTTGTTGTGGTCATCCACTTACAATGCTTGGTGTCAGTTTATTTATCTCTTATAAAAATAAAATACAGTGTGTGTGTGTGAAAAAAAATCAACACAATTATACCTATCCTCTTTAATTTTTAAAGTTTCTGTGCGTTTTGGTCAAAAAGATGATTAAGGTTAGATTCGCTTTCACATTATGCAGACAAACCTTTCAAATAAATAATTGGGCCTTCCAAAGTAAACTGTACTCAGAGCAGCCTGAGTCTTCAAGGTATGTTGTGTTTCATAATTATTAAAACTTGCTATTTAAAACAAAAACAAAACCAAAAAACAAACAAAAAAGAAAAACAAGAGATTTTTAGACTTTCACCTGAAGGGGGAGAATCCAATTCAGAGTCACTACGTGGGACAGTCTCAGAATTGAGAGTCTCCAAAGGCTCTGGTTTTGCTAAACCACAGCATATTTCCATGAGTTAAAAGACAGAAGATATAGAAGATATGTGGCAGTAGATGGTTGTGTTATTTTAAAATTATATATATATATATATATATATATATATTTTTTTTTTTTTTGGCTGTGTTGGGTCTTCGTTGCTGAGCGCAGGCTTCCTCTAGTTGCGGCAAGCGGGGGCTATTCTTCATTGTGGTGTGTGGGCTTCTCATTTGCAGTGGCTTCCCTTGTTGTGGAGCACGGGCTTTAGAGCGCAGGCTCAGTAGTTGTGGCGCACGGGCTTAGTTGCTTTGCAGCATGAGGGATCTTCCCGGACCAGGGATTGAACCCGTGTCCCATGCATTGGCAGGTGGATTCTTAACCACTGTGCCACCAAGGAGGTCCAGAAATGATATTTTTATGGTTTGAAAAGTGACCCCAAACAACTAGCTAATTTGTGCTTTGGTGTAATATTTTATTAAATGTTAAAATTTGGTTCTTCTGGTTGGACTTTTGCCTAATGTAATCATAATATAATCATATCACATAATTACATCATTTAAAGCAACATTTTGATTGAACACAACTTCATATTTTGGGTGTTACTGGCAATTGGACAATATTTTCTTACGACTCCAAAAGGGGTGAAGGTAAACAAACTGCATTATTGTTTATTTTTAGATCTGCTTATACTGATCCAAATACATATGTCATTAATATCTGCTAATGTTATTATTTGAATGAAGTAAAATTAAGTGTGTATTATTATGAATAATAGGGATTTTTGTTAAATATTTGAGACTGACTGCTGGGTACTATAAAAGAGGTTCTGCTGATTTTTGCCTACACATCAAGAAAAGCACATATGCAGTATCATGTTAGGAAATGAGTGGCTGGGGCTTGAACTGGGACCATTATACCAAAGTGTAGTATATTTCCAGCAGTAAATCAGAAGTCAGAGGAGTTACAGGAATAAGACTGCCAACCCATGTTGGATATACAAAGTTCATTCAAATAATAAGCAACCGGGAGATCTTATCAACCACTGAAATGTGGCCTGCTGGCTGCAGCAGGGCACTGAGAAGTGTGAAGGTCCGGGTTTGAAAGCCTGCTCCTCAAGCAGCGTGCCAGCTCCTTATGTAACACAGACCCATCACTTCTTCTCTCTGAGTTTCAATCTCCTAAGGCTCTTTCTAGCTCTAGTCGTCTATGAATCTATGATTCTACTCAGTGCGAGGCACTATGCTAGGTGCTTTGTGGGAGCCAAAGTTGTACGAGACACTGTCCATGTTCTTAAAAATCAAAATAAGGATTTGAACGATTCCATGAATATTTAGCAAACATTTGCTACTGGGACTCAAGAAGGCTTCAAGTACTGAGGTAGAGATAGAACGTATAAGGGACAGTGACACAATTCCAACAACAAAACAAAGCTATGACGTTTGTCTTAGCTTCAATTTCATTTATTCTGCTCCAAATATCTACTTATACACGGCTAATATGAAGTGATAATATTGATTTAAAAACAAATATGGCAGAACTGAAGCATGTGTGCAGTCTCTTTGAAAAAATATCCTTGAAAGATTATTCAGATGCTTGATAAGTCCCTTCATGGCCTGTGGCACATGTTCAGATTTACTCGGTTGGAATAGATCTTGGTCATCGGAGAATAGACAAGGTGTTTGGGAATAGCCATGTGTCACTTAGAGTGAAGTCAAATGAATAAGAGGAGTGATAGAGCTAGGCCATACATTTTGAGTTGAAAATGAAGTGTGACAATTAACAAATGAGACTGGTTTTCTTGACAGCCTTGTAATTGGCTCTGAAGGCAATTCTTGTTCCTAGAGATGTTTTGAGTATCACAAGAATAAGTAGACGTTCTCCCGAGGGAAACAGTTTGAAAGGCAACACTACTCTGGCATGCTTGTGATTTCAGGGTTTGTTTAGTTACAAGTACCAGCTATATTATAAACAGTTACATATTATACCTCACTGATCCTTGTTGTTACAGTTTTGGGAAAAGTAACATCTTTCATCTGAAGGAAAACATCTTAAAGTAACACTTACTGAATCTCTCCCTCCTCTCACGAATCCATTAGGTGTTAGATGCTGAGCTATATAACTCCCTCAGCAACACTGTATGAAGTAGGCATCATTTCCCCCATTTTATAGATGAAAAAACTGAGGTTCAAAAAAGTTAAGTGGCATATCAGTAGAAATCAAGATCTTGGAGTTTGCCAAGGATCATAAAAGAACCCTCCTCCACAGTGTATTCGAGGAGTTCTTACACAGTTAGCAATGTTTGTAGCATTAGTACAATCCACTTTCTTTTTTCTGGGTGTTGTAACACCATTTTAACCAACCAGAGTATACCATTGCTTCCATACTTGCCTGCCAGAGATTAATGTAATAAACATGATTTTTTATTTATTTGCTACTTGTTTCTCAACACTAACCCTTTCAAATTTGCCAGTTAGGTACAAAAGAGTTTCCCCCTCTTTCACTGCGTGGTTGCTTTGTTTTATTGTGCTTCAAGTCTCTTGACCCATAGGGCATATTCACCTTGGTTCCTGATAATAGTTCTTTTAACTAGTCTCCAGACTTCTAAAATTTTTTATAGCCAAGAAAATAGTAACTATCCAACCCTAGGTAATTTACTGATTATCTAGGTAATCATTCTGAACTGTTTTCTTATCTTTCACCTAAAGATAAAAATGTTTACCTTACCTCCCATCTCAGGATTGATGGATGGCCTGAACGCAGTAATGTATTTGAATGGATGTTGAAGTATAATGCATGGTATAAAATGCCCAGTATTGTTTTTTCACGTTGACTGTGTGATTGACTAACCACTAAACCAATGTGGATTTTCATGTAATTTGATCTAGGTTCTGGGCTGGCTCCAGAGAAAGATTACCTTCTTTGTCTCAGCTCCAGAAAGCAGAAAGCAGTCGTACATAACTAAAGATCAGGCCATGTCAGATATCCTTTTGACAATTAACCATGGCAGCTGTTACTACTCATTGTCAAAAGCATTCGATTATATTTCACAATATATACAGATATTGAATCATTATGTTGTACACCTGAAACTAATATAATGTTATATGTCAATTGTGTCTCAATTTTTTAAAGGTTTAAAAAATGCAAAATACAGTTTTGAGTTGAGGAGCTTTCTTAAAATCTAGATTGTTGCTGCTTCACCAAAAAGATACAGAATGTTGTATAAGACTTGCTTTAAGTTGTATTACAAGCTAATAAAAGTTGAAATTAGTAACACACACGCACAAATCCCCAAACCCCAATCAATTAGATGTTTTACATCAGTGAACCAAATGAGGACAATTCTTCCAAAAGGCACCCCCTGCAGAGGGAAGCTGGTTGGTCTAAACAGGGAATACACGGGGTGCGGAGGGAGGGGGGAAGGAGCAAAAGATCTCAGTGTAAGAAGCAGGGGGCCTCCCAGGGCTCTCAGCCCTGAATCTTGCCCACTATTTGAAGGCAGGCAAGGCTCTGGTGCATTCTGATCATCAGTTTCTTTAACTAAAACAAGATGAGGGGCAAAGAATAATGCTTCACTTATCTCATTGGGTTACTGTGAAGAGATTTGTCAACCGTAAAGAGCTATGCACAACTGAGGAACTAACAAATGTTTATTGAGTGCCTATTGTATACAATGCACACAAATGAAGCATTCACGTAGCCTCAAGAAACTGGCAGTCTATTAAAGAGAAAATAAAATGTATAAAAGTAAGAAATGTGAAGTAGACAATTGTCAGTGCCAAAATAGAGGAAGGCATTATTCTTACATGTCTACAAATAAACTAGGTGGTGATTGGATTGATCAATAAGATGATTAAAATGGTAAAATTATCATTCTTAGGCACAGGGCTTTAGCATCACATTTGCTTTATTCCTTGTACTTAATTAATGTATTTTTCAATTAACGAACATTTACTGAGCAACTACTATGTGCTGGTTCCTATGCTAAAGGCTACAAATATACTGGGAGTTAAAAATGAATGTTCCTGCTTTCAATGAACTTATACTTTAGAGAGAAGAAAAAACGTGCAAAGACATGACACAAAGTATCAGGTGTAATGGAGGACACTTTGACAGGTTCTAGTAGGGAGTAGCACAAAGGAAGCAGTGATTACCTCTTGGCGGTGGGGGCAGATCTGGGAAACTTCATAGAGGAGGTGCCCCTTGAGTATCAAAGAAGAAGGAGGAAGAGGTAAGGGTAAGAAGGTAAGGAAGCAAGGACATCTCTGGCAAAGGAAAGGACATGAACACAAAGGCAGAGGTGCAAAGAGCCTGCCGAGTGAGGGCAACTAAATGGTTCTAAGTGGCACTACTGAAATGGGCTGTGGGAAGGGAAGGGGCACAGAAAAAAAGATGAGATGACTTTTTTGGGGTGGTGTATTACTGTCTATTGCATAGTCATCCCCGTTGGTTAAAGTCTTTCTCTGTGAATTCCTTTTCTTGTTGGGGAAAAAAAAAAAATCAGTCATGAAAACTTCAATTAGCCATTCAGGTTTCTAGAATTCCAGAGCAGTTGTTAGCTCCTTAAATGTTAGTATTATTCTGGAGTATTTGTCAATTAAAGTCTGCACCTTCCATGGTTCCATTGCTCCCCCTCCCCGCCCCCTACCCCATCCCGTGGCTGCATTTGCAATACAGTTTACCAGTCTGGTGAGAATGGGTCCTTTAGCTGGCGAATCTATTGGCTACTGTGTTAGAGCTCACAGAAATGAGTGCTTGGTGCTCCTAAGATGTTGACATGTTAGTGCTCTTTTGTGATCTATTTCCCCCTCAAAATGGCAGAGTCTTTATCTGCAATTGGCTCCAAGCTATCTTGCAGGAGCATCATTCCTGCCTGTTCAATAAGGAGCTAGTATAGTGCAATAGCCATTTGCCATAGGGGAATTCCATTACCTCCCCTTACCAGCAAGATAGAGTCTGTCTGGTGTTTACGCTGAAGATGGAGGAAATTTAATTAAATTCTTTCAAGTGCTAGATTTACTTACACTATCAATTTACCACTAAACCCACCATTCTCATTTTGGAGAAAGAGGATAGGACCATATGTCTCAAACTTATCAACTGTCGGCACTTCCAGTAGTAGCTTTCTGCTTAGAATCAAAGAAAGATTTGAGTTTTTGAGTCCCCCAAAGCCCTCTAGTTAGAACCTTATGGACTTCGTGATTTGGAACTGAATTGACTGTACACTTTTGTTTATTGGAATGAGTTTTGCAATAAATCCAGTATCTTGTTTGCAAAATGTCTTAGGGCAAAGTCTGGCAAGTTCTCCAAAGGGTAGCTCTTTCCTCCCACCACTGCCTGGTGAAAACTGTGCAAGAATTAGATTAAACACCACCACCACCAATAAATCATCTACACGTTTGGCCAAGTGACAAAACACTGGCCTGTGGGGAAAGCCAGAGAAAGCAAGGATAAGGATATACATTAATTGCCATGAAAATATATAAAGATAAAGAGAAACTTGGTAAAAATTTCTGATGGCAAAGAGAATGATTTCATAATGCTGTCCAAAAAATGGTATTATAGGAAAGCTTCTCCCACTGAGTTTAGATGACTATTTAATTTATAGATGGAACAGAAATATATATGCATGTTCACATTTCTCTAATTTGTATCCCAAATGTCTGATATTTGAATAAAAGCTCCAAAAAAAAATCCCATCCAAAATCTAAAGGGACATGGGACCTGTCCTCAAGTAGCTTACAGTACAGTTGAAAAGATAAGACTTCCACACATAGCATCATTAAAGTCAAAGAAAGTTTGTTATGAAGAGTGAAATGCACATAACTTAGTGTAAAACTTCACAGTACAGACACGCATCCGGAGCTCTGGGAAGTTAGGATGAAGAACAAGGGATTAATGGTAGCTCAAGTCTTAGAGTTTCATGAAGAATGTGATCTCAAAAGTTAGGCACAGTTTGAATGAGACATTCTGATTGAAAAAGGGGGAAAAATGAGCAAAAGCATGAGAGAGTGAATATGATGGGCAGAAGGCAAAGAAGAGGCCAGGCTGATTAGGATGGAGTATGTGAGAATGTTGGTGTGGCAGGGTAGACTCAGACTTAGCAATGCAGGCTTAAGAATTTGGGTTGGGTTCCACAGGCAAAGAAGAGCCATCAGGATCCATTGGGCAGTGTAGTGACATGATGAAAGTAGTGTTGTGGGAAAATTAGACCAGGATTTATGCAATTACATATGGCCATCCAGATGGCAAATGCACCAATTGCAAGGATATTTACTTGCCAGTACAGTGAGCAGTGAGATGACTGTGAAAGGAAAGAGGTTGAAGGCTGGCATAAAATCAGGCCATGATGGAGGCTAGGATCAACCTGGATGAGTTCAGATGGGAAGAACAGATAGTTTCAAGTGGCAATATGGGAGAGTTGAGATGAAACATTCTGATCATTCCTATATAGCATACTCAAAAGAAACCAAGTTAAGAAAGACACTAAGGAGAATAAGAGAGCTGGAATAGTGAGGTCCCATTACTATGTGACCCCTGCCTCTCTCTTCAAACTAATTTTTTTTTTGGTATGTGGGCCTCTCACTGCTGTGGCCTCTCCCATTGTGGAGCACAGGCTCCGGACGCGCAGGCTCAGCAGCCATGGCTCACGGGCCCAGCTGCTCCGTGGCACGTGGGATGTTCCCGGACCGGGGCACGAACCCATGTCCCCTGCATCGACAGGCGGACTCTCAACCACTGCGCCACCAGGGAAGCCCTTCAAACTAATTTTGATGCATGTGCCAGTCATATTGAACTGCCTATAGTTTCCAGAAATCAATGTTTTCTCATCTCTCCAGGCCTTTGCCCAGAACACACTTTCTCCCATTTTTCCTGAATGCAATTGTTGTAGGTAGAATGGGACCCAAAGGTACCCAGTTCCTAATCCCTGAAACCTGTGAATATGCTACATTACATAGTAAAAGGAGCTATGCAGATGTAATTAAGGTTATGGAACCCAAGATAGGGAAGATAATCCTGGATTCCAGGTGTGCCCAATCTAAGCACGAGCCCTTGAAAGCAGAATTTTCTTGAGCTGGAGTCAGAGATATTTGGTAGAAGGAGGAGTCAGAGAGATCTAAAGTGTGAGAGGAACTCAACTTGCTGTTGCTGTAGGGAAGCCACATGGAAACCATGGGAAAGAATGAAGGTGGCTTCTAGGAGCAAAGACTGGCCTCTGGCTGACAGCAAGCAAGGAAATGGGGACCTCAATCCTACAACTGCAAGGAACTGACTTTGGTAATCAACCTGAATGAGCTTGGAAGTGAATTCAATTCCAGAGCCCCAGAATGGAATGTAGCTGATGACACCTTGGTATTGACCTATGAGACTCAAATCATAGAAACTAGCCAAGTCAAACTGTACCTAGACTTCTAACCTGCCGAACTAGGGGATAATAAATGGATGATATTTTTTAAACATCTTTATTAAGAGTATAATTGCTTTACAATGGTATGTTAGTTTCTGCTGTATAACAAAGTGAATCAGCTATACATATATATACATATATCCCTATATCCCATCCCTGTTGCATCTCCCTCCCACCCTCCCTATCCCAGGCAATGATTTCTTTGGTAATTTGTTACAGTAGCCTTAGAAAATGAATATAGCACCCTTTAACTCTGAGCTCAAACATCATACTTCTGGGAAGGCTTCTCTAAGGCCTTCTTCTGGGTTCCCATAGCTCTCTATATGTTTCTTTACAATGGCAAGGATGACGTTGTATGGATGTCATCTGGGCGCACAGCTGATTCCCTCCCTAAGTAGTGAGTACCTTGAAGGAAGGGACCGTGGCTTATTCATTTTGAATTTATATCTGTAGCACTTAGCACAGTGCCTGACAGTTAGCAGGTAAATATTGCAGAGGAAAGAAAATGAAAATGGGAGGAGGAATATGTGGCTCAGAGGCTGAGAGAGAAAGGGTAAAAGAAAATGGAATGTCTGCCAATAATTGCTGAGTCAGAAGAGCTTAGGAGCAGTGTGGTAGTGATAGTGGCTGGAGTTGTAAATAAATGCAAAAAGGAGACCTAGGAGTCAGAAGGGATCCAATCAAAAAATGGGCACACTTGAATTGATATTTTCCCAAAGAAGACATACAGATGGCTAACAGGCACATGGAAAGATGCTCAACATTGCTAATTATTAAGAGAAATGCAAGTCAAAACAACAATGAGACATCACCTCACACCTGTCAGAATAGCTATCATCAAAATGTCTACAAATAATAAATGCTGAAAAGGATGTAGAGAAAAGAGAACCCTCCTACATTGTTGGTGGGAATGTAAATTGGTGAATTTACATGTACCAATGGAGTACATGTATTGGTACATGTACTCCATTGGTACATGTATAGAGTTTCCTTTAAAAACTAAAAATAGAACTACCACATGATCTAGCAATTCCACTCCTGAGTACATACCCAGAAAAACAAAACCACTAACTTAGGAAGATACGTGCACCCAAGTGTTCATAGCAGCACTATTTACAAGAGCCAAGACATGGAAGCAACATAAGTGTCTATCCATAGACCATTGGATTAAGAAGATGTGGCATATTACACAGCCATAAAAAAGGAATGAAAGTTTGCCATTTGCAGTAATGTGAATGGACCTAGAGAATATTATGCTTAGTGGAATAAGACAGAGAAAGACAAATTCTATATGATATCACTTATACATGGAATCTAAAATACAATATAATACAATTGAATATATATACAAAACAGAAACAGACTCACAGACATAGAAAACATACTAGTGGTTACCAAATGGGAGCAAGAAGTGGGGAGGGAAAAATCAGGGGTATGGGATTAATATACAAACTACTATGTATAAAATAGATAAGCAACAAGGATATACTGTATACCCATTATCTTGTAATAACCTATAATAGAATACAATCTGCAAAAATACTGAATCACTGTGCCTTATACCTGAAACTAACACAATACTGTAAATCAGCTATACCTCAATTTAAAAAAGAGTTAGAAGGGAATACCAACAATAAACAAGCTTGGAGGACTCTAGAAAGGCTCTAAAATCGCAGACATTAGTTCTACCCACCAATTATGCAGCACAACTTCCAATGTGTTTTTAGTTCTTCACTCTACGGGCCTAGCCGCTCCATGGCATGTGGGATCTTCCCGGACTGGGGCACGAACCTGTGTCCCCTGCATCGGCAGGTGGACTCTCAACCACTGCACCACCAGGGAAGCCCTAGTTCTTCACTCTTAAACAAGAATGGATAACTAAAGGTCACCACTCACTTGAAAGAAAACTCTAACTTGAAAGAGGCCAACACAAGAGAAAAGAAGGAATTGAAACAATGTAGAGAGAAGAAGAAAATGTCTATGAAACAATAATTAATATCTTTAAGAAATAAGGCAAGATATTGTATCACTAAAACAAGAACATGATTATATGAAAGAAAAATTAAAGAACAAAAGAGTTCCTGAAAATTAAAAATATAATAGCAAAAAAAATCGGTTAATAGGTTTGAAGATAAAGTTGAGGAAATCACATAGAAAGTAGAGCAAAAAGATAAAGAGATTTCATTCATCAAAATGGCTTGAGTACTTATTATGTGTCAGATACTGTTCTACACTCTTGGGCTATATCATTACATTATCATCATCAACAACAACAAACAGATAAAATCCCCTGTCCTTATGTAGCTTACATTTTGGTGGACAGTATGAGAATAAAGAAAAGTTGAACAATCCAAGCTATCCATCATCAAACTAATAAGAATTTCCAGAAAGAAAAGAGTGGGAGCATACTATCAATGAGATAATGCAAGATTGTTTTCCCATCTCCAAAAGACACGAGTTTCCAGATTTAAAGGGCCCATCTAGCACAAGAGCATTGTGAGATTCCAGAATACTAGAGATAAAAAAAGAACCTGAAAACTTCCTGAGAGAAAAATAAAATAAGTCACACACAAAGTATTGGGCTTCTCAATAGCAAAATTGAAAGCTAGAAGACAACAAGGGTAATGCCTTCAAAATTCTGAGCAAATGATGATTTTCAGCCAAGAATGTTATCCTCAGTTAAGTTGTCAGTAAATCAGAGGGCAGAATAAAAAACATTCTCAGATACGCAAGGGCTCAGAAATGTTACCTATCATGCACCCTTACTCAGGAGGTGATGCTCGACCCAAACAAGGATGTAAACCAAGAAAGAGATTCACAAAACAGGGATCCCATCCAGGGAAGAGATGAAAGGATATACAAGATAACAGCTGTACAGCAAGTTCCGAAAGCAAATGGTTCAGATTGGAGCAGGCCAGAGGGCCCCAGGAGGGATATTTCTAGGGAGAAAAAGCCCTCAAAACCCAAACAAAACAAAACAACGTAACAAAACTTTGAGATAATCTGAAAGCTTTGCTTTCCTAGTTTACTTCCTGGCTCACCAGTGAATAACATCTATGTACTCATAATGATGCGAACTTTAAATTTTGATATAACTATTGGGAAAATAGAGGAGGGGAGGGGAATTGTAAGAAAATTGAATCCCCATCTACTATAATATGACTCCAATATATTAATTGTAGTGAATCAAAAGACAACAATGAATGCATGTTATTTAGCAATATGGAAGTAAGTGTCAGAAGAGACAGTTAAAAAATTGAAAGTGAGGTAGGGCAAGTTGGGAGGAAGGGAAGACAACGAGATGGGGTCTTGCTTTTTTTTTTCTTTAGTAGTATAAGCCTTTAGACACAGTAGTATACCACTGTAAATCAGCATATATTAGATACAATAATGATTAATTTGAAAAAGAATCAATGGGGGTTAACATAAGGACAACAGGTGTTTTTTCTTTTTTACATCTTTATTGGAGTATAATTGCTTTACAATGGTGTGTTAATTTCTGCTTTATAACAAAGTGAATCAGCTATACATATACATATGTTCCCATATCGCTTCCCTCTTGCGTCTCCCTCCCTCCCACCCCCCCTATCCCACCCCTCTAGGTGGTCACCAAGCACCGAGCTGATCTCCCTGTGCTATGTTGCTGCTTCCCACTAGCTATCTACCTTACGTTTGGTAGTGTATATATGTCCATGCCTCTCGCTCGCTTTGTCACAGCTTACCCTTCCCCCTCCCCATATCCTCAAGTCCGTTCTCTAGTAGGTCTGTGCCTTTATTCCTGTCTTACCCCTAGGTTCTTCATGACATTTTTTTTCTTAAATTCCATGTATATGTGTTAGCATACCTCCAGTTTCTAAATCCTCTGCCCACGGTTATCCTGTGGTTTTGTCCTGGCCATAATCAGAAAGGAAAGGTCTGATAAAACTCTTTCACACCGAGATCCTAGATGCTTAAGGGGCTATCCTTGAGAAGGAGTGTCCTGGGGAGTGGAATATAAATATTTTTAAAGAGGAGTTTGGAGCAGGGCAACGTTAAGCAAGGAATAATTTCTAAATATGTATACATGGGCATTAGCACAAGTCCTGACCAGAATGGGATTTGGTTACATGGGTGGGCGTGTGATATTCTTTGTAGTGTGGGAGATTTCACTATGTTCTCAAAGAGAGTCATGTAATGAAACCAAACATTTGTATTGCATTTATAAAGCACTTTCACCTAGGTCATTTTATCTGAGTCCCATAAGGTCAAGATCATCCATGAATAAAGATGGAGCAGCGCTAAGATCCAGGACTGGCCACCAGTGATTCTCTGTATCACTCCACCAAGGTGCTTTCGTGAGAATTTTATGTGGCCCCCTCCCTACTGCCCCTAAACGACTCACTTGGCCACTGAACTAATGCTGCACATGCCTCAGCTCTTCCAGAATCTCTCCACCGATCTGCCCTGCCCCCTGATTCTTTTCTTTCCAAGGCAAGCAAAGGAAAGGCAAGAGTATCAGCAAAGGACAGTCAGGCAGGTGAGGTTGGGTGGAGAAGCAGTTGGGGAGAAGCAGGGACTCAGTGTCCTTTCTGTTTGGCGACTGGTATTATAAACATGGCACCTATGTGCTCTCAGTGCTCATCTCATCAGATTTCCAGACTTGAGCCCTTTCCAGTGCCTAACACTCAAGGCAGAAGATGGGCCTTTAGGGTCCTGTGTACTAACAGAAAAATGTGAACAAAGGCATAATCGGTGCCCTTTGATCAGCAAACCACCCAAAGTACAAATGTGGCAGTCTTCACAGAAAGCTTATCAGCCTTCCCAGCAAGGAACCAAAAACGACATGCAGGATCTGCCCTGTCAGGGCTTCTCTGATTGTCTCTACCCAGACACCTGGCAAGCTGGAGGCAATGTCCCAATCAGCACCTTGAGAAAACCTGCCAACCTCAGCCAGGTGCCTGGGAAGGTACCCCACTGTGGGAATATTGGGAGGGGCCAAGCTTGGGAGGGGAAAGAGAGGAGTGATGAGAACTTTGTGCCGAAGTTCAAGGGGTGGCCTCTGGGAGTGCCCTGGCATCTACTCTTTGGCCCAGTTTTGAGAATCTGGATCCGTTAACTATTGGCCCATTAGTGGTTGCATCTCCTCAGGCAGGCCTCCCTGTGAAGCTAGAATGGAGACGGATGGTGCCTGAGCAGTAAGGATGCCTCTGCCACATTTCTTCTATTTTCTGATAGCTCCTCCTTCTGCCTTTGAGACCAATGTAGGAGGCTGTAGATCCCAGTTTACCCCCTCCGTCCGTCTAGGAAAAACAATGAGATCAACAGAAACACATTCACATACAGGTATTTGAGATTTAATGAGACTTCACCCAGATGCTTTGCATTTTAACAGAGGAGACATGAGAGAGAGAGACTCTTTACATAGAACTTAAAGCACTAACACATAGCCTGTGGCTGCCTGCATTCAAAGACACATGGAAGTTTAGAGCTTGCAGAACCCCTGGAAATCACCTGTCCACACCCTCCCTTTACAGAAGGGGAAACTGAAGCCCAGATAGAGGAAAGGACTTGTTCATAGTGTTTAAGGAGTTAGTGGCAGAGAACCCAAGTTCTTCTATTTGTGGTTCCATCGTCCCCTGAAATGTTTTCCTTCTCTGCATAGTTAAAACTGTTTCATCACCACTGGGAAGGAAGGAAGAAAAAGGAAGTACAAGGTAAGCCACTTCCTTTTTTCTTAGTTCTGGGATGGATTTTATTTTATAAAAAAATTTTTTTTATTGAAGTATAGTTGATTTACAATGTTGTGAGACATTTCCTTTTAAGGAAGTAACTCAGAGGTTGCAGGCATCACTTCCCTACACATAATTAATCATATGACCACACATAGCTTCAAGAGAGGTTGGGAAATGTAGTCTTTATTCTGAGGAGCCAGGTTCATTGCTAAATCTCAGAGATTTATGTTGCTAAAAGAAATAAAGCAAGAGAATGGGCAATGGTAGGAACATCACAGTCTCTAACACATGCTGATTTGCTTCCCTGGTATGGGAAAAGGCAATTTTAGAGGGGAAGTTGTCTGATGGTAGGCTAGGGAGGGTCTGAGCCAAAGCCAATTAAAGAGTTAGTAGTGCTTCAAGATTGCTGGTTTGGGTAATGGGCCAGAAAAATATGTTTACACATTCTGGATTGGCTATCTCCCAAAATTTAGCAGGACAGGATAAGGTGATACAAACCTGATAAGAATGTCCCCAGTAGAGTCACTGCTATCTTTAAGCTGCATCACTCAGATCTCCTTACTCAGTTCCACTTTGCCTGACTTGAAAATGTCAGGTCAGTCTCCCTGTCTGTTCATATTTCTTGAGAAGGGCATCTTCTCCAGCGGACAGAGAAGTCTGAGAAGGGGGATCTGGATATTTCTAGTCGGGTCCAGATCACTGCTGTCATTCTTTTAGGTTGGCATGTCAAGTGCTGGGAATCAGTAACATGGCATTGCTGTAGACTCACAGCTAGACAGAAGCAGAGATGCGAGCTGGATCAGTCCACTGAGATGAGGTGTAAAGCAGGGACAGGCACATGTTCAGGCAAGCAATCAGTGCCAAAAGGTCTACGATGAAGGGGAAACCTGGCCCAACAGAGGAGTCCTTGGAATAGAGGAGTCCAATTAGTGGACCAGTGCCATGGAATACAGGAGTTCAAGAAACTGGCAGTCATCTGTCCGCAGGGAGCAGAGTCTCAGCCACTGCCCAGGGCTCAGAGATAGGGCTCTAGCCCCCAAGCAGTGCGGCAGGTCTGAGCACTTCAGGATTGCCGGAAATAAGGAGTCAGGATAGGGACCAGAGCAGATGTAGAGTATTATGAGCTATGGTGTTCAGGTAAGGAAGGAGGGACAGTGACTCAAGAAGCAAGTATCCCAGGGCTTAAGCTTCATCACAGACTGCAGGAGAGAAAGGAATTTATTATGCTTGCATGTCAGAAGACAATTCCTCCCAGTCCCTGTTATATCTATTATCCTCTACTCTGTGTTCCAATTAGAAAACTGGGTATCATCTTTGACTCTTCCCTCATCATCTTAACCTATCCTATTCATGATTAGCAAGTCCTATGTATTCTATCTTCTGATGTTCTCTTGAAGCAATCCAAATATTTCCAGCCCCTCTGCCATTACTTATTTCAACCAAACAAAATCTCTCTCCTGAATTAATGCAACAGCTTTCTCACTGGGCTCCTTGACTCCACTTTTGCTGCCCTACAATCTATCTGTTATATGCTGAATTGTGTCACCCGGCCAAATTTGTATGTAGATGTCCTAACACCCAGTAACTCAGGATGTGACTATATTTGGAGATAGGGTCCTTAAAGATGTAATTAACTTTTTTTGATAGCTGATTTTTAATAGTTGTACAATTACAAATGGTCTACTAAACTACCAAATGTGTAAAGTACCAAATAACTAACAAAAAGATCCTCTAAAACATACTTCAATTTTTCTAAAACACCAACCCATTTTATTTTCTTTACTTTTTTATTGGGGTATAGTTGTTTTACAATGTCATGTTCATTTCTACTGTACAGCAAAATGAAATAGAGTTCCCTGTGCTATACAGCAGGTTCTCGTTAGTTGTCTATTTTATACATATTAGTTAGTGTATATATGTCAATCCCGGTAATAAAGTTTAAATAAGGCCATTCGGGTGGGCCCTAATCCAATGTGACTGGTGTCCTTATAAGAAAAGGAAATATAAGAAATAGGTACAGAGGGAAGTCCATGTGAAGGCACAGTGAGAAGATAGCCACCTACAAACTGAGGAGAGAGGACACAGAAGAAAGCATCCCTGCCAACACCTTTATCTTGGATGTCTAGCTTCCAGAACTGTGAAAAAATTAATTCTGCTGTTTAAGCCACTCAGTCAGTGACACTTTCTTATGGCAGTCCTAATAAACTAGTACACAATCCTCTATACTACCTCCAGAGGGACTTAATGCAAAGTTGGTCATGTTGGTTCTTTTAAATCCCTCAATGGGCTCCTGCTTTCAGTTTCACCAAGAACAACTAGAAATTAAACTAAATATTTTTTAACATCTTTATTGGAGTATAATTGCTTTACAATGCTGTGTTAGTTTCTGCTTCATAACAAAGTGAATTAGCTATGCATATACATATATTCCCATATCTACTCCCTCTTGGGTCTCCCTCCCACCCTCCCTATCCCATCCCTCTAGGTGGTCACAAAGCACTGAGCTGAGCTCCCTGTGCCATGCGGCTGCTTCTGACTAGCTATCTGTTTTGCATTTGGTAGTGTATATATGTCCATGCCACTCTCTCACTTCGTCCCAGCTTACCCTTCCCCATCCCCGTGTCTTCAAGTCCATTCTCTACATCTGCATCTTTATTCCTGTCCTGCCCCTAGGTTTTTCAGAATCTTTTTTTTTTAGATTCCATATATATGTGTTAGCATATGGTATTTGTTTTTCTATTTCTGACTTACTTCACTCTGTATGACAGTCTCTAAGTCCATCCACCTCACTACAAATAAATCAATTTCGTTACTTTTTATGGCTGAGTAATATCCCATTGTATATATGTGCCACATCTTCTTTATCCATTCATCTGTCAATGGACATTTAGGTTGCTTCTATGTTCTGGCTATTGTAAATAGAGCTGCAATGAACACTGTGGTACATGACTCTATTTGAATTATGGTTTTCTCAGGGTATATGCCCAGTAATGGGATTGCTGGGTCATGTGGTAGTTCCATTTTTAGTTATTTAAGGAACCTCCATACTGTTCTCCATAGTGGCTGAACCAATTCACATTCCCACCAACAGTGCAAGGGGGTTCCCTTTTCTCCACACCCTCTCTAGCATTTATTGTTTCTAGATATTTTGATGATGGCCATTCTGACCAGTGTGAGATGATATCTCATTGTAGTTTTGATTTGCATTTCTCTAATGATTAGTGATATTGAGCATCCTTTCATGTGTTTGTTGGCAATCTGTATATCTTCTTTGGAGAAATGTCTATTTAGGTCTTCTGCCCATTTTTGAATTGGGTTGTTTGTGTTTTTGATACAGAGTTGCACGAGCTGGTTGTAAAATTTGGAGGTTAATCCTTTCTCAGTTGCTTCCCTTGCAAACATTTTCTCCCATTCTCAGGGTTGTTTTTTCATCTTGTTTATGGTTTCCTTTGCTCTGCAAAAGCTTTTAAGTTTCATTAGGTCCCATTTCTTTATTTTTGTTTTTATTTCCATTTCTCTAGGTGGTGGGTCAAAAAGGATCTTGCTGTGATTTATGTCATAGAGTGTTCTGGCTATGTTTTCCTCTAAGAGTTTGATAGTGTCTGGCCTTACATTTAGGTTTTTAATCCATTTTGAGTTTATTTTTGTGTATGGTGTTAGGGAGTGCTCTAATTTCATTCTTTTATATGTAGCTGTCCAGTTTTCCCAGCAACAGTTATTGAAGAGGCTGTATGTTCTCCACTGTATATTCTTGTCTCCTTTGTCAAAAGTAAGGTGACCATATGTGCATATGGGATTTCTATCCTGTGCCATTGATCTATATTTCTGGTTTAGTGCCAGTACCATACTGTCTTGATTACTGTATCTTTGTAGTATAGTCTGAAGTCTGGGAGCCTGTTTCCTCCAGCTTCACTTTTCATTCTCAAGATTACGTTGGCTTTTTGGGCTCTTCTGTGTTCCCATACAAATTGTGAAATTTTTTGTTCTAGTTCTGTGAAAAATGCCATTGGTAGTTTGATAGGGTTTGCATTGAATCTGTAGATTGCTTTGGGTAGTATAGTCATTTTCAAAATATAGATTCTTCCAATCCAAGAACATGGTATATCTCTCCATCTGTTTGTATCATCTTTAATTTCTTTCATCAGTGTCTTATAGTTTTCTGCATACAGGTCTTTGGTCTCCTTAGGTAGGCTTATTCCTAGGTATTTTATTCATTTTTTTGCAATGGTAAATGGCAGTGTTTCCTTAATTTCTCTTTCAGATATTTCAACATTAGTGTATAGGAATGCAAGAGATTTCTGTGCATTAATTATGTATCCTGCTACTTTACCAAATTCATTGATTAGCTCTAGTAGTTTTCTGGTAGCATCTTTAGGATTCTCTATGTATAGTATCATGTCATCTGCAAACAGTGACAGCTTTACTTCTTCTTTCTGATTTGGATTCCTTTTCTTTCTTTTTCTTCTCTGATTGCTGTGGCTAAAGTTTCCAAAACTATGTTGAGTAATAGTGGTGAGAGTGGACAACCTTGTCTTGTTCCTGACCTAAGCGGAAATGGTTTCAGTTTTTCGCCATTGAGAACAATGTTGGCTGTGGGTTTGTCATATATGGCCTTTATTTTGTTGAGGTAAGTTCCCTCTATGCATACTTACTGGAGGGCTTTTGTCATAAATGGATGTTGAATTTTGTCGAAAGTTTTTTCTGCCTCTATTGAGATGAGCACATGGTTTTTATTCTTCTATTAGTTAATATGGTGTATCACATTGATTGATTTGCATATATTGAAGAATCCTAGCATTCCTAGGATGAACCACTCTTGGTCATGGTGTATGATCCTATCAATGTGCTGTTGGATTCTCTTTGCTAGTATCTTGTTGAGGATTATTGCATCTGTGTTCATAAGTGATATTGGCCTGTAGTTTTCTTTTTTTATGACATCTTTGTCTACTTTTGGTATCAGGGTGATGGTGGCCTCGTAGAATGAGTTTGGGAGTGTTCCTCCCTCTGCTATATTGTGGAAGGTTTGAGAAGGATAGGGTTTAGCTCTTCTCTAAATATTTGATAGAATTCGCCTGTGAAGCCATCTCGTCCTGGGCTTTTGTTTGTTGGAAGATTTTTAATCACGGTTTCTATTTCAGTGCTTGTGATTGGTCTGTTTATATTTTCTATTTCTTCCTGGTTCAGTCTTGGAAAGTGTGCTTCTCTGAGAATTTGTCCATTTCTTCCAGGTTGTCCATTTAATTGGCATATAGTTACTTGTAGTAATCTCGCATGGTCCTTTGTATTTCAGCAGTGTCAGTTGTTACTTCTCCTTTTTCATTTCTAATTCTATTGATTTGAGTCTTCTCCCTTTTTTGCTTGATGAGTCTGGCTAATGGTTTATCAATTTTGTTTATCTTCTCGAAGAACCAGCTTTTAGTTTTATTGATCTTTGCTATTGTTTCCTTCATTTCTTTTCCATTTATTTCTGATCTGATCTTTATGATTTCTTTCCTTCTGCTACCTTTGCAAGGGGTTTGTTCTTTCTCTAGTTGCTTTAGGTGTAAAGTTAGGATTTTTATTTGCGATATTTCTTGTTTCTTGAGGTAGGATTGTATTGCTGTAAACTTCCCTCTTAGAATTCCTTTTGCTGCATCTCATAGGTTTTGGGTCATCGTGTTTTCATTGTCATTTTTTTCTAGGTAGTTTTTGATTTCCTCTTTGATTTCTTCAGTGATCTCTTGCTTATTTAGTAATGCATTGTTTAGCCTCCATGTGTCTGTATTTTTTACAGATTTTTTCCTGTAATTTATATCTAGTCTCATGGCATTGTGGTTGGAAAATATACTTGATATGACTTCAGTTTTCTTAAATTTACCAAGGCCTGATTTGTGACCCAAGATATGATCTATCCTGGAGAATGTTCCATGAGCACTTGAGAAGAAAGTGTATTCTGTTGTTTATGGATGGAATGTCCTATAAGTATTAATTAAGTCCATCTTGTTTAATGCGTCATTTAAAGCTTGTGTTTCCTTATTTATTTTCATTTTGGATGATCTGTGTATTGGTGAAAGTGGGCTGTTAAAGTCCCCTTCTATGATTGTGTTACTGTCGATTTCTGCTTTTATGGCTGTTAGCATTTGCCTTATGTATTGAGGTGTTCCTATGTTGGGTGCATAGATATTTCCAATTGTTATATCTTCTTCTTGGATCGATCCCTGGATCATTATGTAGTGTCCTTCTTTGTCTCTTTTAATAGTCTTTATTTTAAAGTCTATTTTGTCTGATATGAGAATTGCTACTCCAGCTTTCTTTTGATTTCCATTTGCATGGAATATCTTTTTCCATCCTCTCACTTTCAATCTGTATGTGTCCCTAGGTCTGAAGTGGGTCTCTTGTACCCACAGCATATATACGGGTCTTGTTTTTGTATCCTTTCAGCCAGTCTATGTCTTTTGGTTGGAGCCTTTAATCCATTTATATTTAAGGTAGTTATCGATATGTATGTTCCTATTACCATTTTCTTAATTGTTTTGGGTTTGCTATTGTAGGTCTTTTCCTTCATTTGTGTTTCCTGCCTTGAGAAGTTCCTTTAGCATTTGTTGTCAAGCTGGTTTGGTGGTGCTGAATTCTGTTAGCTTTTGCTTGTCTGTAAGGATTTTGATTTCTCCATCAAATGTGAATGATATCCTTGCTGGGTAGACTAATCTTGGTTGTAGGTTTTTCCCTTCATCGCTTTAAATATGTCCTGCCACTCCCTTCTGGCTTGCAGAGTTTCTGCTGAAACATCAGCTGTTAACCTTATGGGGATTCCCTTTTATGTTATTTGTTGTTTTTCCCTTTGCTGCTTTTAATATGTGTTCTTTGTATTTAATTTTTGATAGTTTGATTAATATGTTTCTTGTCGTGTTTTCCTTGGATTTATCCTGTATGGGACTCTCTGCGCTTCCTGGACTTGATTAACTATTTCCTTTCCCATATTAGGGAAGTTTTCAACTATAATCTCTTCAGATATTTTCTCAATCCCTTTCTTTTTCTCTTCTTCTTCTGGGATCCCTAAAATTCGAATGTTGGTGCATTTAATGTTATCCCAGAGGTCTCTGAGACTGTCCTCAATTCTTTTCACTGGTTTTTCTTTATCCTGCTTTGTGGTAGTTATTTCCACTATTTTATCTTCCAGGTCATTTATCCATTCTTCTGCCTCAGTTATTCTGCTATTGATTCCTTCTAGAGAATTTTAAATTTCATGTATTGTTGTTCATGGTTGTTTGTTTGCTCTTTAGTTCTTCTAGGTCCTTGTTAAACGTTTCTTTTATTTTCTCCATTCTATTTCCAAGCTTTTGTATCATCTTTAGTACCATTACTCTGAATTCTTTTTCAGGTAGACTGCCTATTTCCTCTTCATTTGTTTGGTCTGGTGGGTTTTTGCCTTGCTCCTTCATCTGCTCTGTGTTTCTCTGTCTTCTCATTTTGCTTAACTTACTGTGTTTGGGGTCTCCTTTTTGGAGGCTGCACATTCATAGTTCCCGTTGTTTTTGGTTTCTGCCCCCAGTGGGTAAGGTTACTTCAGTGGGTTGCGTAGGCTTCCTGGTGGAGGGGAGTGATGCCTGTGTTCTCCTGGATGAGGCTGGATCCTGTCTTTCTGGTGGGCAGGACTGCGTCTGGTGGTATGTTTTGGGGTGTCTGTGATCTTAGTATGATTTTAGGCAGCCTCTGTGCTAATGGGTGGGTTTGTGCTCCTGTCTTTTCAGTGGTGTGGAATAGGGTGTCCAGCACTGTAGCTTGCTGGTTGTTGCGTTTAGCTGGGTCTTAGCATTGAGATGGAGATCTCTGGGACAGCTTTCACCATTTGATACTACAGGGAGCTGGGAGGTCTCTGGTGGACCTGTGTCCTGAACTTGGGCCTCCCACCTCAGAGGCACAGGCCTGACACCCAGCCAGAGCACCAAGACCCTGTCAGCCACACAGCTCAGAAGAAAAGGGAGAAGAAAAGAATGAAAGAAATAATATAAAATAAATAACATAAAATAAAGTTATTAAAATTTTAAAAATTATTAGAAATAAAAAAATTAAAAAGTAATAAAAAAAGAAAGAAAGAAGAGAGCATCCAAACCAAAAAACAAATCCACTGATGATAACAAGTGCTAAAAACCATACTAAAAACAGACAAACAAAAAACGGACTGACAGAACCCTAGGATAAATAGTAAAAGCAAAGCTATACAGACAATATCACACAAAGAAGCATACATATACACACTCACGAAAAGAGAAAGAGGAAAGAAATATATATAAAAAAAGGAAGACAGCAACCAAATCAATGAACAAATCTACCAATGATAATAAACTCTACATACTAAGCTAAGATAAACATAAAACCAGAAACAAATTAGATACAGAAAGCAAACTCCAAGTCTACAGTTGCTCCCAATGTCCACTGCCTCATTTGGGGATGATTTGTTGCCTATTCAGAAATGCAGGGTACATCAACTTGATTGTGGAGATTTAATCCATTGCTCCTGAGGCTGCTGGGAGAGATTTTCCTTTCTCTCCTTTGTTCGCACAGCTCCTGGGGTTCAGTTTTGGATTGGCCCCGCCTCTGCATGTAGGTCACTTGAGGGTGTCTGTTCTTTGCTCAGACAGGACAGGGTTAAAGCAGCAGGTGATTAGGGGGCTCTGGCTCACTCAGGCCATAGGGAGGGTGGGGTATGGGATGTGGGGTGAGCCTGCAGCGACAGGGGCCAGCATGACGTTGCAACAGCCTTAGGCGTACTGTGTGTTCTCATGGGGAAGTTGTCTCTGGATCACGGGACCCTGGCAGTGGCGCGCTGCACAGGCTCCTGGGAGGGGAGGTGTGGATAGTGACCTGTGCTTGCACACAAGCTTCTTGGTGGCTGCAGCAGCAACCTTAGCATTTCATGCCCATCTCTGGTGTCCACACTGATAGCCGCACCTCATGTCCATCTCTGGAGCTCGTTTAGGCAGTTCTCTGAATCCCCTTTTTGCGCATCCCAAAACAATGGTCTCTTGCCTCTGAGGCAGTTCCAGACTCTTTCCCGGACTGTCTCCCAGCCAGCTGTGGCACACTAGCCCCCTTCAGGCTGTGTTCATGCAGCTAACCCCAGTCCTCTCCCTGAGATCTGACTTCCAAAACCAAAGGCTCAGCTCACAGCCCCCACTCACCCCAGTGGGTGAGCAGACAAGCCTCTCAGGCTTGTGAGTTCTGGTTGGCACTGATCCTCTGTGCAGGAATCTCTCCTCTTTGCGCTCTGCACCCCTGTTTCTGCGCTCTCCTCCGCAGCTCCAAAGCTTCCCCCCACCACCCCCTGTCTCCACCCGCGAAGGGGCTTCCTAGTGTGTGGAAACTCTTCCTCCTTCACAGCTCCCTCCCAGAGGTTCAGGTCCCATCCCTATTCTTTTGTCTCTGTTTTTTCTTTTGCCCTACCCAGATACCTGGGGAGTTTCTTGCCTTTTGGGAAGTCTGAGGTCTTCTGCCAACGTTCCGTAGGTGTTCTGTAGCAGTTTCTCCACATGTAGATGTATTTCTGATGTATTTGTGGGATGGAAGTTGATCTCCATGTCTTACTCCTCTGCCATCTTGAAGGTCTTCTCTGCATGTCTTCTTTGGAGAAATGTCTATTTGGATCATCTGTCCATGTTTTTGGTAAGGTTATTTGTGGGTTTATTTATTTATTTATTGCTATTGAGCTGTAAGAGTTCGTCATATATTTTTGATATTAACCCCTCATCAGATATATGGTTTGCATATATTTTCTCCTATTCTGTACGTTTCCTTCTCACACTGTTGATTATTTTCTTTGCAGAAGCTTTTTGTTTTGATGCAACACTGTTTGTCTATTTTTGCTCTTGTGCTCGTGCTTTTGGTGTCATATCCAAAAAAATCATTGTCAACACCTATGTCAAGAAGTTATACCCCTGTATTATCTTCTAGGAATTTTACATTTTCAGGTCTTATATTTAGTCTGTAATCCATTTTGAGTTGATTGTTGTGTATAATGTAAGAGAACGGTCCAAGTTCATTCCTTTGAATGTGAATATCCAGTTTTTCTAGACCATTTATTAAAGAGACTATCCTTTTCCCATTGTGTATTCTTGGCACCTTTGTTGAAGGTCAGTTTTGACTGTATATGTGTGAGTTTATTTCTGGGCTGTTTATTCTGCTCCCTTGGTCTATACATCAGTTTTTATGCCAGTACCATACTGTTTTAATTACTGTAGCTTTGTAATATGTTTTGAAATCAGGAATTATGATATCTCTAGCTATGTTCTTCTTGCTCAAGTTTGCTTTGGCTATTTGAGGTCTTTTGCGTCATGAATTTTTGGATTATTTTTTCTATTTCTGTAAAAAAAAATGCCATTAGGATTTTGATAGGCATTGCATTGAATTTGTAAATCACTTTGGGTAGTATGGACATTTTAACAATATTAAGTCATGTAATCCATGAACATGGGGTGTCTTTCCATTTATTTTTGTCTTCTTTAGTTTCTTTCATTGTTTTGTAGTTTTCAGCATACAAGTCTTTCACTTCCTTAGTTAAGTTTCCTAAGTATTGTATTCTTTTTCATGGTATTGTAATGGATTTTATTTTTTTGGCCATGCTGGGTTGCATGCAGGATCTTAGTTCCCCAACCAGTGATCAAACCCATGCCCCTTACAGTGGAAGTGTGGCATCTTAACCACTGGACTGTCAGGGAAGTCCCCTGGAATTGTTTTCTTAATTTCTTTTCTGACTTGTTTGCCGTTAGTACATAGAGAATGCAACTTATTTTTGTATGTTGATTTTGTATCCTGTAACTTTACTGAAATCATTTATTAGTTCAACAATTATTTTATTTGTTGTCATTTTTTTGTTTGTTTCTTTGGTTTGGTGTGTGAAGTCTTTAGGTTTTTCTATGTATAAGAACATGCCATCTAAAAACAGAGACATTTTTATTCCTTCCTTTTTCATTTGGATGCCTTTTATTTCTTTTTATTGCATAATTGCCTTGGCTAGGACTTCCAATACCATGTTGAATAGAAGTGGCAAGAGTGGACATCTTTTCCTTTTTCCTGATCTTACAGTAAAAGCTTTCAGTTTTTCACCATTGAGTATAATGTTAGCCGTGGGCTTATTATATATGGCCTTTATTATGTTGAGGTAAATTCCTTCTATTTGTAGCTTGTTGAGAGTTTTCATCATGAAAGGGTGTTGAATTACGCAAAATGCTTTTTTTGCATCTATTGAGAAGATCATATGATTTTTATCCTTCATTCATACACTGTTAATGTAGTGTACCACATTTATTGCTTGCATATGTTGAGCCATCCTTGCATCTGGAGATCAAGAAGGTAAGTAGGAAGTCTCAAAAAAAACAAAGTAGTGTGTTTGGCAGTCTCACTGTGCTAAGTAGATAAGGATTAGTGTTCAAGATCTGCCAAGGGTAAGGGCTTCGTTGAACACACCAGATTATCAGCAGAAAGTTCTGGACAGTAATGCCTTAGAAGCGGGGGCAAAAGTAAAGTAGACAGGCTTTACCAACACTGAACCTGGTTTTGATTCAGCTTAGTCACTGATTCAGTAAAGGTGATCTGCCCTTACTTGATCTGCTTAACAGAGAAAGGAGTGCATCCTCTCTGAGGGAAGATAACATCATCTGGAGCCTAGATAATTATTTATACACAATTGGTTAACACTCATTCAACACTATCTAGGAATTACAAGAGACAAGGTCATATGACTGAAAACCTAGGAAGAAAAACACACAGTAGACACAAACCCACAAGTGATCCAGATATTTAAGTTAGCAGATAAGGAATTTCTAATAACTACATATTCAAAGAATAGGGGAAAATGTGGAGAAAATACATGAAAAAAGAATTTAATCCAATCATTGGAATCTATAAAGAATCAAATGGCAATTTGGCCTGTGACTGGCAATAACCAATAGAATGCAGCAGAAGTGAAGTTGTGCCAGTTCTGGGCATATTCTTTAAGAGGACTGGCAGTTTCCACTCCCTGTCTCTTAGAACACTCTCTTTGGGGGAATGTTGTAAGAGGTCTGGCTCCCCTGCTGAAGGTGCCATGTGGAGAAGAGAGTCCTTGAACTTTTATGTACAGGAAGAGAGGACCAGACATCTCAGAGACCCAGGTGAGCCTCTGGATGACTCCAGCTGCATCTGACTACAACTTCATGTTAGACCCTGAGTAAGACCAGCAGAACTGCCCAGTGGAACCCAGTCAACCCACAGAACAGTGGGAGAAAATAGATTGATGTTTTAGCCATTATATTTTGGGGTAGTTTGTAAGGTGACAATAGGTAATAGAAACACTGTCTTTCATAACTTCTCCATACCCTACACTATGAGGTAGGATAATGGAGATCTGATATCTGACCCTTCCTCAATGCACAAGGCCAGTTTTCCTTGCTGGAAACCTGTTCAACTCTACAAGAAAAAGGCTTTGCTCCTGGATCATCCACACTTCTGTGTGAGCCAAGCCTCAGTACAGTATCTTCCCAGAAGGTAGTATTCCAAATATCCTCTTGAGTTCTGCAAGAGAGACTTCAGTCCCAGATGCTGGCATTTCAAGCATCACTAAGCAGGTGAGGAAGATCTCTGAATGATCAGTCGCCCAAATAGGTGGTCTCTTCCCTCTACTTGTTTGCCTGTCCAGAGGCTGATAATTGCTCAATGGTATTACCTTCCTAGGGAACCATATTCACCCACTACCACTGCATACCCTTACAGGTCCTGGTTTCACTCAAAAATTCTCCCATATGAATACATGATGTCATCTTGAGTTCTGCATCAGATTGAGTTCAGAGGCATAATTCTGCCTATTTAGAAGACATATCGCTGCAGGCTTTATTTACTAATTTTCATTTCCCTAAGAATTCCACTTCAGCAGGTCCTGTGAAAACAATTTGCTGCTGTAATAATTTCAAAGTATCTTTTGGAGGCAGCTGATAGGCATATCATCCAAGAAGACCACTTGTATAAAGAAACCTTCCTTGAATTGTTTTACGTGGAATGCATGTCTTTATTTTATAAATATAGCCAACTCGGTTATCTAGGCTATTAAAGGGCTAGTGGTGTAAATAATCTAAAATATTGGAGAAAAGGTCATTTATACCTGTTTTGGGACTGTAGTATCAATTTTTTTCCAGCAGCAGCAGGTGTTCCTAATTATGATTTTGCTTAGGCTAATACTAGAATGAACTCGCACACTCTGAGCATATATGTACCAAAAACATGTTGGTAACTGAGCAGGGAGAGCTGACCCAAGATTCTTTTTTTTTTTTTTTTTTACATCTTTATTGGAGTATAATTGCTTTACAATGGTGTATTAGTTTCTGCTTTATAACAAAGTGAATCAGTTATACATATACATATGTTCCCATATCTCTTCCCTCTTGCGTCTCCCTCCCTCCCACCCTCCCTATCCCACCCCTCTAGGTGGTCACAAAGCACTAAGCTGATATCCCTGTGCTATGCGGCTGCTTCCCACTAGCTCTCTATTTTACGTTTGGTAGTGTATATAAGTCCATGCCACTCTCTCACTTTGTCACATATCCTCAAGTCCATTCTCTAGTAGGCCTGTGTCTTTATTCCTGTCTTACCCCTAGGTTCTTCATGACATTTTTTTTCTTAAATTCCATATATATGTGTTAGCATACGGTATTTGTCTTTCTCTTTCTGACTTACTTCGCTCTGTATGACAAGACTCTTAAGAAGGTGTTTGTTGTACAATTTGCCTACAGAATCTTGAATCCTCTTTTAACGGATCTATCACGTTTCCCATATGAACTGAGAGCTGGTCCTCATTTTGACAGGCTGCATACCTATTCCAAAGATGCTATCATTTCTCACATTCTCAAAATCTCTCTTCATGATTTACCTCCAAAATCTGCCCTCCTTGTTTTCCCCTGCAGTCACAAGAGAATCTGGGCTGCTGTATCTACTCATCAATTGTAATGTCTGTCCCTGATGGACTTTGGGGGCCAGTTGCGAGGCGTGATAGGCAGGCAAGGAAGGCTTCACTGGGATCAGCCATGAGCCTGCATGGCTTCAGCCACCCTCTTTATCCTGATTACTCCTAAATTCCTATACCTGGCTCAGACCTCTCTCCCGAAATCTAGTGGTGTGTGGATATGCCTATTTATCTCCACCAAATGTCCCACAGGACCTTCACCTGAACTTCTGTCCCTCACTCCCTTCCAAATCTGCTCTTATGTTCTTTACATCAGTGGCTGATACCACTATCCATCTAGTCCTCAAACTAAGAACTTAGGAATCCTCTTTGTCTTTTCCTTTTCTGTCCTTACCCACCTGCTCCAGTTCTTGCTGATTTACTCCCTGATTATCACTTCTGTCTGTCTACCCCTCTCCACACTCTTTTCCCCTCAGACCAAGCCTCTATTACCGCTTGTCTGTTCTGCACAAACATTCCCATAACTGGCTTCCTTGCATCGAGTCTTACTCCCCACCCTCATCCATCTGCCACATAGGAAAGACACAGAAGCACTGTTCTAATACACATATCTCATCAAGTCACTCTATGGCTTCCCATGGCCATCAGGACAAAGTTCAAAATCCTTGCCTTGCCTACAAAGGCCCTGCACAAATGTGACCCCTGCCAACCTTTCTAGCTTTATGTTATGTCTCTTTTCCCTTCTGTCTCTCCACTTCAGCCATGCTCTATTTTTCTCTATCTCAGAATATACCAGGTTCTCTCATCTCTGGGCCTTTTTCAGGGTCTTTCTCTATGTCTGAGGTACCCTTTCACTTTCCCCCTCATCTGGCTAAGTCTTCCTGCTTCTTCAGATCTGGATCCCAATGTCACTGACTCAGAACAATTTTCTCTGATGCTCTAGACTTTTAGGTCTTCTTGGTTTATGCTCTCATAGCACCCTGGACGTTTCCTTTGTAGCTCTCCTCAGACTGTGAGGGCCACAAGAAGATAGGACATGTATGTCTGTGTTCCCTGCTCAAGTCATTAGCACAGTGGTTGGAACAGAACGGGAGCTCAGTAAATATACTCTGAATGGCTGACTAAGCAATAGCCCCTTAACTTGTCTCCCTTCCTCCAGAGTCTCCCCTTCCAACCTGTCCTTTCCACTGCCCCCAGGGTGATCTCCTAAGCCTAGGATCTCCATTCAAGTCACACTTGAGCTAAAAAAAAAATCAATTCTCCCCCCTCCTACTGAATGAAGTCCAAATGCTTTTGTATGATGTGACGTCAAGATCTTCTGTGATCTGGTTCTAAACAACCTGGCCAACCTTATTTGTCTTAGTTTCTGCTTAGAAGAATAGCCTACACTCCAGTCAAAAGGAACTGTGCACTTTTCCCTGCCCTCACCTTGCTCTTTCTAACCTCCGTGCCTTTGCTTTTGGTGATACATCCTCCTGGCAAAGCCCATACCGCATCCTGCCTACTAAGTCCCATCTCTCCTTCATGAGCCCGCTTAAAAGCCTTCTCTGAAGTTTTGGCAGTTCCGCCTCCCAGCTGGAAATGACCACTTCTTCCTCCGAACATCCCCAGCCCTTTTTACCTCCCTCGTGGCACTGATCCCATTACATGCACACAAGGTGCATTCTCCACTAGGCTGCGAACTACAGGAGAGAAGGCCCTGGCCATTTCTGTGTGGCTGACAGAACTCAGGCAACAGGAGCGGTGCAGGGTCTATTTGCAGGCCTACTGCTTGCTTCATAGCCTCGTACTCTTAAGAGTGGTCCAAAGACGAGCTGCCTCGATATCATCTGGGGGCTCGTTAGTCATTCAGTCTTAGGCCTCTCAGGCTTCCCAAATCAGAATCTGCAGTTTAACAAGATCCTCAGGTGATCTGCATTTACATTAAAGTTTAAGAAGTCATGCACTGTTTTATTACACAAGGGAACGTGCCTCCTCCAGAAAAGACAAACACCACATCTTGTAATTCATTGCTCTCAGACCTGGGACCAATTTACAGATCAGCTGCACAGTGTGTGTTGCTGTTTCCATTACCAGAAGAGCCAATTTCATCAGGCTCTTAGTTTGGGACCCTCCCCTTCTCCCACGACTGGAGGAAGCTTATTTTAGGCAAGGGAAACCTTTCCTCCTATTAGAGGACTGTGGATGCACAGAGCTGGCCCCAATCAGGGAGGGAAGCTGCGATTCTTCACAGCTTGCCTTAATCAGTTCAGTCTCTGGCCAAGCTGTGCATCAGGCCTGGTGTCCTCTGTTAATCATCAGTGAAAGGAACACCACGGAGTGATGTCAAGTGAGCTTTGGGGCTAACCACTCCTAGAAACATCTGGAGCTGGCAGCAGATCGTGACTATGAATACGGATGAGGGGAACTATTGAACAATTTGAGTTAATCATAGTTTTCTGTGTCTTGTACAAAATGTATTTGGGTTTTGATCTAAAGAGGCAAACAAGTAAGCCATACTTGAGCTTCCTAGGGTTTAGAAGAAAGGTCAAGACTCCATCAAAAGAACTTTCTTTCTCCCCAGATGGTTTGAGGAAGAACACCCTGTCTTCTTCCCTAGGCCTTACTTAATTATCAGCATAGCTCCAGTGCCGTACTCAGCGCCCATGTTGTCTACGGGTGCTGATGGGTCATGTGGAGCAATATTTCCCGCTTCCCTGCAGAGCAGCCTGATCACTGGAAGGGCCCTCAAGTCCAGGCAAAGAAGCTCAAACTGGGAAGCGGCAAAACCTGCTGTTTTTGCCTCAGGCGTGTATTTGCTGATGAATTCCTGCCCAGGAAACCTCCTCCAGCTCTCTTTGAGCTGCTTGGCTTCTAATCAGAACCACACCCAGACTGAGGCAGGAGTGGCTTCAGACTAGCTTCTGTCTGTCACTGGGAAAGAAAGACAAAAATGTCCCCTGCCACGGAGATGACAGGAAAAGCAAGGCTTGTTAGCAGCCATGCTGTCACAGGCCCCTGACTGTGCATTTAATCAGCAGTGTCTATCGTCACATAGGGCTTTGCCAGGCAAAGAAACAACGGGTTTAAATGAGAAAGTGGAAGATGACAAACAGGCCACTGATGGAAGCTGATCTTCTAAGAAAGCTGCCCCCGGACGAAATCGGGAAATAGACACATTGCACATTTTCTCTTCACCTATTTCCCTTTGCTAGGTTGATCGGGAATATATATATATATATTCCTATTGGTATGTATATATATCTTTCTTGAGAGAGAAAGAGAAAGAGGGGGAGAGAGAGAACAAATTGAGATTTTAAGGAGTTGGCTCATAAGCTTTTTGGGGCTGGCAAGTTCAAAATCCTTTTGGCAGGCCAGCTTGCTGGAAACTCAGGCAGGATTTCTCTGGTACAGACTTGAGACAGATTTTCCCCTTCTCCAGTACACGAAGGCAGTTCTGGCATTTCAACTTCATTTAGTAAAGGCCATCTTTTGGTCCATGTTTTATATAAACAAACTGCTAGACTGGGCTAGCGCCAGCTCTCCTTTCTGATTATTCAAGGTTGTTGGACTGGTCCACAGAGGAAATATCGTGGGGTTCCCTGTAGAACCAGGAAGCCAGGAAAGGTAGACAGGGACATTTGTCTGATGCCCCCAGCATGCACAGCAGGAATCTCTGGGGCAGTGTCAAGAGAGCCAAACTCACAGGTTGTCATGTCTGTCAGGAGACGTCCATGGTAGGCAGCGACTCAAGAGCTATTCTAAGGCCATCCTTTGCCTTTTAAGTCACAATAGTTTGGCCCTCCCTGTTCTGTACTGCCCGGCCCTGCTAAGCTGGCCAGCTTTGCTGAATTGAAAGAGTACTCAGTAGTCTCTTCCAGCTCTCACTACTCTAGGGAGCCGGAGAGTTGATCTGACTGTGCCTGCCTGTTCCCAGGAGAAAATTGTTGTGATCTCAGGTTCGGTAGAGTTCTTAGATATAATACCCAAAGCACCATCTATAAAATTGAAGTGATAAATTGGTCTTCATCCAAAAAAAATGTTTATGCTTCAAGAAAAGGATGCCACCAAGAATGTGAAAAGATAACCCACAGAGTGGGAGATAACTTTTGGAAATCATATATCTGATAAGGGTTTATAACCCAAATAAAGAAGTCTTACAATTCAATTATAAAAAGACAACCCAGTGAAAATTTAGACAAGGATATGAATAGAAAATTCTCCCAAAAAAGATATAAAATGGCTATTAAGTACATGAAAAGATGCTCAACATCATTAGTCATCAGGGAAATGCAAATCAAAATGACAAGATACCATGTCACACTCACTAGGATAGCTATAATCAAAAAGAGATAGTGTGCGTTGGCAAGGAAGTGGAGAAATTGGGGCCCTCCTACATTGCTGGTGGGGATGTAAAATGATGTAGTCACTTAGGAAAACAGTCTGGGAACTCCTTAAAAGTTGAGCATAGAGTTACCACATCACTCAGAAATCCCACACATGGGTATACACCTAAAAGAAATGAAAACATATATCCATACAAAAACTTACACAAAAAAGTTCACAGCAGGGACTTCCCTGGCAGTCCAGTGGTTAAGATACCGTGGTTCCAATGCAGGGGGTGCGGGTTCAATCCCTGGTCTGGGGACTAGGATCCCACATGCCGCACGGTGTGGCAAAAAGATTTTTTTAAAAGTTCACAGCAGCATTATTCATAAGAGCCAAAAAGTGTAGACAACCCAAATATCCATCAATCGATGAATGGATAAATAAAATGTGGTACATTCATACAGTGAAATGTTATTTGGCCGTGAAAAGGAATGAAGTATGTATACAAGCTACAACATGGATGACCCTTGAAAACATTATGCTAAGTGAAAGAAGCCAGTTACAAAAGACCACATACTGTATAATTCCATTTATATGAAAATATCCAGAATAGGCAAACTTATAGATGCAAAAAGTAGATTAATGGTTGCCAGTGGCTGGAGAGTGGGGGGAATGGGGAGTGACTCCTCATTAGTATGGGGTTTCTTTTGGGGGTGATGAAAATACTCTGGAATTAGATAGTGGTGATGGTTGCCCAACTTTGTGAATATACTAAAAACCATGAATCATATAGTTAAAGGATGTAAATGTGAATGTATCGTATGTGAATGATATCTCAATAAAACTGTTACCAAAGAACAAAAATGTCCACAGTTCTCTGTTGCTCTTAGCATTAAGCCCCGAGGTTCATTGCCTGGAACATTAGAGCCTTCACTCCTACATACATGTCCAATCCCTGGCGTGCATTGTGCCACACCTAGCCACACTAGATTGCTTTATCTCCATTCTCCCAACAGGCTGTGCATGATTACACAACTGTGCCTTTGCTCCTATCGTTCCCTCTGTTGTCTCCTCTGCCTTGTGTATTTGGTGAATGGCTACCTATTTTTCAGAAAGCAGCTCAAGTCTCTTCTCTCTCCCTGATCTCCACTCTCTTCGGCCAAGAAGGGTTACTCTTCCCTTCTCTCTGCCTCAACTGTTCACAGCACACACCTCTCTCATTGCACTTCTTACATTGTGTGGCAGTTGTCTGTGTTTACCTATTTGTCTGTCTCCTTAACTAGGTGATGAGTTCATCGTAGGCAGGAACCATGTCGCATTTAGCTCTCTACATCCAGCACCTAGCAGAGGGCCTGATACACAGTAGGCTCCAGGTACATATTTGTTAGTTGAATGAATGAATTTAGGTAGACTATCAGTTACTCATATCCTCTTGTCACTCCATTTTATCAGAGTGATATCCAGTGACTCGGGAGCTGGCAACAAGGTCTGAACACATGGAAGAGGAGGGCAGACATATTTGGGGAGCATGGAGAAGGCAAGTCTGGCCAGAACACTGTATTGCAGAACCCTGGGCAACCAGAAGGCCAACAAAGGCATGTGGCCTGGAGAGAGGATGTTGTCCGGGGGAGGGGGTCGCTGGGGTTGAAAAAAGTGGATAGAAAGGGGAGGGAACATCAGCACCCCAGCCTTCTCTTAATCCCACTTGCCTGCAATCATTGACTCACTGGGTGGGGAGCTCCTCAAAGGCAGGGATCGTGTCTGATTCCCTTCTGAAGGTCTGTGCCTAGCACAGAGTGGCATCAAATAGCTGTTTGATGAATGGAGGATCTTTGGTTGCCTCTCAGGGTCATAGCAAGTTTTCTTCTAGAAGTTTTAGAGTGTTGGCTCATACATTTAGGTCTATAATCCATTTTTAGTTAACTGCTGTATATTATGTACACTAAGAATCTGAATTCCTCTTTTTGCATGTAGATATCCAATTGTCCCAGACCATTTGTTGAAAAGATTATCCATTTCCAATCGACTTGCTTTGCCATGTTTGTCAAAAATTAATCACCCATAAATGGACTCTCAATTCTCTCCTACTGATTTTTTTTTTGGCCTACCCTTGTCCCAATACTAAACTTAATTGATTATTGTGGCATTATACTAAGTTTTGAAACCAGATAGTTCTTCGTTTTTCAAAATGGTTTTGGCTATTCTAGACCCTTTGTATTTCTCTACAAATTTTGGGATCAGCTGGTCAATTTCTACACAAAAGCCTGATGTGATTTTGATAGGGCTTGCATTGACACTATACATCGATTTGGGGAATATTGCCATCCTGACAATATTGAGACTTCCAAACCCATGACCATGGATTCTATCTGCATTTATTAAGATCTTTATTGTTCTCTCACTATAATGATTTATAGTTTTCAGTACACTGGTCTCTTTCACATCTTTGGTTAGATTTATCCCTGAGTAGTTCATATTTTTGATGCTATTGTAAATGATATTTTAAAATATTTAACTTCTGATTTTTCATTGCTAGGATATAGAAATATAAGTGAATTTTGTATAATGATCTTGTATCTTGTGACTTTTCTAAACTATTTACTAGTTCCACTATATTTTTATGGATTCCCTGGGATTTTCCACATACAGGATGAAGTCACCTGCAAATAAAAACAGTTTTACTTCCTCCTTTTCAATCTGGATGCCTTTTATTTCATTTGTTTGTTTGCTTACCACACTGTCTAGAACTTCTGATTCAATGTTGAATAAAAGTGACAAAAGCATAGACTCTCACTTTGTTCCCCATCTTATAGAAAAATATTCAATCTTTCACCATTAAGTGTGATGTTAAGATGTTGTTTTGTTTTGTTTTTGAAGATGATACCTATTAATTCTGACCAAATCGTCTATTCCTAGTTTGTTGGCAGCTTTTGTCATTAATGGGTATTGGATTTTGGAAAATGCTTTTTTTTTGCATCTATTGAGATGATCATGGTTTTTTCCCCATTATTCTATTAATATAATGTATCACATTAATTAATTTTCAAATGTTAAGTCAACCTAACATAGCTGGAATAAATCTCACTTGGTCATGGTTATAATACGTTTTATACGTTGCTGAATTTGGGTTGCTAATATTTTGTTAAAAATTGTATCTTGACAATGGGTGATATTGGTCTGTATTTGTGGGTTGTTTTGTGTGTGATGTGTTTCTCTGGCTTGGACTCAGGGTAATCCTAACCCCATAGATTGAGTTGAGAAGGGGTCCCACTACTATTTCTCGGGAGAGATTGTGAATACTTGATATTACTTCTATTTTAAATATTTGATAGAATTCACCAGTGAATCCGAGTCTGGACTTTTCTTTGTGGGAAGATATTCAGTTACTATATCAATTTCTTTACTGGGTATATGTTTAGTCAGACTTTCTATTTCTTCTTTAGTCAGTTTTGGTAATTCATGTCTTTTTAGAAACTTTTCCATTTCGGCTATGTTGTCCAATTTTTGGCATAAAGTTTCTCATGGAATTTTCATAATCTTTTAAATTTCTGTCATGTTGAAAGTGAAATCTCCTCTTTAATTTCTAATGTTGGCAATTTTTGTCTTCTTTCTTTTTTTTCTTGTCAGTCTAGCTTATTATTTGTCAATTCTGTTGATCTTTTTGAAGAATCAAGTTTGATTTAATTGTTCTTTAGATATTTTTACCTATTTTACTAATTTCTATGCTAATTTTAATTATTTCCTTTCTTCATCTTGCTTTGAGCTTAGTTTGCTCTTCTTTTATTGGTTTTATAAGGTGACACATATTATTGATGAGACATTCCTTCTTTTCTGATAGGCATTAAAAACTAAATTTTCTGCTAAGCTCTGCTTTAGCTGCAACCCATAAATTTTCATGTGTTACATTTTCATTTTTTCAGTTAAAAAACATTTCTCATTTCTTTCACGCTTTATTCTTTGACCTATGAGTTATTTAGAAGTGTGTTGTTTAATTTTCTAGTATCTGGAAGTTTACCAGATTTCTCTCTGTTGTCAATTTCTCACTTAATTCCATTTTGTTATTAAATATACTTTGTATAATTTCCATCCTTTTAAATTTACTGAAGCTTGCTTTATTGTCTAGAACATGGTCTATACCGGAGACTATTACTACGTGTTCAAAAAAATATGTGTTCTTCGGTTGTTGGGTAGAAGTTCTTATATATATATATATATATATATATATATATATATATATATATATATATATCAGTTAGGTTGAGTTATTTGATAATTTGTTCATGTTTTCTACATCCTTGCTGATTCTCTGCCTAGTTGTTCTATCATTATTGAGAATGAGGTATTGAAATTTATAACTATTATTGGTGAATTGTCTATTTCTCTTTTCAATTTTGTCAGTTTTCAATTCATGTATTTGGATGCTTTGTTATATAGCATCCAATTTATAATTATTATAATTCCTGATTTATCCTTTTATCATTATAAAATGTCCTTAATTATCTATATAATATATCCTGTTTTAAGTCTATTTTGTATGATATTAATGTAGCTGCTTCAGTTCTATTATGTTTGCTGCTTGCATGGTATATCTTTTCTCATCATTTTACTTTAAAATTATTTGTGTATTTGAATCTAAGTTGTATTTATTCTAGAAAAAAACGTAGTTGGGTCTTGTGCTTGTATCCAGTCTGACAATATCTGCTTTTTGAGTGGAGTGTTTAAATTATTTACATTTAATGTAATTATTAATATGGTTAGATTTGCATTTGCCATTTTGCTATTTGTTTTATATATGTCTTTTAAAAAATATTAACCTTTTGTGCTCTTCCCTAACTGCCTTCCTTCACATTAAATACATAATTTTGAACGTACCATTTTAATTCCTCCAGGTTTTTTTTTTTTTTTTTTTTTTTTAACATCTTTATTGGGGTATAATTACTTTACAATGGTGTGTTAGTTTCTGCTTTATAACAAAGTGAATCAGTTATACATATACATATGTTCCCATATCTCTTCCCTCTTGCGTCTCCCTCCCTCCCACCCTCCCTATCCCACCCATCCAGGCTGTCACAGAGCACCGAGCCAATATCCCCGTGCCATGCGGCTGCTTCCCTCTAGCTATCTACCTTACTACGTTTGTTAGTGTGTATATGTCCATGACTCTCTCTCGCCCCGTCACAGCTCACCCTTCCCCCTCCCCATAACCTCAAGTCCGTTCTCTAGGAGGTCTGTGTCTTTATTCCTGCCTTACCCCTAGGTTCTTCATGACATTTTTTTTTTCTTAAATTCCATATATATGTGTTAGCATACTGTATTTGTCTTTTTCGTTCTGACTTACTTCACTGTGTATGACAGACTCTAGGTCTATCCACCTCATTACAAATAGCTCAATTTCGTTTCTTTTTATGGCTGAGTAATATTCCATTGTATATATGTGCCACATCTTCTTTATCCATTCATCCGATGATGGGCACTTAGGTTGTTTCCATCTCCGGGCTATTGTAAATAGAGCTGCGATGAACATTTTGGTACATGACTCTTTTTGAATTTCGGTTTTCTCAGGGTATATGCCCAGTAGTGGGATTGCTGGGTCATATGGTAGTTCTATTTGTAGTTTTTTAAGGAACCTCCATACTGTTCTCCATAGTGGCTGAACCAATTCACATTCCCACCAGCAGTGCAAGAGGGTTCCCTTTTCTCCACACCCTCTCCAGCATTTATTGTTTCTAGATTTATTGATGATGGCCATTCTGACTGGTGTGAGATGATATCTCATTGTAGTTTTGATTTGCATTTCTCTAATGATTAATGATGTTGAGCATTCTTTCATGTGTTTGTTGGCAGTCTGTATATCTTCTTTGGAGAAATGTCTATTTAGGTCTTCTGCCCATTTTTGGATTGGGTTGTTTGTTTTTTTGTTGTTGAGCTGCATGAGCTGCTTGTAAATTTTGGAGATTAATCCTTTGTCAGTTGCTTCATTTGCAAATATTTTCTCCCATTCTGAGGGTTGTCTTTTGGTCTTGTTTATGGTTTCCTTTGCTGTGCAAAAGCTTTGAAGTTTCATTAGGTCCCATTTGTTTATTTTTGTTTTTATTTCCATTACTCTAGGGGGTGGGTCAGAAAGAATCTTGCTGTGATTTATGTCATAGAGTGTTCTGCCTATGTTTTCCTCTAATAGTTTGATAGTTTCTGGCCTTATATTTAGGTCTTTAATCCATTTTGAGCTTATTTTTGTGTATGGTGTTAGGGAGTGTTCTAATTTCATTCTTTTACATGTACCTGTCCAGTTTTCCCAGCACCATTTATTGAAGAGGCTGTCCTTTTTCCACTGTATATTCCTGCCACCTTTATCAAAGATAAGGTGTCCATATGTGCATGGGTTTATCTCTGGGCTTTCTATCCTGTTCCATTGATCTATCTTTCTGTTTTTGTGCCAGTACCATACTGTCTTGATAACTGTAGCTTTGTAGTATAGTCTGAAGTCAGGGAGCCTGATTCCTCCAGTTCCTTTTTTTGTTCTCAAGATTGCTTTGGCTATTCGGGGTCTTTTGTGTTTCCATACAAATTGTGAAATTTTTTGTTCTAGTTCTGTGAAAAATGCCAGTGGTAGTTTGATAGGGATTGCATTGAATCTATAGATTGCTTTGGGTAGTAGAGTCATTTTCACAATGTTGATTCTTCCAATCCAAGAACATGGTATATGTCTCCATCTATTTGTATCATCTTTAATTTCTTTCATCAGTGTCTTATAGTTTTCTGCATACAGGTCTTTTGTCTCCTTAGGTAGGTTTATTCCTAGATATTTTATTCTTTTTGTTGCAATGGTAAATGGGAGTGTTTTCTTGATTTCACTTTCAGATTTTTCATCATTAGTATATAGGAATGCCAGAGATTTCTGTGCATTAATTTTGTATCCTGCTACTTTACCAAATTCATTGATTAGCTCTAGTAGTTTTCTGGTAGCATCTTTAGGATTCTCTATGTATAGGATCATGTCATCTGCAAACAGTGACAGCTTTACTTCTTCTTTTCCAATTTGTATTCCTTTTATTTCCTTCTCTTCTCTGATTGCTGTGGCTAAAACTTCCAAAACTATGTTGAATAAGAGTGGTGAGAGTGGGCACCCTTGTCTTGTTCCTGATCTTAGTGGAAATGCTTTCAGTTTTTCACCATTGAGGATGATGTTTGCTGTGGGCTTGTCGTATATGGCCTTTATTATGTTGAGGAAAGTTCCCTCTATGCCTACTTTCTGCAGGGTTTTTATCATAAATGGGTGTTGAATTTTGTCAAAAGCTTTCTCTGCATCTATTGAGATGATCATATGGTTTTTCTCCTTCAGTTTGTTAATATGGTTTATCACATTGATAGATTTGTGTATATTGAAGAATCCTTGCATTCCTGGAACAAACCCCACCTGATCATGGTGTATGATCCTTTTAATGTGCTGTTGGATTCTGTTTGCTAGTATTTTGTTGAGGATTTTTGCATCTATGTTCATCAGTGATATTGGTCTGTAGTTTTCTTTCTTTGTGACATCCTTGCCTGGTTTTGGTATCAAGGTGATGGTGGCCTCGTAGAATGAGTTTGGGAGTGTTCCTCCCTCTGCTATATTTTGGAAGAGTTTGAGAAGGATAGGTGTTAGCTCTTCTCTAAATGTTTGATAGAATTCGCCTGTGAAGCCATCTGGTCCTGGGCTTTTCTTTGTTGGAAGATTTTTAATCACAGTTTCAATTTCAGTGCTTGTGATTGGTCTGTTCATATTTTCTATTTCTTCCTGATTCAGTCTTGGCAGGTTGTGCATTTCTAAGAATTTGTCCATTTCTTCCAGATTGTCCATTTTATTGGCATAGAGTTGCTTGTAGTAATCTCTCATGATCTCTTTTATTTCTGCAGTGTCAGTTGTTACCTCTCCTTTTTCATTTCTAATTCTATTGATTTGAGTCTTCTCCCTTTTTTTCTTGATAAGTCTGGCTAGTGGTTTATCTATTTTGTTTATCTTCTCAAAGAACCAGCTTTTAGTTTCATTGATCTTTGCTATTGTTTCCTTCATTTCTTTTTCATTTATTTCTGATCTGATTTTTATGATTTCTTTCCTTCTGCTAGCTTTGGGGTTTTTTTTGTTCTTCTTTCTCTAATTGCTTGAGGTGCACTCCAGGTTTTTTAATAATATATTTTAACTGAGTTCCTTTATGATTTCTCTGGGGATTACAAGTACATTCTTTTAACTTATCACAGTCTACTTAAGATTAATATTAACTTAATTCTAGTAAAATATAGAAACTTTGCTCCAATATAGCTTCAGTTTCTTCCCCTCCTCTTTGTTATTTTATTGTCACATATACTGCACCTCTATATATGTTTTAAGCCTAACAGTACAGTATTTTAATTGTTGCTTTATAAAGTCATGACTTTTAAAGAACTTAAGGGACAAAAAAAATCTGTGTCTATAAGGTCTTTTATGTTAACCTGCCATTTACGGTGCTCATTAATTTTTCCTGTGCATTTAAACTCACTGTTTGAAGTAATTTCTTTTTGGCCTAAAGGAAATTCTTTACTATTTTATATGACGCAGATCTGTTAGCAATGAATACTCTCAGTCTTTCTTTATGTTGAAAGGTCTTTATTTAACCTTCATTTTTTAAGGATAGTTTTGCTGTATATAGAATTCTTGTTTTTTTTTAATTGAAGTATAGTTGATTTACAATGTTGTGTTAGTTTCTGGTGTACAGCAAAATGATTCAGTTACATATGTGTGTATGTATATTTTTTTCTTTTCATATTCTTTTCCATTATGGTTCATTACAGAATATTGAATACAGTTCTCTGTGCTTGTATATAGAATTCTTGACTGGCAGGGTTTATTTTTCCTCCAGTGCTTTGAATATGTCATTCCACTGCCTTTTGGCTTCAATTATTTAAGATGAGAAATCAGCCATTAAGAGTATTGGTGCTCTTTGGTATGTGACTAGTCATTTTTCTTTTGCTGCTTTCAAGATTTTATTTTTCTCTTTTACCAGTTTGACTATGATATGTCTAGATGTGAATCGTTTTGAGTTTATTCTTTTTTCTCTTCTTTGCGTTTATTCTACTTGGGATTTGTTAAGATTTTTAGATGTGCAGAATAAAGTTTTTCGTTAAATTTGGGAAGTTTTTAGCCATAATTTCTTCAAATATTTTCTCTCTCTTTCTCTTCTCTCCTTCTAGTACTCCAGTTACACATGTACTGGTATACTTGATGTTTCCCCACAGTTTTCTGAGTCTCTGTTCGTTTTTCTTCAGTTCTTTTCTTTCTGTTCTTAAGATTGAATAATTTCTATTATTGTGTCTTCTAGTTGACTGATTCTTTGTTCTGCCACCTCAAGTTTCCAGAATTTTCCTTGAAAATCCAGTATTCCCATTTGGTTCTTATTATGACTTATGTCTGCTATTGAGAATTGAGAATCTCTATTTATTAATTCATTGTTGTCATTCTTTCCTTAATTATTTAAGCATACTTTCCTCTGGTCATTTGAACATATTTGTAATAGCTGCTGTATCATCTGCTAAACACAACGTCTGGGGACACTCAAAATTTCTGTTTAGTGCTTTTTTTCCCTCTTGACTATAGATCACACTTTTTTTCCCTTTATATGTCTAATAGGTTTTTCTGGATAACTGGAAATTTTCATTAATAGATTATAACAACTGTGGATTCTGATGTTTTACCCCTGAATGTCATTGCTGTTACTGGGTTTTGTTTGTTTGATTGTTTCTTGATTTAGTAATTTTCCTGGGCTAAATCTATGAAATATGTCTCCTCTACCCATTTGCAGTTGCTAATATCTATTTTTTAAACTTTATTTTTTTATTGTTAAACCTGGCTTTCTAAGGGTCTCCCTGTGTCTGCATAGGTTAGTGGTCATCAATCATTGGACCAAGATTGTGCTCTACCACCTTGAGCAGTACCCAGCTGATGAAACTCTGTGCACGTAAAGGAGCACATTAAATCTTTATGCTGTTTTCAAGTATGCCTTTACTTTTTCTTTCAGTTAGACCTTTACAGATCTCCTCTACACATTGTGCAGCTTCAGGTTCAGCCAGAAGTGTATGGTTTGAACTCTCTCGGGTCTCTGATGCACATGTATGCCACCACAGCCAGGAATATACTTGTCCCAAACATGCAACTTCTGACTAGTAGAGATGTTGGCCCTCCCCACACCCTGGCTGCTCATGTGCTCTGTGATTGTTACCTGTACTAACAATACTGTTAGACATAGACATTGCCCATCACACTTTTGACCTTGTCTGAGAAGCTGCTAGTCCTTATGGTCTGCTCTATCTTGCAGAACTTCCATGCTGACTGAGCTGGATGGGAAATGGGAGCAGCTCCAGGCCAGACACAGATTTTATTGTTCTTACCTGAAGTTCAGAATTTTTTCAGACATAAAAACTTCTCAGATTGTTGTGTGACTTTTGTTGATTTCCAAGGCACTAAACTTGTTGTTTTTGTCAATTTTGTTCAGTTGTATAGTGACTTTTGGGGAAGATTTGCCTGTCTTATCATTCAGCCATAGGCATGTGGAAGGTAAAAGAAGAAAGTGACATGCAATGGTTTGCGGGGTTGAAAGATCAATCTAACCAACATATGGAGCAAGGCCTTTGTAGGACAAGTTTGAAAGTAGAAGACCACTTAAAATGCTGTTGAAGTAACACAAGTGAAAGATAATAGGACTATGAATGGATTGTTGCCAGTAAGATGAAGGAAGGTGATGGAATTGGGCATCGATATCAAGTGCTGAAGACACAGGCCATTTTAGTAGTCCAGTTGAGAGGGTATAAGGCCAGAGCCAGGACAGTGTAAGTAGAAATGGAAAGTAAGAAATATTTTGAAGATATATTGCAAAGGAGGCGTTGCAAAGACTTTATGCCTGATGGGAGAACTGGAATGTGTTGAGAAGGAGGGAGGGGAGAGTTTGGGTCTGGATTACTGGTAGGATTAAAGCACCAGACACAGAAGGAACAAAAGACGGACTGGTTGTGGGCAGAAGGAAGACAGTTTTGGAAAAATTTAGTTTTGGAAAGCCATGAGGACATCCAAACAGAAATGCCCAGTAGGCATAGGAGATTTAGATCTGTAGGTCAGGAGCAAGACAAGGCTGCAAATGTAACAGGACAAAAGACCTTTCACACTCATATTTGGATACAGTTGTCTCCATAAATCAGGACATCTTTGGTGTTACTGTTTTCAAAAACAATGTTTGGTCCTCCATATAGAATCTCTTTTTTTAAAAAAAATTAAGATACATTTTATTACATCTAGAAGATAGGTGGTCACTCCCTCCTTTTCAAAGACAAGACCATGAAGAGAGGTAAGAAGATTCTCCCAAAGTCACAGAGCTGAGTATCAGAGCGAGCATTCGAACGTAGGTGTTCTTATTTATTTCTATTAACCCAGATTTCCACATCTTTAAAAATGAGAGTGATGATGATATTAAATAAGATAAAGCCTTTGAAAGTGTCCTCTTCAATGGATTGTTGTTAGAGAAAAGGTTGGAACAGGTAAAACAAGAAACTGTTGAAAAATTCTAGCAGGGAGGCAGTAGGTTTCAGTGTTGGGAAGCACACAGATCAAGATTCTTGATTTCAAAGGATTCAAACTGACTCTGGCCAAGTGAAGCAGCAAAGAAATTTGTTGGTTGGGCATTGAGTGGCTCCCAGACTTAGCAGGAAGGCTGGGGAGACTGGTTCAGGGAAGAGGCAGGAACTAGGGAAGCTGAGTGGCCATATTCACAGCCACAGGGACCTCCATAATCTCTTATATTTACCCACAATCCCAAGAAGGGTTTTTGTTGTTGTTTGGTTTTGCTTGTTTTTGTTTTAAGGGAATTGGCTAGAAAGTGGTCATGGGGGAGGAACATATAAAGATTAGGTAAAAGAGTGAGATAGAGGGAAGAAATTGGGATCATATGAGAAAGAAAGGACATAAGGCATACCAGAAGCTTCTTCTATCATCAATGTCCTAAATTGTGATGTGAGAACTAGACCAGAGAGCAATTGTGTTCATTCTCCCCATCCCTCACTCCTCAATTTTCAACAAAAGGTTCACCTAGTTTCATGAATATCTGTGTTTATGTCTCACTTGCTTTGGCCTTGTCTTTGTCTTTCTTAGTTTCAGGGGCTTTTTTCATTCTTCATCAGTTCAATATTTCATCCTTTGGCTGGCCCACGTTTCTCCAAAAGGCTGGCAGCTCCATCTGAGAATGCAAGGGACAATTGCCCCCAATATATCTCTGAAGTACCACTAGATGGCAGCGTCTGGGAACTTTGCTAACTTGGCCTAGATCTTCACAAGTGCCTGACTGCTGAGTGGTGGGGAGTTTCACTTCGTTATTCTGCTTTTACACTCTTGCAAACAGTTGCTAACAAAAGGAATTATACCTAGCAGGATTCCTTTGTCCATCACCGAAGAAAACTGTAAAACACTCAGGTCTGGGAAATCCTGTTTTCTAAGCTGGTGTTTCCCCCACCCACCCACCCGCCTCAATTCTCACACAAGTTCCTAGCTGCAAACCTTCCCTAGATGTCCTTTTATTACCTCTTCAGCTGTTGTTTTTTGTTTGGTTTGGTTTTGTAGGCAGATTCATTTCCCCTTCCCTCCCCAGCCTGGTCATCAAGCTGAGTTGATCCTCTTTCCTCACTTTGAGCAGGGGCTTGTAGAGTCATGTGCTGTCAAAGCCTCAAGGGCTCTTATACTTCACTGAGTCTAAACCTATCATTTGCAGACAGGGCAACTGAGGCATATAAAGGAGCAGAAACTTGTTCAAGGTCATATAAAGAATTCAGGGCAGAGTCATATGGGTCAGAGTCTCTTGACATACTTGTAAAAAAGATCAACAAAACAAACATAAGATCATTTTGATCCACAAATTGTGCTAGCACAGCTATATGCCTGAGGAAGGAAACAGAGGCAAGAGTTGTAAGATATGCCATCTGTCCTCCAGGCACTTAGAATCTAGTCAGGAAGCCAGACTTATATACAATAAAAAAGAGATAAGGTGGTAGAAAAATGCTAACGTGGGTGAGTTGGCTCAGGGATTCAGAGAAGAGAGAGCTCTAAGGGGAAACAGGGCCATGGGTGGAGGTGAAGGGGTAGAGAATTAGGTAAAGCTTGGAGGTGAGAAATTCAACAACTATAATTATTCAGAGGTCAAGGCCTAGGCTGACTTAAGCAGATGATTCTCAAAGACAAGTAAGAGATAAGGCTAGAGTGGTGGGCTGGGACTAGACTGTTCAGGCTTTTAAATGTCTGGCTAATTTCCTACTAATACTGAACAGGAAATTTCAAAGGCTTTGGATCTTCAGATTTTCTATTTTCAATGGGAACTTTCCACTAAGTTTGATTCCCTAAGAAGCAGCCTCTTCGCTTTGCCCTACTTTCCCCCAGTAGTCTCAGCCGCACAAAGATGAAGTTGAACCAAAAATTAGGCTGGTGCTTGTTTCCACTATACCTGTTTCCTAGCGACATAACCAAGAGTAATCTGGACATTCTCTGGCTCTAAACCCTATTTACTTCATTTCCATCCCCCACCCACTCGTAGGAGTCTGAGCAACAGGGCTCTGTATCCCACAGCTCCCTTTGTCACCAGGGGCCTTCCAAGAGAGTTGGAGAGCTCTTAACAGCTGAGCAACACCTAAAGGAGGTGAGCATGGTTTCACATAAATTCCAAAAGAGGCCTCCAAACAAAAGGTCTCTTTAAAAGCAGCCTGAACATGGGAGCAATACAAGAGCCCTTCCAGATTGTCAAGAGCACATCAGGGCCCAAGCAGTCTGACCAGCCACATTTCAAAGCAAAACAAGGCTGCTCTCTGAGCTCTCCCTTCATATCCAGGTCTGTTTTTCTACCAGGATACAGTAGATATTCCTACCTCAGAACCCTCCATCTAGTTTTACTCCTGCCATTTGCTGCCTCCCCTTCCTTCTCCCCAGAATACTATGCCTTACATCTTGGCTTCTGCTTGGTTCAGGGCCTGACACATAGTAGGTGCTCAATAAATGGCATTCTCTTCCTTTAGACAGGTCTTAGAGATTATCTAGGCATTGGACTCCATGGAGTCACTTCAGGGGCCATTCGGGATACAGGTCATTGGGGAGCGGGCAGGCTGCAGGTCCCCATGCCTGAGTCAACAAAAGGAACTCTATTTTTATATGTTAAATAATAGTTTGGACACTGGATAGGATTTTGTTTTGGAGGGAAAGGGAATGTTCTCGCTGATCTAATGTCTTCATTTTCTAGATGAGGTCAGTGAGGCTCAGAGCACTTTAAGTAGAGTCAGGAAAACAATCCCATTTACAATAGCAATAAAAAGAATAAAATACTTAGGAATAAACTTAACCAAGGAAGTGAAAGACTAGTACACTAAAAGTTATAAGACGTTGAGAAAGGAAATTAAACAAGACACAAATAAATGAAAAGACATCCCATGTTCATTGATTAGATGACTTAATATTGTTAAAATGTCCGTACAGTCTTAAGTTATCTACAGATTCAATGCTATCCCTATCAAAATCCCAATGGCATTTTTTTTACACAAACAGAAAATATCCAAAAATTTATATGGAAACATGAAAGACTCTGAATAACTGAAGCATCTTAAAAAGGAGAACAAAGCTGGGGACATCACATTTCTTGATTTCTAAATATATTACAAAACTACAGTAATCAAAATAGTATGGCATTTTATACTGGCATAAAAACAGACATATAGATCAAGGGAACAGAATAGAGAGCCCAGAAATAAATCCCCACATTTACAGTCAGTGGATCTTTGATAAGGGTGACAAGAACATAAGATGAGGAAAGGATGGCCTCTTCAATAAATGGTCTTGTGAAAACTGGATAAACACAGAGAGAAAAATGAAATTAAACCCTTATCTCACACCATATAAAAAAATCAACTCCAGGGCTTCCCTGGTGGCACAGTGGTTGAGAGTCTGCCTGCCGAGGCAGGGGACACGGGTTCGTGCCCTGGTCTGGGAAGATCCCACATGCCACAGAGCAGCTGGGCCTGTGAGCCATGGCCGCTGAGCCTGTGCGTCCGGAGCCTGTGCTCCGCAACGGGAGAGGCCACAACAGTGAGAGGCCTGTGTATAGAAAAAAAAAATCAACTCCAAATGGATTAAAGATTTAAACATAAGACCTGAAAATGTAAAACTGCCAGAGAAAAACATAGGGGAAATGCTTCTTGACATTGGTCTTGGCAATGATTTTTTTAGATATGACACCAAAAGCAAAAGCAACAAAAGCAAAAATAGAAAGGTGGGACTGCATCAAACCTAAAAGCTTCTGCACAGCAAAGGAGACAGTCAACAGAGTGAAAAGGCAACCTATGGAATGGGAGAAAATATTTACCAACCATATATCTAATAAATAGTTAATATGTAAAATATATAAGGAACTTGTACAACTCAATAGCAAAAACATAAATAAATAACCCAATTTAAAAAATGGACAAAGGAATTGAGTAGACAGTTCTCTGAAGGAGACATACAAATGGCCAACAGGCATAGGAAAAAGATGCTCAACATCACTAATTATCAGGGAAATGCAAATCACAATGACAGTGGAATATCACCTCACATCTGTTAAAATGGGTATTATCAAAAAGATGAAAGATAACAAGTGTCGGCAAGGATGTGAAGAAAAGGGAGCCCTCGTACACTTTTGGTGTGAATGCAAATTGCTACACCTATATGGGAAACAATATGGAGGTTACTCAAAAAACTAAAAACAGAGCCTATCATATATACCAATTCTGGGTATATATTCAAAGGAAAGGAAATCTGTATCTTGAAGAGATATCTGCACCTTCCTGTTCATTGCAGCATTATTCACAGTAGCCAAGATGTGGAAACAACCTGAATGTCTGCCAGTAAATGAAGAGATAAAGAAAATGTGGTATAACTATACAATGGAAAATTATTCAGCCATAAAAATAAAGGGAAATCCTGCCATTTGCGACAACATGAATGAAACTGGAGGGCACTACACTAAGTGAAGTAAGCCAGACCCAGAAAGACCAAAATTGCATGATTTCACTTATATATAGAATCTAAAAGAGCCAAACCCTTAGAAGCAGAAAGTAGAATGATAGTTGTCAGGGGCTAGAAGGAGGTGGAAATCAGGAGATGTTGGTCAAGGAGTACAGTTTCAGTTAGGCAAGATGAATTAGTGCTGGAGATCTAATGCTCGGCAGTGTGAATGGAGTTAGTAATACTCTATTGTGTACTTGAAATATACTAACAGGGTAGATCTTAAGGGTTCTTACCAAGAAAGAAAGTAAGGAAGAAATAGAGAGAGGGAAGGATGGGAGGGAGGGAAAGAAGGGGAGGGAGGAAGGTAGAAAGGGGAGAAAGGAAGGAAGGGAAGGAGGGAGGGAGGAAGGAAGGAAGAAAACGGTAACTGTGAGGTCATGGATATGTTAGGTTGATTGTGGTGATCATTTAACAATGTATACCTATATCAAAATGTAAGTTGTACACCTTAAACGTATACAATTCATATTTGTCAATTATGCCTCAATAAAGATAAAAAAAGGGAATTCCAAAGAATCTTTATTTCTGTTTACCACTGGCTTTTAAACTAAGAGCCTAGGATTTCCACTGTGTCCTAGTGGTTAGGATTCCAGGCTTTCACTGCCGTAGGTCAGGTTCAGTCCCTGGTCAGGGAACTGAGATCCCACAAGCTGCATGGCGCAGCCAAACAAACAAACAAACAAATAAATAAATAAAATTTAAAAAATAAACTAAGAGCCTTATAGCCCCCCAGGGCTTAGTGGAAATGCCTTAGGTCTTTCCTAAGGGAAAGAGCTCCATAGGGAGCTCCCATGAGGCCATAGGTGCGGACTGGGAGAACAAGGTAGTGAAGCAGGATTGGGGACCATGGGCGTTTGGGCCACTTCTTTATGTAACTCACTTGTGCCTTCAGGGCCTGCTTGGGCCCAAATCATGTATATGTCACTTCCATTTGATGATGGATGCTACTGTGCACGCCCAACTTTATGGCTTGGTGGGTCAGATCACCGAGTTCATGATGGGCAGCTCAGGTCACATGGTAACTTGGTGGCCCATGGTTAAGCGTTCAGTCTCTACAAAGGCCCAGTAACAGGCTAAGAGCTGTTTCTCAAAAGGAGAGTGGTTATCGCAGAAGATAGTAGGGCTTTGCTCCAAAATACTAAGGGTCTGTGCTGTCACTCACCTGCGGTAGCCTGCCAAAGGCTCTACACAGCATCCCTATCTGCACTGACACTTCAGGCACCTTTGGACCTGCTGGATGCTCTGGCCCAGGTGGCAGAGCATCTTGCATGGCAGCCTGGACCTGGTGCAGAGCCTTCTCTTGTTCTGGGCTCCACTCAGAGCTAGCAGCTTTTTCAGGCTACTTGGTGAATAAGCCGGAGTAACACACCCAAATGAGGAATATGTTGCTTCCGAAGTCCCAAGAGACCCACCAGGTGCTGTGCCTCTTTTTCGGTTGTGGGAGGGACCAGATGCAACAGTTTAGCCATCACCTTAGAAGGGGTATCTTGACATCCTCCAAACCACTGGAATCCTAGAAATTTCACTGAGATAGAAGATCCCACAATTTTTGTTGGATTATTTTCCCACCCTCTAACACGATGTCACTGTACTCTCTTTCCACTTACATAATGTCCCACCTGCTGGCATCTATATCTTTGTTCCTTAACATAACATGCTTTTTTCTCTGGCTGCTTTTCAGATTTCCACTTCATTGCTGGTTTCGAGCAAACTGATTATGATGTGCCTTGCTTTAGTTTTCTTCATATTTCATGTGCTTGGAGTTCATTGAGCTTCTTGGATCTGTGGGTTTACTGTTTTCTTCAAATTTGGAAATGTTTCAGCTATTAGTTCTTCGGATATTTTTTCCGCTCCTCCCCCCGCACCGAGGCTCTGATTATATTGTGTATTAGGCCACTTGGTGCAGCCCCAAGGTTGATGCTCTATTCATTAATTTTTTTTCCCTCTCTTCGTGTTTCATTCTGGATAGTTTCTATTGTTATGTATTCACATTCACTAATCTCTTCTGCAATGTGTACTTTGCCATTAATCCCAAACCACTGTATTTTTCATCTTAGACATTGTCATTTTCATTTTTAGAAGTGCAGTTTGGCTCTTTTTTATATCTTCCATGTCTGTACTTTTTTGACATATGAAACACAGTTATAGTAACTGTTTTAATGTCCTTTTCTGCTGATTCTAACAGTTATTCTCCTCATTATGGGTTATGTTTTCCTGCCTCTTTGCATGCCTGGTAATCTTTGATTGAATGCCAGCCATTATGACTTTTACCTCATTGCATGCTAGGTAATTTTGTATTCTTATAATATTGACTTTTGTTCTGGGATGCAGTTAAGTTACTTGGAAACAATTTGATCCTTTCACAGGCCAGCCTTTACAATTTGTTAGGAGGGTCTGAAACAGTGTGTAGTCTTAGGGCTAATTGTTCCCCACAACTGAGGCAAGGCCTTCCTGAGTACTCTACCCAATGCCCTGGAATTTGGAGGTTTTCCAATCTGGCTGGTTGGGAACAGGCACTATGCTGGCCCTGTGGGAGTGCTCAGCACTGTTACTCCTGATCCGTTTGGGTGGCATTTTCCCCAGCATCAGCTAGTTTCCTCACATGCACTGTATTTGGTATTCAGCTGAATATGGTTGAGGAACCCTTTGTAGACACTGAACGTTCTCTCTCTATGCAACCCTCTCCTCTCTGGTCCTCTGTTCTGAGAACCCTAGCCTCCTTACTGTCCCTGTATTATCAGCTCCATCTCCTCAACTCCGGGAGTCTGTCAGCCAGTGCCTGCCCCTTCCTGTGCCACGGCCTGGAAGCTCTCTCAAGGTAGTAAGCTGGGGCAATCACAGGGCTCACCTCATTTATCTCGCATAGTTCAGGCATTACTGTTCTTCATTTCCTGATGTCCAGTGTCTTGAAGAATGTTGTTTCATATATTTTAATCTAATTGTTTTGGTAATTTCACGTGGGAGGGTAAGTCTGGTTCCTTTTACTCATCATAACCAGAAGCAGAATTCCATCTTCAAGGAAAGTTCTTCTAAGAATCTCTCAGCTTCTTCATTCATGCTGCCGGTGATCTTTCTCTTGAGCTTTTCCCAGATCTTTCATCTAGTTGCAAACCCCTCTGTACCCATGGGCTACATTCAGGACACACACAGAACAGAGGCCCCTTTGTCTCTAAACAAAAGGATATATCGTACCTCTCCACCCTGATGGACACTGTCCTTGTCTCTTCAGATTGGCAAACTGACATCTCACTTGGCTGTAGGCTCTGACAATTTCCTCAGAATGAAGTTTGGTGCCTCCTCCCCCCAAAAACTGCATTCCTTGATTTTTCTAGTTTCCTTCCTTTTAACATCAGGCATACTTAGAAAATTACCAGGGGATTCCACTGGATGCAGTCACGTCACAGGGCTCCTAAAATTCTACTCCAACACCACCCAGTCCTAGAGGGGAAGGATGATGGAGGGGAAGTTGAAATGGAAAACTGTAGTCTTAACTGATTCAATTTAAACTACTTTACTTTTGCAAATTTTATATAAACATGTCCATGGGAACAACAGTGCTAGGTCCATTCCCAGGGCCTTGGAAGGAGTCTACACATGAGGGGCCCTGAAGATTTAAAGTTTATTAGCTACATGGTAAATGCACCTCAGCATACATCATTTTGACATTCTGCCTTAGTTCATATGCTGGAATCTTCCTTTTAGAGCCCATCTCTGTCTCTCCAGTGACTTCTTGCCAAGCAACTGATCTCCACATTTGAACTTTTAGTAATTTGTTTTGGCCACTCAACTACCTGCTTTCCAAAACACACAAAGAAGGTCATTTGCTCTTGATTAAGTTTTGAAAAACAATATGTACAAATGTGAGATGTCCTAAGATAATTTTCAAGGAGACAATGATCCATGTCTATGAAAAATTTTGTCTTTACCCACCCATCCTCACAGTGGTTATGGTGGACGAGTATGGAGCTTGGCTCTTGAGAAGATGGTAGGATAAATTCAAGAAAAACATCTTTGAAGTGAATACAAGACTAAAGAATAGAATAGACCAGTGTGAATGGCATGACAAGGGTGATAAATGAAGGATAGAGTCCAGGTTCAAGGACCAGGAAGAAATTGGATCTCAGTGGACGCATATCAGGAACAAGCACATATTCTTGGACACGAGTTAGTGTTCATAATTCATTTTTATGGGCCAATGGCTGTGTGGTAGTCTCATGAGGTTATTCAGTCCATTAATATAAAAAACTAGTCCATTCATGTAAACAAACCCCCACGTATCCCAAATCTATCCCTCTTCATGAGAAGTGAGCGTTATTACTCTTTGGCTCTAGCTTTTAACCACATCTCTAGAATGAACTTTAAGCAAATTAAAGATAGAAATTATTATTTCATCAGCAACTAGCAATGACTAGAAGAGAGTAAAAGTTTAGTGACTATATGTTGAAGCAAATTTATTACTCTGTATTTTACTGACTGTACATTCCTGTCTCTCCCACTACACAGGGGCCATTCTTATTTATTTTTCTACCCTTTATGTCTAGCACTATGCCTGGAACTTTGTACATTCTTTTTTTTTTTTTTTTTTTGCGGTACGCGGGCCTCGCACTGTTGTGGCCTCTCCCCTTGCCGAGCACAGGCTCCGGACGCGCAGGCCCAGCGGCCATGGCTCACGGGCCCAGCCGCTTCGCGGCATGTGGGCTCCTCCCAGACCGGGGCACGAACCCGTGTCCCCTGCATCGGCAGGCGGACTCTCAACCACTGCGCCACCAGGGAAGCCCCTGTACATTCTTGATAAATGATTTCTGAGTGAATGGGAAACCTTAAAAGTGCAATGCAATGCTTTGTGAATCACTTCAAGGTCACAACTTGCAGCAGTGTTTAACACTCCTCCAAGAAACTAACCTAAAAATGTCCCCTCTACTTCTTGAGAAGGAGAGAGCTAGGGTTGATTTAAATAATAAGAGGGAAAATGGAATTACCTGAACCAGAATTTCAGGTGTGCCTTCCTCACTGTAGCTCACTTGCCCAAAAGGAAGTGGAGCCCATACTATAGTTAGCTGTCGTCACCTTCTTCAAGTTCATTGATCTTTTCTTTTGCAGCATATAGTCAGATATTGGCCCATTCAGTGAATTTTTCACTTCAGATATTGTATTCTTCCATTATAGAAATAATTCCATTTGTTTTTTTATATCTTCCATTTCTGTCCTCTTAGTGTTCATGTTTTCCTTTCATTTTTTACAATGAAATGCATTCATAATTATAATATTTATATTTATAATACCCTTTAAAAAGTCCTTGTCTGATAATTCTATCATCCCTGTAATTTCTGAGTCTATTTATATGGACTGATTTTTCTCCTGGATATGAGTCACATTTCACTGCATTTTCTGTGTTAGTAATTTTTTATTGAATGCTAGACATCATGAATAATACATTGTTGAGGGTCTGGATTTTGTTATGTGCCTGCAGAGTGTTGAAGATTATCCTGGCAGGAAGTTAAGTTACTTGTGGATCATCTTGACCCTTTCAAGGATTTTTTAAAGTTTTGTTCATATGGGTCTAGTATAGCCTCTAGACTACTGCTAATTTAGCCCACTACAAATGCATGACCCTTTCATTCTTTTTTTTCTTTAAGGATAGTTAATTTATGATGTTATGTTAGTTTCTGGTGAACAGCAAAGTGATTCAGATATATATATATATACACACATATATATATATGTATATATATATATATATACACACACATGTATATACATATATATTCTTTTAAATATTCTTTTGCATTATAGCTTACTACAAGATTTGAATATAGTTCTCTGTGCTATACAGTAGGACCTTGTTTTTTAAAATATTTTAATTTTATTGGCATACAGTTGATTTACAATGTTGTGTTAGTTTCAGGTGTACAGCAAAGTGATTTGGTTATACATATATTCATTCTTGTTAGATTTTTGTCTCATATAGGTTATCACAGAATATTCAGTAGAGTTCCCTGTGCTATACAGTAGGACCCTGTTGTTTATCTATTTTATATATAGTAGTTTGTATCTGCTGATCCCAAACTCCTAATTTATCCCTCCCCCTTTCCCATTTGGTAACCATAAGTTTGTTTTCTATGTCTGTGGGTCTATTTCTGTTTTGTATATAAGTTTATTTGTATCATATTTTAGATTCCACATATAAGTTATATCATATGATATTTGTCTTTCTCTGTCTACTTACTTCACTTAGTATGATAATCTCTAGGTCCATCCATGTTGCTGCAAATGGTATTATTTCACTCTTTGATGGCTGAGTAATATTCTATTGTACATATATACCACATCTTCTTTATCCATTCATCTGTTGATGAACACTGAGGTTGCTTCCATGTCTTGGTTATTGTAAATAGTGATGCTATGAATATTGAGGCAGATGTATCTTTTCGAATTATAGTTTTCTCTGGATATATGCCCAGGAGTGAGATCGCTGGATGATATGGCAACTCTGTTTTTAGTTTTTAAAGGAACGTCCATACTGTTCTCCGTAGTGGCTGTATCAATTTACATTCCCACCAACAGTGTAGGAGGGTTCCCTTTTCTCCACACCCTCTCCAGCATTTATTATTTGGAGACTTTTCGATGATGGCCATTCTGACCAGTGTGAGATGATACCTCACTGTAGTTTTGATTTGCATTTCTCTAATAATTGGTGATGTTGAGCATCTTTGCTTGTGCTCATTGGCCATCTGTATGTCTTCTTTGGAGAAATGTCTATTTAGGTCTTCTGCCCATTTTTTGATTGGGTTGTTTGGGGGGGTTGTTACTGAGTTGTATGAAGTGTTTGTATATTTTGGAAATTAAGCCCTTGTTGGTCACATCATTTGCAAATATTTTCTCCCAGTCCATAGGTTGTCTTTTCATTTTATTGATGGCTTCCTTTGCTGTGCGAAAGCTTATAAGTGTGATTAGGTCTCATTTGTTTACTTTTGCTTATATTTCTATTGCCTTGGGAGACTGACTTAAGAAAACATTGGTATGATTTATGTCAGAGAACGTTTTGCCTATGTTCTCTTCTAGGAGTTTTATGGTGTCATGTCTTTTATTAAGTGTTCAAGCCATTTTGAGTTTATTTTTATGTGTGGTGTGAGGGACCCTCTCATTCTGCTCTGGGTGTTCAATATGGCCTCACCACTTTGGTAAGAATTCAAAAGTCTCCTAGCCAGTGTTAGTTCTGGGAATTATTCATATTATAGTTCCCCAGTAGTTTTTCCTTACCTGACCTTGTGGAGTTTCAGCATATGCATGTCAGCTTCATATTTAGCAAAAGACTCAAGGGCATTTCAAACAGTTTTCTGGGGTGTTTTCTCTGCATAGCTCCCTCTTCTCTGGTTTTCTGTCCCATAAATTCCAGCTGTTTCAGCCTCAGTGAACTCTAATCTTTGTCTTCTTAACTTAGCAAGACTACTGTGTTCTGCTTGAGGTTCCCCTCCCTGAGCCAATGGTCTGGAAAGTACATCCAGTCAGAAGGCTAAGACAATCACAGGACCTTATTTATTTCCCAAATCTAAGTAATCACAGTTCTGCACTTTTTGTTGCCCAGTGTTTGACAACAATTGTTTATATATTTTGTTGAGTTTTATAATTATTTATGCAGAAGGTCAAATCTGCTGCCATGTATTCTGTCATGGCCAAAAAGACTTCTGTCAACTTTAGAATTCATTGACCTACAAATTTATATTCAGAATCTTCTGTATTCCGAAAACTTGCACAAGCCTCTTAGATAGCCTCATCCACAAAGGGAAAGAAGCAGAAGAAAGAAGAACTACAATCCTGCAGCCTGTGGAACAAAAACCACATTCACAGAAAGATAGACAAGATGAAAAGACAGAGGGCTATATACCAGATGAAGGAACAACATAAAATGCCAGAAAAACAACTAACTGAAGTGGAGATAGGCAACCTTCCAGAAAAAGAATTCAGAATAATGATAGTGAAGATGATCCAGGACCTTGGAAAAAGAATGGAGGCAAAGATCGAGAAGATGCAAGAAATGTTTAACAAAGACCTAGAAGAGTTAAAGGACAAACGAACAGAGATGAACAATACAATAACTGAAACGAAAACTACACTAGAAGGAATCAACAGCAGAATAACTGAGGCAAAAGAACGGATAAGTGACCTGGAAGACAGAATGGTGGAATGCACTGCTGTGGAACAGAATAAAGAAAAAAGAATGAAAAGAAATGAAGACAGCCTAAGAGACCTCTGGGACAACATTAAACACAACAACATTTGCATTATAGGGGTCCCAGAAGGAGAAGAGAGAGCGAACGGACCTGAGAAAATATTTGAAGGGATTATAATCGAAAACTTCCCTAACATGGGAAAGGAAATAGCCACCCAGGTCCAGGAAGTGCAGAGAGTCCCATACAGGATAAACCCAAGGAGAAACATGCCAAGACACATAGTAATCAAATTGGCAAAAATTAAAGACAAAGAAAAATTATTGAAAGCAGCAAGGGAAAAACGACAAGTGACATACAAGGGAGCTCCCATAAGGTTAACAACTGATTTCTCAGCAGAAACTCTACAAGCCAGAAGGGAGTGACATGATACACTTAAAGTGAAGATAGGGAAGAACTACAACCAAGATTACTCTACCTGGCGAGGATCTCATTCAGATTCGATGGAGAAATCAAAAGCTTTACAGACAGGCAAAAGCTAAGAGAATTCAGCACCACCAAACCAGCTCTACAACGAATGCTAAAGGAACTTCTCTAAGTGGGAAATACAGGAGAAGAAAAGGACCTACAAAAACAAAGCCAAAAAATTAAGAAAATGGTCATAGTAACATGCATATCAATAATTGCCTGAAACGTGAATGGATTAAATGCTCCAACCAAAAGACACAGGCTTGCTGAATGGATACAAAAACAAGACCCATATATATGCTGTCTACAAGGGACCCCCTTCAGACCTAGGGACACATTCAGCCTGAAAGTGAGGGGATGGAAAAAGATATTCCATGCACATGGAAATCAAAAGAAAGCTGGAGTAGCAATACTCATATCAGATCAAATAGACTTTAAAATAAAGAATGTTACAAGAGACAAGGGAGGACACTACATAATGATCAAGCAATCAATCCGAGAAGATATAACAATTATAAATATATATGCAACATAGGAGCACCTCAATACATAAGGCAACTGCTAACAGCTATAAAAGAGGAAATCGACAGTAACACAATAATAGTGGGGGACTTTAACACCTCACTTACACCAATGGACAGATCATCCAAACAGAAAATTAATAAGGAAACACAAACTTTAAATGACACAATAGACCAGATAGATTTAATTGATATTTATAGGACATTCCATCCAAAAACCGCAGATTACATTTTCTTCTCAAGTGCGCAAGGAACATTCTCCAGGATAGATCACGTCTTGGGTCACAAATCAAGCCTCAGTAACTTTAAGAAAATTGAAATCATATCAAGTATCTTTTCCAACCAAAATGCTATGAGATTGGAAATAAATTACGGGGGAAAAAACTTAAAAACACCAACAAACGGAGGCTAAACAATACATTACTAAATAACCAAGAGATCACTGAAGAAATCAAAGAGGAAATCAAAAAATACCTCGAGACAAATGACAATGAAAACACGACAATCTAAAACCTATGGGATGCAGCAAAAGCAGTTCTAAGAGGGAAGTTTATAGCTATACAAGCCTACCTCAAGAAACAAGAAAAATCTCAAATAAACAATCTAACCATACACCTAAAGGAACTAGAGAAAGCAGAACAAACAAAACCCGAAGTTAGTAGAAGGAAAGAAATCATAAAAGATCAGAGCAGAAATAAATGAAATAGAAACAAAGAAAACAATAGCAAAGATCAATAAAACTAAAACCTGTTTCTTTGAGAAGATAAACAAAGTTGATAAATCATTAGCCAGACTCATCAAGAAAAAAAGGGAGAAGACTCAAATCAATAGAAATAGAAATGAAAAAGGAGAAGTAACAACTGACAATGCAGAAATACAAAGGATTATAAGAGATTACTTCAAACAACTATATGCCAATAAAATGGACAACCTGGAAGAAATGGACAAATTCTTAGAAAGGTATAACTTTCCAAGACTGAACCAGGAAGAAATAGAAAATATGAACAGACAAATCACAAGTAATGAAATTGAAACTGTGATTAAAAATCTTCCAACAAACAAAAGTCCAGGACCAGATGGCTTCAGAGGTGAATTCCATAAAACATTTAGAGAAGAGCTAACACCCATCCTTCTCAAACTCTTCCAAAAATCTGAAGAGGAAGGAACACTCCCAAACTCATTCTATGAGGCCACCATCACCCTGATACCAAAACCAGACAAAGATACTACAAAAAAAGAAAATTACAGACCAATATTACTGATGAATATAGATGCAAAAATCCTCAAAAAAATACTAGCAAACAGAATCCAACAACACATTAAAAGGATCATACACCATGATCAACTGGGATTTATCCCAGGGATGCAAATATTCTTCAATACACGCAAATCGATCAATGTGATACACCATATTAACAAAGTGAAGAAGAAAAACCATATGATCATCTCAATAGATGCAGAAAAAGCTTTTGACAAAATTCAACACCCATTTATGATAAAAACTCTCCAGAATGTGGGCATAGAGGGAACCTACCTCAACATAATAAAGGCCATATACGACAAACCCACAGCAAACATCATTCTCAATGGTGAAAAACTGAAAGCATTTCCTCTAAGATCAGGAACAAGACAAGGATGTCCACTCTCGCCACTATTATTCAACATAGTTTTGGAAGTCCTAGCCATGCCAATCAGAGAAGAAAAAGAAATAAAAGGAATACAAATTGGAGAAGAAGAAGTAAAACTGTCATTGTTTGCAGATGACATGATACTATACATAGAGAATCCTAAAGATGCCACCAGAAAACTACTAGAGCTAATCACTGAATTTGGTAAAGTTACAGGATACAGAATTAATGCACAGAAATCTCTTGCATTCCTGTACTCTAATGATGAAAAAACTGAAAGAGAAATTAAGGAGACGCTCCCATTTACCATTGCAACAAAAAGAATAAAATACCTAGGAATAAACCTACCTAAGGAGACAAAAGACCTGTATGCAGAAAACTATAAGACATTGTTGAAAGAAACTAAAGATGATACCAATAGATGGAGAGATATTCCATGTTCTTGGTTTGGAGGAATCAATATTGTGAAAATGACTATACTACCCAAAGCAATCTACAGATTCAATGCAATCCCTATCAAATTACCAATGGCACTTTTTACAGAACTAGAACAAAAAATCTTAAAATTTGTGTAGAGACACAAAAGACCCTGATTAGCCAAAACAGTCTTGAGGGAGAAAAACGGAGCTGGAGGAATCAGACTCCCTGACTTCAGACTATACTCCAAACTACAGTAATCAGGACATTATGGTACTGGCACAAAAACAGAAATATAGATCAATGGAATAGGATAGAAAGCCCAGAGATAAACCCATGCACCTATGGTCAACTAATCTATGACAAAGGAGGCAAGGATATACAATGGAGGAAAGACAGTCTCTTCAATAAGTGTTGCTGGGAAAACTGGACAGCTACATGTACAAGAATGAAATTAGAACACTCCCTAACACCATACACAAAAATAAACTCAAAATGGAGTAGAGACCTAAATGTAAGACTGGAAACTATAAAGCTCTTAGAGGAAAACATAGGAAGAACACTCTTTGACATAAATCACAGCAAGATCTTTTTTGATCCACCTCCTAGAGTAATGGAAATAAAAACAAAAATAAACAAATTGGACCTAGTGAAACTTAAAACCTTTTGCAAAGCAAAGGAAACTACAAACAAGACGAAAAGGCAACCCTCAAAATGGGAAAAAATATTTGCAAACGAATCAATGGGAAAAGGATTAATCTCCAAAATATACAAACAGCTGTATCAAAAAATGGGCAGAAGACCTAAATAGACATTTCTCCAAAGAGAACATACAGATGGCCAAGAAGCACATGAAAATCCCCTCAACATCACTAATTATTAGAGACATGCAAATCAAAACTACAATGAGGTATCACCTCACACCAGTTAGAATGGGCATCATCAGAAAATCTACAAACAACAAATACTGGAGAGGGTGTGGAGAAAAGGGAACCCTCTTGCACTGTTGGTGGAATGTAAAATGATACAGCCACTATGGAGAACGGTATGGAGGTTCCTTAAAAAACTAAAAATAGAATTACCATTTGACCCAGGAATCCCACTACTGGGATATACCCAGAGAAAACCATAATTCAAAAAGACACATGCACTCCAATGTTCATTGCTGTGCTATTTACATTAGCCAGGTCATGCAAGCAACCTAAATGCCCATCGACAGACGAATGGATAAATAAGATATGGTGCATATATGCAATGGAATATTACTCAGCCATAAAAAGGAATGAAATTGGGTCATTTGTAGAGACGTGGATGAATCTAGAGATTGTCATATAGAGTGAAGTAAGTTAGAAAGAGAAAACAAATATCATATATTAACGCATATATGTGGAACCAGAAAAATGGTACAGATGAACCGGTTTGCAGGGCAGAAATAGAGACACAGATGTAGAGAACAAACGTATGGACACCAAGGTGGGAAAGCAGCAGGGGGTGGGGGTGGGGGTGTGGTGAATTGGGAGATTAGGATTGACATGTATACACTGATATGTATAAAATGGGTGACTAATAAGGACCTGCTGTATGAAAAAATAAATTAAATTAAAAAGAAAAAGAGTTCACATGCCACAATTAAGGAGCTCACATGCTGCAACTAAGACCTGGCACAACCGAAAAAAAAAAAAAAACCACAGTAAGTTAAAACAGAAAGAATATTCATGGCCAGAAGCAGCCTGTCTCCCTACAGGGAACAATTAAACAGCTCACGGTTCTTGTCCCCTGTGTCTCCCTTTCCTGAATCCCATGAAGGCCACCGCTTTCTGCAGCCACATTTTTTCTTCAGTTGGAGCCCAGTACCATGAATTTGGTTTTTTCTTTCTGAGTTATAATCTCCAACCAGGCATGCTTCCTTTGATTGCACTTGATTATTCCCAAGCTTCCTTAACACATCTGCAATTCCTTCCCCAGATGGTGCCTGTCATTCACTGTGCAAATTCACCACAACTTTCACTCCTGAGTGATGAACTTCCATCTAACCTCCCAGGAGGCCCTTTACTAGCTGTGTGACTTTAGGCAAGTTACCAAACCTCTCTGAGCCTTATTTTCATCATTTATATTGTTGATACTGCTTACCTTGGATGGTTGTTTGGAATTAGAGAAAATTGTAATAATAGTAACAGCAGCAAAAGTTTATTAAGTTCTCATTGTGGCAGATACTATGGTCAGCATTTAACATGCAGTTATTTGCTTGAGTCATCTCAGCAATTCTATCACATGGGATCTCTTACTATCCACACCCCCCCCAAAAAAAGAATCTTCTGTATTACCATACTGTGCTAAATCCCAAATTATATATAGAAGAGAAGTAAAACAGCATCCCTGACTTCGAGGAGCTTACAAATCAGCCAAAGGGAAAAGATAAACAGGTACGAAGTCACTGTTCCCTTTACTTGGAATGTCCTTTGTGCTCTGCCTTTGTGCCTGGCCAACACTTCCTCATCTAGCTCAAAGACAACTTCCTGTATGAGGCCATTCCTTGGGTAGGACCAATAATACTTTCCTTTGAACCTAACATTACCCTACACATTGTACCTTTGTTCTTTAAACACTTTCTAATATTTCTTTGTTTAAATATTTGTCTCCCTCCCTAAACAGTGAACTCCTTTAAGACAAAGGTCATGTCTTTTCCCCAGCACCCAGAAGAGGTGGAGCATGGAATAGACATGCAAGGCAATAAATAGTAGTTAAATGAAGGAATTAATGAGTAAATATTTGGTTGTGAGCTAATTAATGCAAAACGAAATGCTAAACAGAGTAGTACTCACTCTTATGCAGTAAAAATTGAACAAAAAGAGAACATGGAGCATTAGAAAAATCAGGAAAGTCTTTGGAAATAAAATGATCTTGAATCGGTGTGGTTGGCAGAATGATGGTCTCTCCCAAAGACGTCTATGTCCTTATCCTTATAATCTGTGAATACATTGCCTAATAGGACAAAAAGGAATCTGTGGATATGATTAAGTTAAGGTCCTTGAGATGATTAGATTATCCTGGATTATTGAGGTAGGCCCAATGCAATTACAAGATTTCTTAAGAGTCATAGAAGGAGATGTGCTGAGGAAAGAAAAACAAAAAACCAGAGTCGCACAGTATGAGAAAAACTTGATCTGCCATTGCTGGTGTTGAAGATAGAGGAATAGAGATACTAGCCAAGGAATTTCAGAAAGGGAAACCTCTAGAAGCTAGAAAAAGCAAGAAAACGAACTTTCTCCCTAGAGCCTCCAAAAGGAACAGTCCTGCCAATACCTTGATTTTAGCTCAGCGAGACCCATTGTGTACTTCTGACTTTTAGAACTGTAAGACAATAAATCTGTGTTGTTTTAAACCACCAAGTGTGTGGTAATTTGTTACAGAAGCAATAGGAAACTAACAGAGTTGGACGTAGATGGTTGGGCTGAATTTGTACGGGCCTACAAAGGAATCTGGGCTGAAGAAAGAATTGGAGACATTTGATGAAGATCCATGGGATTATCAGAGCAGAGATTAGCAAGTCAAGTGGAAGGCTTCTGGACAACTGGAAATGAAAACATAAATAGAACTGGTCTCCAAAAGTCATGCAGAAGTCAGACATTGGTCTTGACAGACTTAAAATGCAGGCACACAGACCAATATTTCCATGTGCAGAGATTTCACAGAGGGCAAGAATAACTATTTTATTTCACTCTCTCTTTGGGGGAGTTTTCTGAATCCTTTTACAAAGATGAATTTCGTTGCAACTAGTCTTCTCAAAGTGTGCTGATAGAATATTCATTCATGTACTTATCCATCCTCTGCCCAAATATTGATGAGCCACTAAATGCTTTCACTGTGGAGGCATGGTCCCTGCAGTCTAGGAAACCATATCTAGAAGAAAAGATAGATAACCTGAATATAAGTATAGTGGACAAGGTTCTTTTTCTCCTTAACTCTCTTCATTTCTTCTCCTCAGTTCTAGTGGGGAGAGTGCTTTTAGTATAATGATGCATCAAAGTCTTGCCATTAAAGGTAGTTCAACATTAGCAAGAAGGAAGGTCTTGCAGACGTAGAGAATGGACTTGAGGACGGGGTGACAGGGAAGGGTAGGCTGGGATGAGGTGAGAGAGTGGCATGGACATGTGTACACTACCAAGTGTGAAGTGGATAGCTAGTGGGAAGCAGCTGCGTAGCCCAGGGAGATCAGCTCGGTGCTTGGTAACCACCTAGAACGATGGGATGGAGAGGGTGGGGAGGAGACGCAAGAGGGAGGGGATATGGGAACATATGTATACGTATGGCTGATTCACTTTGTCGTACGGCAGAAGCTGGCACAACATTGTAGAGCAATTGTACTCCAAGCTGTTAAAAAAAAGAAAAAAGAAGAAAGGTCTTACGGCTGCCCTATGCTAAATGCTTTGAAAGACCCAAGCCTGCTCCCAAAAGAGACTGTAAAGAGCCATTGGATGGAAGGATCCACCATCATACCCCCCCCACCACCAAATGAAAACTCCCCAGGCTTGACTACACTGAAAGCTTCAGACCGTATGAAAAGCCTGCAGGATGGAGCTGGGAAAAGCTGAGGGGAGAAGAGGGAGATCAGGGACTCTCATCACAAATGGGCTTTGATTGGACTGAAAGAAAAGACCATGGGTACCATCCTCTGGAATCTGAGTGTGTTTATGATGGGATACTCTTTAGAAATGGGATCTCCTTGAAGATCATTACAAGATGTTACATAAAGCAAAATGTGCCAAGTGTTATAAGAGTGACAAAGTGACATGGGGGGGGAAGTTCCACATTGATGTAATCAAAGAAGTACCAAGCATGATTTCCAACCCCTCAAATATCTCTCAGAACCTGAAATTCTACCATTGATCCCGAACACATCTGTCTTAAGCATTGCTTTCTTTCCTCATTATCTATTTGAAAGAGCAAGTCTCCCCAGTCTTAACGAGTTGGTGGAATGACAGATGGGACTGATAGTAAGATGGAAGATGTGCCTCTTTGTTCTCATTTGAAAAGGCTCTGCTTTTCATCATTTATAGATATCTCACTACTTACTGCTGCTGATGTGGTCTTTGCACTTTAGAATTCCCTGAATATGAAGTAGAATGCACATTAAAATAGAATGCAAATGAATTGCTCTGTGCTAGATTCTGGTCAAGGGAGAGATTGCTGCTCAGGTTTTGGTTCAGTTGAAAGTAAATTTCATACCTTGGGTAACAGACGCTACTGTTTCTTTGTTGAATAGTCAGTACATTTATTCCTCATTTTGGAGGGGGTGTTTAATCTTTTAAAAATAGATTTATTGAGGTATAATTTACATACCATAAAATTCACTAATTTTTTGTTTATTTTTTATTAATTTTTATTGGAGTATAGTTGCTTTACAATGTTGTGTTAGTTTCTTGCTGTACAGCAAAGTGTATCAGCCACATGTATACATATATTCCCTCTTCTTTGGATTTTCTTCCCATTCAGGTCACCACAGAGCACTGAGTAGAGTTCCCTGTGCTATACAGTAAGTTCTCATTAGTTATCTATTTTATACATAGTAGTGTATATATGTCAGTCCCAGTCTCCCAGTTCATCCCACCCCCTTCCCCTCTTGGTAACCATAAGTTTGTTCTCTACATCTGTGACTGTATTTCTGCTTTGCAAATAAGTTAATCTCTACCATTTTTCTAGGTTCCACATATAAGCGGTATTATACAATAAAATTCACTAATTTTAAGGTTTGACTGTGCAACCATCACCACGATCCAGTTTTAGAAGATTTCTTTTAAAAATTTTTTTAATTTATTTTTTAGACCCTACTATTTTAAGTGCTACAAGATTTTCATTTTGTGTGCTTAAAAAACAGGTCTCTGAATAAAGTTGGCTACTCAGAAAAAGCATAGCCATGACATGAACAAAATGATTATACGACCAGAGCAGCTTTCATTGTCTGCCAGGAATAGTAGGCTAGATGCTGTCAGTGAGGGACTGCTTTTGATACTTCTAGATGAACTTTATTCAGATTTTCCCTTCAGACTCTCCTAGAATGTTAGTGCTCATCAAGTCCCACATGAAAGTTTCTCTTTCCCTCCTTCTCTTGGGGTACATATCTTGGGTGGCGTCTCTGGTGAGGTCTATGCCTAAATGCCCCTCTGCACTATTCATGGGCAGAGGAAGTACAGCAAAGAGTGTAGGGAGCAGCTCACAGGAGACTAGCAAATGACCCTCAGGTACCCCCACGCCCCAGGCTTCTTCCTCTTTCCACTCTCAATCACACCAATCCCAATAGAAGGGATCCAGGCCTGAGTTACATGATTAGAACAGACTTTCCTTTGTCAAATTTGGCACTATCCCTTAGTAACCAGGCAGAAGGTAGCCAACGGCAGAGTAGTGGAACCATAGAGGCAATTTAAAGATACAAAAATGCCTTCAGAGACCCATTGTTTCTGCCCTGCTGACCCCAACTCATCTGGCTCAGAGATTTCTTTGGGGTTAGGGACTTCAGGAGAGCCTTGGGAACAGTTGAAGAGATTGGGCATCAATGATCCCAATAACTTCATTTCCTTCCTTTGCCACTCCACTTTGTTCCCAAACAGAACCCAAGAAGTAGGATCATAAAGAGGAAAGAGCATTTCTCTGGATTTCAGAAGACTGGGTTCTGATGTCCAGGTGAGTCATTATTTAGTTGTGTGACCTTGAACGAATACCTTTCAATTCTTTGGCCCAGTTTCTCCTTCTGTAAAATGAGGGGAAGTGTAGGCTACATTGCTAAGGATCTTGAAATCTCTGACATTCCAAGACTCAGAATAAAGCATACACATTTGCTCTACCATTTGTATCTGGCCTTGGGCAAATCACTTACCCTCTTTGCACCTCGTTTCTCCATCAAGAATGTGAGAGGCTGGGGACTTCCCTGGTGGTGCAGGGGTTAAGAATCTGCCTGCCAATGCAGGGAACACGGGTTCGAGCCCTGGTCCGGGAAGACCCCACCTGCCGCGTAGCAACTAAGCCCATGCGTCACAACTACTGAGCCCGCATGCGTAGAGCCTGTACTCCACAACAAAGATAAGCCACTGCAATGAGAAGCCTGCACACCACAACAAAGAGTAACCCCCACTCGCTGCAACTAGAGAAATCCCATGCTCAGCAACGAAGACCCAACACAGCCAAGAAAGAATGTGAGAGGCTGGACTATGTTGTCACTAAGAGCCCTGCCATTCCTGACATTGTGTACAACATTTCTGAAGGCCAGAGCAAGTGCTGACTATCTGAGATGGCAAGTCCTCATTAGGCATTTTGGGAGCAGAAAGTTGTCTCGCCTCCCAGTGCATGTGCTCACGTGTCTGGCATAACTCACTAGGTTGGTCCAATTTTCCAATAGTCGCATTTTTGCTGGTTTGATTTATTGTCAGGACAAGTGTGCAATCCATTCTGGGAATGTAATTAAACAAGCAGCTAGAGATTCCAGAGGTTCTGATTCTCCCCAAAGGAGGAAATACATTTGCAGTGGGAGCTAGATCCCAAGGGATGCCTCCCAGGAGCTAGTGACTGCCAGGCATGAGAATCAGCCTTGTGAGGAGGTGACCAGCTACATATCACACAGTGAGGATTGCCACTGCATAATACCATCCTCTCAGGTGCTGTTATCATGCCTCCAATGCTCCCATTTAAAATCCATCCATTTCAGTATTTGCAGATTTCAGCCAGAGGTTGCAAACTGGTGTCCTGGAGGCTGACTGCAGCCTGCCAACAGAACTTACTTGGCCAATACAATTTTAAGGAAGATTTGAATTTGAATACCTTTAGGCAGAGAAATATCTTCACCATTAGGTGAAGATATTAGGCAGAGAAATATCTTCACCATTAGGTGAAGATATTAGGCAGAGAAATATCTTCACCATTCCTTTTTATATTACAGCTCACTGTTTTACTGTGCCCCAGGATACCTTAATGCCAGTGATTTCTGTGAAGCCAGGTTTCTGCTCCCCGCTTGGTAGCTCCTCCCCAGCTGGGGGTTAGGTACTTGGGAAGCTGATCTTCTTCCAGCCGAGCAAGAGGGTGCTAGGTAGGAGTTTAAAGGTTAAAAGAGATCTTATATGTCCCAATGCCTTCCTGGATTCCAAGGAGGTTTTTTTTTTTTTTTAACATCAAGGAGGTTTTTATATCCTGAAATAACCTACTTACCTTGCCTCAGCCCATCCAGAGGGTCTTAATCTGTACACCTTGGGGCCTAAATGTGCAGCTCCCTGGTGGGGGTGACTGCTGGCTCTGGCACGGAGGCTCAAGCAACTTCTCCCAAGCCCAGCTCTGACTGGGGAGGGGAACTTCTGGCAATGGCCTCTGGCAACAGAAACATGTCCCAGGACTGGCCTTTGACTGGAGAGAGAGGAAGATGACAAAAAAGCTTGAAGAATTATTCCATATTCTGTGTCATTTAAAATTCTGTTTAACTCCTCAGAGCTTGGAAAGAAGCCTCTGGAAATGCCTTTTGGACATAAAGGTCAGATTTTCCTTGGAGTCAGGAGAACTCTTTCAGGTCATGTGCAAAAGTTTCCTTTCAGTTTACCAGTCACTTAACTGTTGAACTTGTTTTTCCAGCTCTGTGCCTTCAAGTTCCCTCCAAGTCATCCTGGAGAAACTTGACAGGAGATAAACAGTATGTTATTTAGGCTTGAACTGCTTCCCAGATAAACCTGTAGCTTACCTCCTGCTCTACAGAGGAAGGTCCATAGGGAGCAGACACTGGGAAGTGAGATTGGGGCTAGATGTAGGGAAGCTGTTAATGGCGGAAATGTTCTGAGAGCAAAAGAAAATCCTCTGAGTCAGAATGGCAACCTTCAGGACCATTGGCGCAGCCACTTCCCACCCATTTAATTAGCATTTTCTCATCTTTTTCCTGGATAAGGCTGAGGAAAACAATACTATTCCCCAGTAGAGCAGGCCTATAGAAATCCCTGGAAATCTAAAAATGTCTGTTCCCAGTGTTCGGCACCTACCTCTACCTTCTAGCCCTGCTGCCCTCTCTCCAAATTTCCATCTCTAGTTCCCTTTGCTCATCAGAAAATGTTTAATGATATTTAAAGAAAGCAGGTAACTGCATAATTCATTTAATAAATTCTGATAAGACTGGTTTCAATTAGAAAGAAAAGTTTGGGTTCTTAAAGTTCATGGCTCAACTGCCCAGGTAACTTTTCACCTAATTCGTGAATATGTGTTCATCAGGGTTCCAAATCTAGCCACCTTTCCTTAGCACTATTTGTACCTCAAATACCATATTTCCATGATTCTAAAACATCATGAATTGTAAGACATTGAGTCAACAATAGCTTTACAAAACTTCACTGTAAGATGCATGATTATTTCAGAAATACTAAAAAGAAAAAAATGCTGCCTTAATATCAAGGAAATATGGTAGAGAGGACCTTCAAGATGGCAGAGGAGTAAGACCTGTAGATCACCTTCCTCCCCACAAATACATCAAAAATACATCTACATGTGGAACAACTCCTACAGAACACCTACTGAAAGCTGGCAGAAGACCTCAGACTTCCCCAAATCTGTGCAGTTGACAGGGTCTTGGTGCTCCGGCCAGCTGTCAGGCCTGAGCCTCTTAGGTGGGAGAGCTAAGTTCAGGACTTTGGACAACAAGACACCTCCTGGCCCCATGTAATATCAAATGGTGAAAGCTCTCCCAGACATCTCCGTCTCAATGCTAGGACCGAGCTCCACTCAATTACCAGCAAACTCCAGTATTGGTGACTGCATGCCAAACAACAGGCAAGACAGGAACACCCCACCCATCAGCAGAAAAGCTGCATAAAATCAAAATAAGGTCACAGACACTCCAAAACACACCACCAGACATGGTCCTGCCCACCAGAAAGACAAGATCCATCCTCATTCACCAGAACACAGGCACCAGTCCCCTCCACCAGGAAGCCTACACAACCCACTGAACCAACCTTAGCCACTGGGGACAGACACCAAAAACAACGGGAACTACGAACCTGCAGCCTGCAAAAAGGACACCCCAAACACAGTAAGATAAGCAAAATGAGAAGACAGAGAAATACACAGCAGATGAAGGAGCCAGGTAAAAACCCAACAGACCAAACAAATAAAGAGGAAAAAGGCAGTCTCCCTGAAAAAGAATTCACAGTAATGATAGTAAAGATGATCCAAAATCTTGGAAATAGGATGGAGAAAATACAAGAAACATTTAACAAGGACCCAGAAGAACTAAAGAGCAAACAATGATGAAAAACACAATAGATGAATTAAAAATTCTCTACAAGGAATCAATAGCCAAATAACTGAGGCAAAAGAACAGAAAAGTGGCCTGGATGATAAAATAGTGGAAATAACTACTGCAGAGCAAAATAAAAAAAACAGAATGAAAAGAATTGAGGACAGTCTAAGAGACCTCTGGGAAAACATTCAATGCACCAACATTAGAATTAAGGGGTCCCAGAAGAATAAGAGGAAAAGAAAGGGGCTGAGAAAATATTTGAAGACATTATAGTTGAAAAACTCTCCTAACATGGGAAAGGAAATAATCAATCAAGTCCAGGAAGAGAAGAGTGTCCCATACAGGATAAACCCAAGGAGAAACATGCCAAGACATATATTAATCAAACTATCAAAAATTAAATACAAAGAAAAAATATTAATAGAAGCAAGGGAAAAGCAACAAATAATATACAAGGGAATCCCCATAAGGTTAACAGCTGCTCTTTCAGCAGAAACTCTGCAAGCCAGAAGGGAGTGGCACGACATACTTAAAGCGATGAAATGGAAAAACCTACAACCAAGATTACTCTCCCCAGCAAGGATCTCATGCAAATTCCGTGGAGAAATTAAAACCTTTACAGGCAAGCAAAGGTGAGAGAATTCAGCACCACAAAACCAGCTTTACAACAAATGCTAAAGGGACTTCTCTAGGCAGGAAATACAAGAAAAGGAAAAGACCTACAATAACAAACCCAAAACAATTAAGAAAATGGTAATAGGAACATACATATCGATAACTACTTAAATGTAAACGGATTAAATGCTCCAACCAATAGACATAGACTGGCTGAATGGATACAAAAACAAGACCCATATATATGCTGTCTACAAGAGACCCACTTCAGACCTAGGGACACATACACACTGAAAGTGAGGGGATGGAAGGAGATATTCCATGCCAATGGAAATCAAAAGAAAGCTGGAGGGCTTACCTGCTGCCACAGTGGTTGAGAGTCCACCTGCCGATGCAGGGGACACAGGTTCATGCCCTGGTCCGGGAAGATCCCACATGCCATGGAGTGGCTAGGCCTGTGAGCCATGGCTGCTGAGCCTGCGCGTTTGGAGCCTGTGCTCTGCAATGGGAGAGGCCACAACAGTGAGAGGCCCGTGTACCCCCCCCCCACCAAAAAAAAAAGAAAGCTGGAGTAGCAATTCTCATATCAGACAAAATAGACTTTAAAATAAAGACTATTAGAAGAGACAAAGAAGGACACTACATAATGATCAAGGGATCAATTCAAGGAGAAGATATAACAATTGTAAATATTTATGCACCCAACATAGGAACACCTCAATACATAAGGCAAATGCTAACAGCCATAAAATGGGAAATCGACAGTAACACAGTCATAGTAGCGGACTTTGACACCCCAATTTCACCAATGGACAGATCATCCAAAATGAAAATAAATATGGAAACACAAGCTTTAAATGACACATTAAACAAGATGGACTTAATTGATATTTATAGGACATTCCGTCCAAAAACAACAGAATATGCTTCTCAAGTGCTCATGGAACATTCTCCAGGAGAGATCATACCTTGGGTCACAAATCAAGCCTTGGTATATTTAAGAAAATTGAAATCATATCAAGTATCTTTTCCAACCAAAATGCTATGAGACTAGATCTTAATTACAGGGGAAAAAATGTAAAAAATACAAACACGTAGAGGCTAAACAGAACACTACTTAATAACCGAGAGACCACTGAAGAAATCAAAGAGGAAATCAAAAAATACCTAGAAACAAATGACAATGAAAACACGACGACCCAAAACCAATGGGATGCAACAAAACCAGTTCTAACTGGAAAGTTTATAGCAATACAATCATACCTCAAGAAACAAGAAACATCTCAAATAAACAAACTAACATTACACCCAAAGCAATTAGAGAAAGAAGAACAGAAAAACCCCATACTTAGCAGAAGGAAAGAAATCATAAAGATCAGATCAGAAATAAATGAAAAAGAAATGAAGGAAACGATAGCAAAGATGAATAAAATTAAAAGCTGGTTCTTTAGAAGATAAACAAAATTGATAAACCATTAGCCACACTCATCAAGAAAAAAAGGGAGAAGACTCAAATCCATATAAATTAGAAATGAAAAAGGAGAAGTAACAACTGACAATGCAGAAATACAAAGGACCATGAGAGATTACTGCAAGCAACTATATGCCAATAAAATGGACAACCTGAAAGGAATGGACAGACTGTTAGAAAACCACAACCTTCTGAGACTGAACCAGGAAGAAATAGAAAATATAAACAGACCAATCACAGGCACTGAAATTGAGACTGAAATTAAAAGTCTTCTAACAAACAAAAGCCCAGGACCAGATGGCTTCACAGGCGAGTTCTAGCAAACATTTAGGGAAGAGTTAACACCTATCCTACTCAAACTCTTCCAAAATATATCAGAAGAAGGAACATTACCAAACTCATTCTAAGAGGCCACCATAACCCTGACACCAAAACCAGACAAAAAGGTCACAAAAAAGGAAAAATACAGGCCGATATCACTGATGAACATAGACACGAAATCCTCAAGAAAATACTAGCAAACAGAATCCAGCAGCACAGTAATAGGATCATACACTATGATCAAGTGGGGTTTATCCCAGGAATGCAAGGATTCTTCAATATACGCAAATCAATCAATGTGACACACCATATTAACAAATTGAAGGATAAAAACCATATGATAATCTCAATAGATGCAGAAAAAGCATTTGACATCAACACCAATTTATAATAAAAACTCTCCAGAAAGTAGGAATGGAAGGAACTTACCTCAGCATAATAATGGCCATACATGACAAACCCAGAGCCAACATCGTTCTCCATGGTGAAAAACTAAAACCATTTCCACTAAGATCAGGAACAAGACAAGGTTGCCCACTCGCACCACTATTATTCAACATAGTTTTGGAAATTTTAGCCACAGCAATCAGAGAATAAAAAGATATAAAGGGAATCCAAATCAGAGAAGAAGAAGTAAAACTGTCATTGTTTGCAGATGACATGACACTATACATAGAGAATCCTAAAGATGCTACCAAAAAACTACTAGAGCTAATCAATGAATTTGGTAAAGTGGCAGGATACAAAATTAATGCCCAGAAATCTCTGGCATTCCTATACACTAATGATGAAAAATCTGAAAGAGAAATTAAGGAAACACTCCCATTTACCACTGCAACAAAAAGAATAAAATACCCAAGAATAAACCTACCTAAGAAGACAAAAGACCTGTATGCAGAAAACTATGAGACTGATGAAAAAAATTAAAGATGATACAAACAGATGGAGAGATATACCATGTTCTTAGATTGAAAGAATCAACATTGTGAAAATGATTGTACTACCCGAAGCATCTACAGATTGAATGCAATCCCTATCAAATGACCAATGGCATTTTTCACAGAACTAGAACAAAAAATTTCACAATTTGTATGGAAACACAAAAGACGCCAAATAGCCAAAGCAATCTTGAGAAAGAAAAACGGAGCTCAAGGAACCAGGCTACCTGACTTCAGACTATACTACAAAGCTACAGTAATCAAGACAGTATGGTAATGGCACAAAAACAGAAATATAGATCAATGCAACAGGATAGAAAGCCCAGAGATAAACCCACGAACATATGGTCACCTTATCTTTGATAAAAGAGTCAAGAATATACAATGGAGAAAAGACAGCCTCTTCAATAAGTGGTGCTGCGCAAACTGGACAGCCACATGTAAAAGAATGAGATTAGAACACTTCCTGACCCCATTCACCAAAATAAACTCAAAATGGATTAAAGACCTAAATGTAAGGCCAGACACTATAAAACTCTTAGAGGAAAACATAGGCAGAACACTCTATGACATAAATGACAGCAAGATCCTTTTTGACCCACCTCCTATAGAAATGGAAATAAAAACAAAAATAAACAAATGGGACCTAATGAAACTTCAAAGCTTTTTCACAGCAAAGGAAACCATAAATAAGACCAAAAGACAACCCTCAGAATGGGAGAAAATATTTGCAGATGAAGCAACTGACAAAGGATTAATCTCCAAAATTTATAAGCAGCACATTCAGCTCAATAACAAAGAAACAAACAACCCAATCCAAAAATGGGCAGAAGACCTAGATAGACATTCCTCCAAAGAAGACATACAGATTGCCAACAAACACATGAAAGAATGCTCAACATCATTAATCATTAAAGAAATGCAAATCAAAACTACAATGAGATATCATCTCACACCGATCAGAATGGCCATCATCAAAAAATCTAGAAACAATAAATGCTGGAGAGGGTGTGGAGAAAAGGGAACCCTCTTGCACTGTTGGTGGGAATGTGAATTGTTACAGCCACTATGGAGAACAGTATGGAGGTTCCTTAAAAAACTACAAACAGAACTACCATAAGAACCAGCAATCCCACTACTGGGCATATACCCAGAAAAAACCATAATTCAAACAGAGTCATGTACCAAAATGTTCATTGCAGCTCTGTTTACAATAGCCAGGACATGGAAGCAACCTAAGTGTCCATCAACAGATGAATGGATAAAGAAGATGTGGCACATATATACAATGGAATATTACTCAGCCATAAAACGAAACAAAATTGAGTTATTTGTAGTGAGGTGGATGGACTTAGAGTCTTTCATACACAGTGAAGTAAGTCAGAAAGAGAAAAACAAATACCGTATGCTAACACATATATATGGAATCTAAGAAAAAAAAAGGTGATGAAGAACCTAAGGGTAAGATGGGAATAAAGGCACAGACCTACTAGAGCATGGACTTGAGGATATGGGGAGGGGGAAGTGTAAGCTGTGCAAAGTGAGTGAGTGGCATGGACATATTTACACTACCAGACGTAAAATAGATAGCTAGTGGGAAGCAGCCACATAACAAAGGGAGATCAGCTAGGTGGTTTGTGACCACCTAGAGGGGTGGGATAGGGAAGGTGGGAGGGAGGGAGACGTAAGAGGGAAGAGATATGGGAACATATGTATATGTATAGCTGATTCACTTTGTTATAAAGCAGAAACTAACACACCGTTGTAAAGCAATTATACTCCAATAAAGATGTTAAAAAAATCTACAAACAATAAATGCTGGAGAGGGTGGGGAGAAAAGGGAACCCTCCTGCACTGTTGGTGAGAATATAAATTGATACAGCCACTATGAGGCACAGTGTGGAGGTTCCTTAAAATACTAAAAATAGAACTGCCATATGACTCAGCAATCCCACTACTGGGCATATACCCTGAGAAAACCATAATTCAGAAAGAGTCATGTACCACAATGTTCATTGCAGCTCTATTTACAATAGCCAGGACATGGAAGCAACCTAAATGTCCATCAACAGATGAGTGGGTAACGAAGATGTGGCACATATATACAATGGAATATTACTCAGCCATAAAAAAAACGAAATTGAGTTTTTTGTAGTGAGGTGGATGGACCTTGAGTCTGTCGTACAAAGTGAAATAAGTCAGAAAGAGAAAAACAAACACTGTATGCTAACACATATAAATGGAATCTAAAAATGAGAAAGAAGTTTCTGATGAACCTAGGGTCAGGACAGGAATAAAGACTCAGAGGTAGAGAATGGGCTTGAGGACATGGGGGAGGGGGAAGTGTAAGCTGGGACGAAGTGAGAGAGTGGCATGGACATACATACACTACCAAATATAAAATAGATAGCTAGTGGGAAGCAGCTGCATAGCACAGGGTGATCAGCTCGGGGCTTTGTGACCACCTAGAGGGGTGTGATAGGGATGGTGGGAGGGAGATGCAACAGGGAGGGGATATGGTGATATGTATTTAAATATAGGTGATTCATTTTTTTATACAGCAGAAACTAACACAACATTGTAAAGCAATTTTACTCCAAAAAAGATGTTAAAAAAATAAAGTAAAATAAAAACTAAAAAATATATATATATTCACCAGCTACATTAGACCCCCGCCAAAAAAAAAAAAAAAGGAAATATGGTATCACTTTTCTGTTGATACTCCTGTATGATTTTTGGTCTTCTTTGTTTTTCTCTTTTTTTTTTAAATTGAAGTAGAGTTGGTTGTGTTAGCTTCAGGAGTACAGCAAAGTGACTTTGTTATATATATTGATACATACACACACTCTCACACATACACACACACGTATATATTCTTTTTCAGGTTCCCTTCCCCTATAGGTTATTACAAAATATTGAGTAGAGTTCCCTGTGTTATACAGTAGGTCCTTGTTGGTTATATGTTCTATACATAGTAGTGCGTATATGTTAATCCAAAACTCCTAATTTATGACTCCCCTGCCTTTCCCCTTTGGTAACCATAAGTTTGCCTTCTATGTCTGTGGGCCTATTTCTGTCCTATATATAAGTTCATTTGTATCATTTATTTTTAGAGTCCACATATAAGCGATATTATGTGATATTTGTCTTTGTCTGGCTTACTTCCCTTATTATCATAATCTGTAGGTCCACCCATTTTGCTGCAGATGGCATTATTTCATTCTTTTTTATGGCTGAGTAGTATTCCATTGTATATATATACGCTGTGTAGTATTCCATTGTATATATATACCACATCTTCTTTATCCATTCATCTGTCAATGAGTGTGTTCCAATGTTGTTTCCATGTCTTGGCTACTGTGAATAGTGCTACAGCGAACATTGAGATACTCCTGAACTTTTTTCTGCCCCTCTGACCATTCTCCTGAAGTATATATCTAATGCCCACTGGAAATCTTCATTTAGCAATTATTTACTGAGGACTTATTATGAGCAGGTACTGTTCGAGTCACTGGGGATGTAACAAGAAATAAGACACATAAAGTAACTACTCTTATGGAATTTACAGTCTAGTGGTAAAGACAGATGAAAAGAACATGAATCAACCAATAATAGTAATCATAATAATTGATATGCAGAGAATAAGCCCTGCTACTTAAATGGAGAGTGCCGGAGCGAGGGGATGTTGTAACTAGGGTGGTTAGTGAAGATCTTTCTGGTGAGGAAACATTTGAGCAGATTTCTGAATTATCAAAAGGAGCCAGCTATTGGGTGATCCAGGGAAGAGCAGTCCTGGCAGAGTAAACAACAAGTGTAAAGGTCCTGAGGTAGGAACATGCATTGGCATGTTTGAGGAACAAAAAGAAAGTCAATGTGATTAAAGGGCAATGAGCAGTGGTGGTTATAGAAGAGGTAAGAGAATTAAGCAGTAACTGGGATAGGGCCCTGCAGGCCAGGATAAGAAGTTTGGATTTTATTCTAACTATTCTTCATATAAGCATTATTAATAATAGCCAAGAGTTGACGACAACTGAAATGTCCATCAACTGATGACTGGATAAACCAATGTGGTATATCCATACAATGGAATATTTTACAGCTATAAAAAGGAATGAAGTACTGATAGCTGCTTCACAGATGAACACTGAAAACGTGTTGCTAAGTGAAAGAAACCAGACACAAAAGGTCACATATTACATGATTCCATTTACATGAAATGTCCAGAATAGAGAAATCTTTGGAGACAGCAAATAGATAAGTGATTGCTTAGGGCCAGGGAGTATGGGGGCAGGGGTTATAGCTAAAGTGTGCAGGGTTTCTTTTTGAGGTGATGAAAATGTTCTAAGATTGACTGTGGCAATGGTTGGAAAACCCTGTGAATATACTAAAAAACATTGAATTATACACTTTAAATGGGTGAATTTTATGTTTTGTGAATTATATCTCAAAACTGTTAAAATGAAGAGTTGGGTTTGGGACATATTAAGTTTGAGGAACAGGTAGAGATATTAGGTAGGCCACTGTATACGCAATCTAAGAATTAGAGAAAAGGTCTAGGCTGGAAAAATAAATACAGGAGTTCTTTGGATTTTTATTTCTTCTCCTCATTCCTAATGAGGAGAGAGATTTTAGTGTAATGATAAAGACTTGCTATCAAGGATTCAATATCAGCAAGAAGAGAGTTCTTAAGACTAATCCGTGCTGAAGCCTCTGAAAGACATCAGAGGGGACTGCAAAGAGCCATTGGATGGAAGGATCCACCATAACTCTACAAGAGTGATGACTTCCCAGCCCTGACCTGTATTAATTTTTTCGTAGGATTCTTTTCATAAGTTCCATTATGGGCTTGCTGAATATACCTCTTTGTTTTCACGTTAGGGGGTTGCTCTAAGATTTACCATATGCATCTTTTACTTATTAGATCCTCTTTTCAAAAACATGCTGTATCAATTCACATATAATGTAAGAACCTCAGAATTGACTTCCAATATACTTCCATTTCCCCTCTCACCCTTTGCACTATTGTTGACAAAGATTTAATTTACATATTCATAAACCATACAATATATTGTTATCATTTTCTCTTTAAAGTAAATTATCTTTTAAATAAACTAAAAATCAGGAAAAAAATTTGCCTATGTATTTACCATTCTGGAACTCTTCATTCTTTTGTTTAAATCCAAATTTCTATCTGTTATACTTTCCTTTAGGCTGAAGAACTTTAATACTTCTTGTATTACAGATCTATTGGCCAGGAAATCTGTTAGCTTTTATTAGGAAATAGTCTTCATTTTGTGTTTATTCCTGAAGGATATGCTCTTGAAGGATATTTGGAAGTTTAAAGACAAGTTCCCTTCTGACTTGTGTTGGTTTTACCCAGAAGCCTAGTCGTTCTTATTTGTGTTCTGTATGTTGTGTCTTTTTCTTGTCTGGCTACTTTTGAGATTTTTCTCTTTATTACGGCTTTACAGAAATTTTATTATGATGTGTCTGTGTGTTGTTTGTTTGGTGCTTATCCCAATTGGGTATGTTGAGATTCTTGGATCTGTTGGTTTATAATTTTCATCAAATTTGGAAAACAATTGGTCACTATTTCTTCAAATATATTTTCTACCTCCTCACGTTGCTTCTTCCTGGGATTACAATTATGCAAATGTTAGGTTGCTTGGTATTATCCCACAGATCTTTGTTATTGGATTTGTTTTTGTTTTTACTTTTTAATTTCTTTTCTTCATTGTAGTTAGATTCTATCGCTATTTCATCAAAGTCACTGATCTTTTCTTCTGCAATGTCTAATTTGCTATTAAGGTACAAACTCTCAACAGTATACTCCCATCTCAGATATTGTGCTCTTCATAGTAGATGTATTTTTCAGATTTAGAAGTTACATTTCTTTTAAAATATCTTCCATTTCTGCTCTCATTATGCTCATATATTTTCCTTTATTTTCTTTACCATATTTAAAATAGCTATTTTTCAAAGTTATTGTTTACTAATCCCATCAGCTCTGTCATTTTTGGCTTTATTTCTATTGACTGACTTTTCTCCTAGTTGTTGGTTATATTTTCCTATTTCCTTGCAAGTCTAATAATTTTTGAGCTGAGAATAGTATGTTTGTTGAATGTCTGGACTTGTCTTCCTTCAAAGAGTGTCGGGCATTGTCTGGTAGGCAGTTATGTTACTGGCAGTTTATTATGATACTTTTGAGTCTTGTTTTTAAGCTTCGTTATAGCAGATCTATTGTAGACTTTCCTCAACGCTTGTTTAGCCCTAATATAAGATACGCCCTTTCTTGGGTCTTTACTGAATTCCCTGGGTATTCAACAAGTTGGCTCTCCTCTACCTGTTTAGAACTCAAATGTCTCCTACCCCTGTGTGAACTCTGAATTTTTCAGCTTACAGCACCCTGGTAGTTTCCCTTTGGCCTGTGTAATTTCACCATATGTGTGTATGTGGCTTAGCATTCAGCAATGGACTCTGTGGTACCACTATTGCAGATTTCTGAATGTCTTTTCCTGCATGTCTCCCTCCTCTCCTGTGCCTTGTCCAACAAATTCAACTCACTTCAGTTTTCCATAACTCCAATCCCTGTCTCCTTGAACTCAGTGTGTCTCCTGTGTTCTGCTTCACTTCCCTCTCTTTGCACTATGGACAAGAAAGTAGGGCTCAGCTCGATTGTTCTATTCTCTTATGGATCACATTCACCTCTTTTGTCCAGTTTTCTAGATGTTTATGGTGGGGCAATTGGTTTGATAACAATTACTTCACCATAGCAGAAGCAGAAGCCCTCTCAAAGTATTATTATTTTTCAGAGTATTATTTTTAGAGCACATTTCTGACTTGGGTTCTTTCTGGTCTCTGTGCCTTTGCTCATGTCCAAATCATATCCATTCTTCAGAACTCAGTGTATGCTATCTCCCTGATGCAACCTTTCATTTACCTTTCAGTCAGAAGCAATCTCTCTTATCTTTCTTTACCAGAGCACATCTAAGCATTCCTTCATTTACTCAGTGAAAAAATAAACAATCATATAATGAGCACTTTGTATGTTCTAGGCACTGTGATACACTCTGGGGATATAGAAATATAAAGTCCCTCTTCTTTAAAAACTCACATTTTTTGAGAGTGGAAGACCATGTTGTGATAATGTTTGTGGCAGAAGGATGCTCACTGGACCATGTGAGCTTAGTGGAGGGACACCAAGTCCACTGGGGGAATGAAGATACAGATTTCTCAGTAGACTGGATGATAGCTGGAAGAGGTGGGAACAAAGAATGTTCCAGAAAGGAGGAACATCATGTGCTCTTAGCACTTTCTGCTTTGTATTCTTATGTCTGTGCAAGTCTGACCCACACTGTTACTTTTCAGCCCCCAGTGCCTTTAAGGTCCTGGAGTCCAGGGATTGTGTTCTGTTTATCACCTTCCTATCCCCAATACACGCACTATTCAAAACATAATGTGCAGCAGATAGTAACTATTTAGTAAATATTTCAGGTATAAAATTGGAATAGCTTATTTTTTCAGTGGTGGAGCTATGGTCAGAAAATGACTTGGAAATGCCAAATCCTCTCAAATGGGGTACACCACTAAGGTCCAGAGAAAGAATAATTGCTCCCCTGAGACTCACTGATCCCTAGGACATAGAGGCTTCCCATTTTTGAGCTTTATAGAAGAAGCATCTCCTATATATGGCTGAGAAATGGTATCCCCACTTGGCTACTACAGATTTTTGCAATGGCTTCAGACAATCCCTACAGACATCTATAAGCCATGTCTACAGGGAAGCTCTCAGGCAGGCATTTTGTCTCAGGTCAAAATGAATCTGTCAGGCAGGATAAATAATCTGGCTAATTCAGCTCAATTTCTGTGTTTCTGTCTTAACTATCCAGGTGATTGCCTGAATCCTTTGCTTGGGTTCTGACATAACTTCATTGCATGTGTAACATTCACTTCTGCTGGCTCCCCTATGGCAATCAACATTCTGATTGGTGTGTTACACTAGAAAGGGGTCTGTTAACCTGGGTTCTGTTTTCAGCTCTGCAAGTCATGTCACCTCTCTGAGTCTTACTTGGGAAGATGATAATAATACTTAGGAGCTCATTAGTTATGTTCATGCCTCACATTTGATGTAAAAGTATTCAAATCATATAACCTGCTTCAAGATGTTTGGAGAATGCTTATATATAAGTATGTATGGTTTTGGTATTAGTAGAGACATTGTAGTATGGTAGAAAAATTAGTAGTCTTATGGTTGTGACTCTGTAGAAATGAGCTTTGTACCCTTGAGGAAGTCATTTTCCTCCTTTGAGACTTAGTTTCTTTATCTCTGCTTTGGGCCATTTCTGGGTACCTTAACTGAAATGCTTCTTACCCTGTGGCATACAAACTGCTGTTAGGATGCTAAAGTGGTCTAGTTGAAGCCCGACATTTTTAGATATCCAGGTCCAATATTTAGATGTTGAGGTTCAACATTTTAGCCTTTAGATGATAAGAAAAGGCTCCAAAAAAGGAAAAGGAAAACTGAGACTTTTCGAAATGCATAAGGCTGAATCTGTTGACCCAGAACCCGAAGATCCAGCTAAGAGTGCCAAGACGGAACTGTCTAGGGAGAAGAAAGGAGTGTGATTCTGAGGGTTAGGCTTGGAAAGTGGATTTTATTTCACAAAGTCTAAAATGGAGGCGAGGAATACTTATGACCATCACAAAAATAATAGGAAAATTATGTCTGGAGGCTTCCCCACACGGATGTGAATAAACCAGTGCCACAGCTTTGAGGAACATCAGAAAGGCCAGTTAGAATCAGTCCACATGACCGCATTTGGGAAATAACACCTCCCAGAAAGGATGACTATTGGGAATTTTAATGGTAACAATAGGCCTTGGAATGTTCAGTGACAGTTGGTATCAACAATGGCAAAAAAGCAGTCAGTTTGAAACAGACAGGAATGAAACATTACACAGCGATGAGGTGGATTCCCTAGAGCAATGGGTGGATTCCTCCTCACCCTTGGCATTATTAACATTTTAGGCCTGATCACTCTTCATTATGGGGAGCTGTCCGTGCATTGTAAGATGTTTAGCATATACCTGGCCTCTACCCAGCAGAGGCCAGTAGCACTCCCCTAGTTGTGACAACAAAAAATGTCTCCAGGCATGGCCACATGTGCCCTGGGAGGAAAAATCCTCACTTGAGAACCAGTGCTCCAGAGAAGGACAGAAGAGTGAAGGTGGATTGAAGCTCAGGGCATCAAGTTGAAACATAGGTTCTTTGGGGCACCTGTTTTTGCACCCTTCACCTAGATGACTTAGGAGAAGTTGAGAAAACTAAAAGCCAATAATAGCCAACTGCAAAATGGAGAAGAAAGTAGTGCGTAAGGTATTGTAGGAGTCTCTCCTCCCTGCAAGCCAGGTGGAGAGATTTCTATTGTATAGTAGAAAGACTATGGGCTGAAGATTCAGACAGACCGGTTTGTAATCATAACGTTCTAGTTGTTTAGTCCTAGCCAAGTGACATCGCCTCTCTGAATCTCAGTTTCCTCATCTTACCTACGAAAATTGGCTTTTTATTTTAATATTTATAATCATAACTTCCTACTAAGGAGGGCATATCTTTTTATTTTATTATATTATTTATTAACATCTTTATTGGAGTATAATTGCTTTACAATGTTGTGTTAGTTTCTGCTCTATAACAAAGTGAATCAGCTATATGTATACATATATCCCCATATCCCCTCCCTCTTGAGTCTCCCTCCCACCCTCCCTATCCCACCCCTCTAGGTGGTCACAAAGCCCCGAGTTGATCTCCCTGTGCTATGCAGCTGCTTTGCACCAACTATCTATTTTACATTTGGTATTGTAAATATGTCCATGCCACTCTCTCACTTCGTCCCAGCTTAACCTTCCCCCTCCTCGTGTCCTAAAGACCATTCTCTACATCTGCGTCTTTCTTCCTGTCCTGACCCTAGGTGGATCAGAACCTTTTCTTGTTTTTTTGTTTGTTTTAGCTTCCATATATATGTGTTAGCATACAGTGTTTGTTTTTCTCTTTCTGACTTACTTCACTGTGTATGACAGACTCTAGGTACATCCACCTCACTACAAAAAACTCAATTTCGTTTCTTTTTATGGCTGAGTAATATTCCATTGTAGAAATGTGCCACATCTTCTTTATCCATTCATCTGTCGATGGACACTTAGGTTGCTTCCATGTCTGAGCTATTGTAAATAGTGCTGCAATGAACATTGTAGTACATGACTCTTTTTGAATTATGATTCTCTCAAGGTATATGCCCAGTAATGGGATTGCTGGGTCTTATGGTAGTTCTAATTTTACTTTTATTTTTATTTTATTTTGTGGTACGTGGGCCTCTCACTGTTGTGGCCTCTTCCGTTGCAGAGCACAGTCTCCAGATGCGCAGGCTCAGTGGCCATGGCTCACGGGCCTAGCCACTCCGCAGCATCTGGGATCTTCCCAGACCAGGGCACGAACCCGTGTCCCCTGCATCGGAAGGCAGACTCTCAACCATTGCACCACCAGGGAAGCCCTATTTTTACTTTTTTAAAGAACCTCCATACTGTTCTCCAATTTACATTCCCACCAACAGTATCAATTTACATTCCCACCAACAGTGCAAGAGGGTTCCCTTTTCTCCACACCCTCTCCAGCATTTATTGTTTGTAGATATTTGGATGATGGCCATTCTGGCTGGTGTGAGGTGATACCTAATTGTAGTTTTGATTTGAATTTCTCTAATGATTAGTGATGGTGAGCATCCATTCATGTGTTTGATGGCAATGTGTATATCTTCTTTGGAGAAATGTCTATTTAGGTCTTCCGCCCATTTATGGATTGGGTTGTTTGTTTTTTGATATTGAGCTGCATGAGATGCTTGTATATTTTAGAGATTAATCCTTTATCAGTTGCTTTGTTTGCAAATATTTCCTCACATTCTGATGATTGTCTTTTTGTCTTATTTATGGTTTCCTTTGCTGTGCAAAAGCTTTTAAGTTTCATTAGGTTCCATTTGTTTACTTTTATTTTTATTTCCATTTCTCTGAGAGGGGGGTTAAAAAGGATCTTGCTGTGATTTATGTCAAAGAATGTTCTTCCTATGTTTTCCTCTAGGAGTTTTATACTGTCTAGCCTTACATTTAGGACTTCAACCCATTTTGAGTTTTTTTGTGTGTATGGTGTTAGGAAGTATTCTAATTTCATTCTTTTACATGTAGCTGTCCAGTTTTTGCAGCACCACTTATCGAAGAGGCTGCCTTTTCTCCATTGTATGTTCTTGCCTCCTTTAGCAAAGATAAGGTGACCATATGTGCATAGGTTTTTCTCTGGGCTGTCTATCCTGTTCCATTGATCTATATTTCTGTTTTTGTGCCAGTACCATACCGTCTTGATTACTGTAGCTTTGTAGTATAGTCGGAAGTCTGGGAGCCTGATTCCTCCAGCTCCGTTTTTCTTTCTCAAGATTGCTTTGGCTGTTAGGGGACTTTTGTGTTTCCATACAAATTGTGAAATGTTTTGTTCTAGTTCTGTGAAAATTGCCATTGATAGTTTGATAGGGATTGCACTAAATCTGTAGATTGCTTTGGGTAGTATAATCATTTTCACAATGTTGATTCTTCCAATCCAAGAACATGGTGTATCTCTCCATCTCTTTGTATCATCTTTAATTTCTTTCATCAGTGTCTTATACTTTTCTGCATACAGGTTTTTTATCTCCTTAAGTAGCTTTATTCCTAGCTATTTTATTCTTTTTGTTGCAGTGGTAAATGGGAGTGTTTCCTTAATTTCTCTTTCAGATTTTTCATCATTAGTGTATAGGAATGCAAGTGATTTCTGTGCATTAATTTTGTATCCTGCTACTTTACCAAATTCATTGATTAGCTCTAGTAGTTTTCTGATAGCACCTTTAGGATTCTCTATGTATAGGATCATGTCATCTGCAAAGAGTGACAGTTTTACTGCTTCTTTTCCAATTTGGATTCCTTTTATTTCTTTTTCTTCTGTGATTGCTGTGGCTGAAATTTCTAAAACTATGTTGAATAGTAGTGGTGTGAGTGGGCAACCTTGTCTTTTTCCTGGCCTTAGAGGAAATGGTTTCAGTTTTTCACCATTGAAAATGATGTTGTCCTTGGGATTTTCATATATGGCCTTTATTGTGGTGAGGTAGGTTCTCTGTATGCCTGCCTTCTGGAGAGATTTTTTGTTTGTTTGTTTGTTTGTTTTTTGTGGTACGTGGGCCTCTCACTGGTTGTGGCCTCTCCCGTTGTGGAGCACAGGCTCCAGATGCGCAGGCTCAGCAGCCATGGCTCATGGGCCCAGCCACTCCGCGGCATGTGGGATCCTCCCAGACCAGGGCATGAACCCATGTGTCCTGCACCAGCAGGCAGACTCTCAACCACTGCGCCACCAGGGAAGCCCTCTGGAGAGTTTTTATCACAAATCAGTGTTGAATTTTGTCAAAAGGTTTTTCTGCATCTGTTGAGATTATCATATGGTTTTTATCCTTCAATTTGTTAATATGGTGTATCACATTGATTGATTTGTGTATATTGAAGAATCCTTGCATTCCTGGCATAAACCCAACTTGCTCATGGTGTGTGATCCTATTAATGTGCTGTTGGATTCTGTTTGCTAGTATTTTTTTCAGGATTTTCATGTCTATGTTCATCAGTGTTATTGGCATGTAGTTTTCTTTTTTTGTGACCTCTTTGTCTGGTTTTGGTGTCAGGGTTATGGTGTCCTCGTAGAATGAGTTTGAGAGTGTTACTCCCTCTGGTATATTTTGGAAGAGTTTGAGAAGGATGAGTGTTAGCTCTTCTCTAAATGTTTGATAGAATTCGCCTGTGAAGCCATCTCATCCTGGGCTTTTGTTTGTTGGAAGATTTTTAATCACTGTTTCAATTTCAGTGCCTGTGATTGGTCTGTTTATATTTTCTATTTCTTCCTGGTTCAGTCTTGGAAGGTTGTGGTTTTCTAAGAATTTGTCCATTTCTTCCAGGTTGTCCATTTTATTTGCATATAGTTGCTTGTAGTAATCTCTCATGACCTTTCTATTTCTGCAGTGTCAGTTGTTACTTCTCCTTTTTCATTTCTAATTCTGTTGATTTGAGTCTTCTTTTTTTTCCTTGATGAATCTGGCTAATGCTTTATCAATTTTGTTTACCTTCTCAAAGAACCAGCTTTTAGTTTTATTGATCTTTGCTATCATTTCCTTCATTCCTTTTTCATTTATTTCTGCTCTGACCTTTATGATTTCTTTCCTTCTGCTAAGTATGGGGATTTTCTGTTCTTCTTTCTCTAATTGCTTTCATTGTAAAGTTAGGTTTTTTATTTGAGTTGTTTCTTGTTTCTTGAGGTAGGATAGTATTGCTATAAACTTCCCTCTTAGAACTGCTTTTGCTGCATCCCATAGATTTTGGGTCATCGTGTTTTCATTGTCATTTGTTTCTTGGTATTCTTTGATTTCCTCTTTGATTTCTTCAGTGATCTCTTGGTTATTTAGTCATGTATTGTTTAGCCTCCATGTGTTTGTGGTATTTCTGATGTATTTGTGGGGAGGAATGTGATCTCCGCGTCTTACTCTTCTGCCATCTTGAAGCTCCCAGATATTCTATTTTGTCCCTTTTTCCTCTTGAGAGTACTATTGTACCCCACCTATTACTTTAAAAATTCTTCCTTTAATTCCCACCTCCACCTGCCATATTGACAGAGGATTATCAGTCTCTGATGTGACCTTTCAGCACTGAAAGGGTAACTTTGGAGACTCAGTTTCTCTCTTCCTAATCTTGTTCCCCTTGCTTACCATGGTGGCATTTCTTTGATGTGCACCTTGCAGCTGTACCTGTAAGATATTATCCACTGTGTCTCTACCCCTTTCCCAAGCCCTCAGCCATCTGGAAGGATGATTGCTTAATCCTTGTGCTCCACCCTCAGTTAAAGTCAGAAACCTTTGATCTGTCCTGTTCACTAGATCCTATATCATGACATATAAAACTCCTGACAACTACATTTTTATTAAATTTGCTTTCCTGGGTTTTAGTCGTAGCACTAAAATTCAGTCCCAACATACAATTGTTTTTTAACCTATTATCAGTGTGATTTTACAGTTACTATAGCAGTAAAATCTGCACTCAACAGCATTATTACAATTTTCCCTTACTTAGAGGATATATTTGGTTCATGTTTTCAAGCCAAGGAAGGAAAGAAGTAAATAAAATGATTGCCATCAACACTACTGCAGTCTTTTGTATCCTTAACAGTCATCACCCGTGATACATATACCAACAGATTTCCTGTAAACACACAAAAGCTCTTCTTGGAAAAAGTGGGCTTTTTGTTTCCATCATGGTGAAGGCCAGGTCCTTTGGCAGGACAACTGATGACAAAGATAGGAAAGGATGAGAAGACCTACCTTTGTGCACTCTACACCAGCACCCTGTAGATACATGAACATGAACAGTGGCCTGACCCCTCTTAGCTTCCCGAGATCAAGTGACCCGGACTACAATTTGCTATTGATGAGTGGAGCAGCCCTGGGCTCTGGCAGGAGCAAGTGGGTGATAGAATCTTGCCCACTCTTAATTAATCTTTCATTTTACAAAATATTCCTTTGTGCAGGATGTTTAGGGGATGGTAGACTTGGCCAAACTTTTTATGCCTGTGAGTCTCAGTTCCTATGACTCCTGAGAAGCTGGGTGTCTGGACCTGGTCTGGTTCTCCTTTCTATATACCTGTAGAGGAGCAGGGATTATCTGTATGGAGATGGCTAGTTTGGAGAGTTGGTTTCTGGGTAATCCATGCTAGAATTGGGATATTACATCTGAAGCAACATGGGAAGCATTAGACAAGAAAATCAGTTAATACTAATGGAAAAGTCCAGAAGGCCAGTGGCAACATGAAGATTGAGGTTTAGTGTCAGTGAGAGACAGCCAATGGGTCCTCTTGGGTCCTTGCCCATAGCCTTGCAGATAGGTAGATGCATCGTGTGTGGGTTGATTGGGTTGGCTTGGCTTATGGCCCCTGTGTATCTAAAAGCCTTATTATTTCAATTCTGTATATCTACTGCCTAGCAAATATCCACTCATCAGACTCAACACTAGGATTCCTTCAGGAAGGCAAAAAAGAGGCTCATTTTAATGGATTCCCTTCTACTGTTTTCTTTCAAGAATAAAACCCATGGCTCAATACCTTTGTTCTCAACTTCCCCATTCCTACCAACCCCCAACCGCAAAATTTGTTTCAGTTTCAGTATCGTAAAACAATAACTGTTTTTGGTTATTTTGAAAGGCTTTATTACATTTAAACTCTTAAAATATTTTTCTTTTTCATATTCTTCTCAGAGCAAAAGTGGATCAAAAAGAGCTAAGCAGGAAAAATGGAAACTCCACTTCCCTTCTGTCCTGTTGGAGGCCCCTGAAAAATGAATTGAAGTCTTGCCACAGAACTTCCATAGAGTTGATTCTAGATAAAGTTTTCATTAAATCGGACTCACAAATACTGAAACCCAAAGCAGGAAATAAATTAGTGTTAAAAATTTTTCAAATGTTGTATGCCAGAAAAATAATGCGTAGATGTGTGAATGATGTGACTTTGTGTAATAGAGGTGAACATCTAATCTACAAACACAGACTCATGTAAAGTTAATTAGTATAAGTAAGACAAGCTTCTCCATGGCAATCTAGACTCAGGAACAGTCAGAGGCTTTAACACAAGGTCAGTGATATTTGGCTCTGAGCCCCACAGATTTTGGTTAATAGACTACAACCTTCTTCTTTGTCTTAGGCCTCTCATTTTCCGTTCTAATCAAGGAGCTCTTTCTTGGCCTGAACTGCCACTCTCTGTAGTTTTGCACTTGCTCTATTGGTCTGCACCTCCAAGGTTCCACTTCCAAGTTTCTACTTCACAACTTTCAAAGTTGGAGCACAATCATTATCCTTCATTGATTTCAGATTTCTTGGTCAAATACAAATTGTCTAGCATTCAAGAGACTACAGATTTAAGCTCCTTCTGTCCACTCTCCAACCCCCAAGAGTACCTTTCAACTTTATGGTCTTCTTTGAGGAACATTGGACAAGTTCACCATGAACCATTTGTGGGGACATTTTAGTGACATCTCTTCATGTTGCCCTGGGAATATTCCTCTCATCCTCCCTGACCTGGAACCACAACACAGGATGTTTTGACTTTCTGACTCCATGGTGAGTGATCTGACTTCTAAGGATACCATTCCATCCTCCTTCCAGAGGTTTTATTGAAAAGTCTTTTTGTGAATTGCTTTTCAGTGCTTAAATCCCCTTCCCTCTTGCTGCCAGGGTGCCCCTTGTAAATTGGAGTCCATTTGGCTGTTCCCTAATATCCTCAAGTTTCTAATGTATATTTCAAATTAGGGCCCCACACAAGAACCTTGCAGTAGTCTCCTCCACCCAACCTGTGACACTTTTACCGTCTCTTTAAAGCTTTCGCATTCACCCAATATCTCCCCTTTTAAATGATGTCCTTGGAAGTGTTTCTTTAACTTCACTATCCACTCCTAACTCTGCATCTTGGCATAGAGTAGGTACTCAAATATTTGCTGAATGAATCAATCAGTGATGAAATGATGGAAGGAAGAAATGATTGAAACAGATTTCCAAATGCCAAACAGTACTGAATAGGCACTAGAAGTGAACCAAGACAAAGGTTCACTTTGGGGTTCATCCTTCCCTATCTTTGTGTTTTTGTTTTGTGAAACCACAGTAGAGGGAACCCTAATAGTTTCCTAGTTTAGAGGTATGCTGTACCCTGCCGAGGTGGCAGTAGCTATTTCAAAGTTGACAGTGTTTTC